>NC_069386.1:104156287-104459318 GCF_027475565.1 Acinonyx jubatus
CCTTTCTTCTCCAAGTTTGATTTGCCGCCATTGGAAATGGTGCACAACACGTGTCCTCTACCCAGAATGCTTCGTACCGTGCCCTCATTGTATCTTCAGCCAGGCTCTCCCGTCTTCATCAACTCGCATTGCTCATCCTTGGGGCATAAATCCTCTCTTACCCTGTGTCACTGAGTTCCTTGACTGCTTTGACTTTCTCCCGTTTGTTGCTGTGATTTCTGAACTGCATGTATCTGATTTGCCTTTTCCATGCCTCTGCCATGGCTGTAGGATTTCTTTGTGAACAGTAACTCCAAGCAGGTAAGTGAGCAACTACCCAAACCTTGCTTAGTATAACTTCTTGGCTCACTGTAAGCTCAGAATGTCTTGGCCATCCTTTTTTTTTTTTTTTTTTTTCCTCCAGATAGTGTAATGCAATGCTTAGGTAATTCCACACTGGGTTTCAACTCTTAACTGATAATTAGCGGTGTGCTTGAAATCTCAGTATGATAGGAGACCGTTGAAGTTTGATCACCCAGTGCCTCTTACTATAAGCTCCATATTGTCTTTGTTTTTTCCCAAACTGTTAGTTCCAGAACTCTTTGCTTTCCTTACATATTTAAAATGCCATGATCCATGTTTAAAACTGATCCTGACCTCTAATAAAATCAAACTTGCTATTTATGAAGTTAGTCTGTATTTTCACCTTGATGCCCAGTTTACTCAAACAGTATTTTATATAGAATTTTTTTGTGCCTCTTCCACCATAAATTATGACTGGCCATCATTGCTTACAGCTTTTTGTACAGCGGCAGAGTATGGAAGTAGTGTTTTGTTGTTAATTCAAGTAATTGAACTAATGCCTTGAATTGCCCCCTCTCTGTTATCCATCAGGCTCCAGGGTAATGAAAGGTACCATCTGGGCTTGGGACCTTTCTGTTGCACATGAGGATGTTTGGGAGGATTTATTGTTTGGCTTTTTGAGTGCTCACGATGCAAATGGCTCCGGAGTGAATGGGCCCTGCAAATGGCCAGACTAGCAATGGCAAGCCTCAGCCGAGCTTGATTCATAGTGACAGTTCTTCTGTCTGCTATCCATAGGGATTTGGGGGACAAAAGGAGGGCACCACTCACTGATAATTTATGCACGCTTAGCATCTTCAACTTAGATGCACTTTGTTCTTCCAAAAATGCTTTTTCAAATGTGGGTGGTCAGCGTTTCTTATTATTTCCCTTTGTCAACTAGATTTTAGCCCTTCGTTTCAATTCTGCCACCTCCTTACACTCCCTCCCTCACCATCTCAGCTTTGCCTGTGTGTGTGTGTGTGTGTGTGTGTGTGTGTGTGTGTAAACAGAAAATATAAAGGAAAAGTGTGTGTCTGAAATCAGAATGTCCCTGTTTGACTTTGATGGATTTCTTTCATGCTCTTTATAGAAAGAAGCAGATGCCATTGATGACACTCTGAGTTCCAAACTTAAAGTCAAAGAACTTTCGGTGATTGATGGTCGGAGAGCTCAGAATTGCAACATCCTTCTATCGAGGTATTGTTGAAGTTGAATAAACATTTTTGGTAGGACCAACTTTTCTCTCTGGTGGCTCCAAACCATGTTTTTGTGCTTGTTCTTATAATCGGACTCTGCCAAGATTCAGTTCTTTGGATTCTCTTCCGTCTAAGGTGAGGAGAATTCGTGGTGCTTACTTTCCCTGAGCAGAATGTATCAGAGCTGGTTGCCTACTTTCTTAGTTTAATTTCCACAGACTTCTAAAGTTAAAGAGTGGAACGTTCCAAATCAATGTTTTCTTTTGTTTTGTTTTCCCAGAGAGCCTGTAAAATGGATTTTACCTTTATGTATATTTCCTGGCTTTAGAGGTATTTTGTGGGGTTTTTTTTGTTACTTATTATTTTTTTATTATATGAAATTTATTGTCAAATTAGTTTCCATACAACACCCAGTGCTCACCCCAAAAGATGCCCTCTTCAATGCCCATCACCTACCCTCCCCTCCCTCCCACCCCCCATCAGCCCTCAGTTTGTTTTCAGTTTTTAAGAGGTATTTTGATTAAGTAACATTTCCACAGAATCAGCAGCAACCATGAAAGCTCTTTGTTTTATTTTGCTTTTCAAAGTCACCTTTTTATACTTAGAGTTTATGTGATTTCATGCTCTTTTTGAGACATTTTTATGACTAAACAGATATGTAAATCTCAAGCCCCAGTGAAATGCTAATTTACCCATTTCAGCCCTGTTCAGAAATCTTTCTCATAATTAGTGAACCATCACGGCCTTGGAACTTGAAAAGAAGAAAGGAAATTTGGGAGGCTGAAATCTGCTTATAGCTTCAGGCACTGTGTCTGTCATCCCGGGCATTTCAAGTAGCTTTTCTGTATCTAATTTCTTCTTTTCTCTAAAAGGAACTTTTATGTCACGCAAAGATACCTAATGCTTTTGAGGTGAACGAAGATCTAAAGAATCCTGGGTTGGGGGGCATTAAGTATAAGTCCCATTGGTCACGTTCTGGAAAGAATGTCGTGTATGTGTTAAAGCTGGCGTGAGGTGGCTGCTCTTTCAGGGAGCGCAGGGAGGGAGAGTAGCAGTCTTTATTTTTCAGATGATCTTACAGTGAGTTTCTTTTAACACCAAGTGCTGCTGCTTGGTTTACAGCACGGAGCTTGATTATTAGCCAGATATATATTACTTTAGGGAGCAAATGTTTCTTTTGGTAAAAGAGAAACTGAAGCTTAGTGAGATCCCTGAATTTTAATACAACTAGGAAGGTAACATGAACCCTCCTGTTAGCATTTCATTTCTGCCTCTGGCTGGAAGCTGTGTAAATGTCCAGGCCCTGTACTTAGCCCCCCTTTTTCTCCCTGAACACATGCTGATGAAGATACCAACGAAATAATCTGAAGGTCTACTTATTTCTCTTCTACAGTATCTATAATCTGTTTTGTTACAACTTCTTTTTATAAATAACATTATTAATAGTGAAGTTAAATGAAAATTTGGGGAAAGGTTTTTTTTGTTTGTTTTTTTCCTAAAGCCTGGAATTTCTGCCTATATCTTGTGCTTTTGCAGTCTGGAGGAACACTTTTTAAACAACTTGACAAAGGGAGCTATCACTGAATTCCTATAGTATTTAAGTGCTCGTAGGAGCAAAATCTATGACCTAGTTCTTCATAGACAGATTATTCTCAGTACGAGATGTCAACGAGGGTCATAACACTAACACTAGCTATAGATAAGGTTCCAGTTCTTTCTGGCAAACTTCCCATCCCATTATTGAAGGAATTATTTCGTATTTGTGGTATATAATTCCCTTGTTACCTTAAAAGTGTCAGAGCCTAAGGTGACTTAGAACTTGAGCGTATCTAAACTCTCTCTGGAAGATAATTTTAAGAAATTGCCTTGTATCTGTTAAATTATCTATTAAAATCCAATTTAATGAATAAGTGTCATTATAACGAGCATAATTAAAAAGCATATTATACGTAACAAGGTAATTTTGAGTCCCAGTTGACCTTGTGGTAATTAGACGTTATGGATCAGGTTCTAAAATGTTCTTTCCCACAGAGGATTCAGCCCCACATGCTTTTCTTTTCCATGATCAATAGTTTTACTCTTGCCAGGAAAGCAGAGGACCGACCTGTAATGTGCTGTGTGGCAAAGGTAACAGAAATAAAGCAGATTGAGTTCTAATTTGGGTTGTATCTAGCTGTTTAACCAGTCAGTAGTTCACCTTGTTTTCATTCTCCCGTTTTCGCTGGCAACGCCTTACCACACGTGAAAGGAGCTAGGGGCGGAAAGGAAGGAAGAGATCTTAGAGTTACCACTTTGGAGCACTGACTTGCCTGGCACTACGTGGGGTGCCATAGAATGCACCACGACTTTAGGTAGCACTGCTGCCTTTGAAAGCTCGTGGCTATTTGGAGAAGAAAAACACCACCAGCAAGATGACTTGTGAACAGCTCAGGCCCGGACTGATCCAACCGGAAGGAGCCAGGAGCTGAGCTGAGTGAGGACACCGACGGGGCTCAGAAGAGAAAGTGGGTCTCAAAGGGTGATAGCAATTACATGGCGTGGGGTCGAGAGGCAGTTCCAAGGAGGCGCACAGCAGAAGCCAAGGCACTGGGGGTGGAGGGGTGGGGGAGGTGCAGGGGGTCGATGCACAACTAATACAGAGAGCCCTGCAATTGTAGCAGTCATCAGTCATAACAAATGGGACTGGGCAAGAGAGCCTGTGATCCATGCCGCGTGCCTTCGTTAAGGGTACCAGTCAGCCCAAGCTCCAGCCGCACCCTCCTCGTCTATAAAATGGAGATCGTGAAAGCAGTGGCCTTGCAGTAGGCCCTCTCGATGTGAGAGAGCTAGACCCAGCGCATGTGCAGTAGCAGCAGAGAACCTGCATGGAGTAGTTGCTCGTTTAGTGGCCTGTTAACATGCCTGTGGGATCGGGAATTGGTGCAAATTGTTCAGGACGACACTTTGTTTTAAGAAGGTTTGAAGTTTGCCCTCTGCGGTTTGCAGGACAGGTTGGAAAGGGTGGCGACCTGGAGGCCACAGCGGCCGGCCACTAGATGGGTTCTCCCTTATGGCCAGGTGCGACCCCGCGAGAGAATTGAGAGACCGCCCTCAGCAGTACTTGGAGACGGTTTTGTGCACGTGGACGATGAACAGGAATGTTTCCAAGTTGATGTCAAGATTTCCTGCCTTTCCACACTTACTTTCTCCTTTTCTGCTGATTTCGTTCCCCAAGACTGGTGACCCTCTCCATTTCTTACCTTGCTGACAAGAAGTTTAATCCTCAGCAACACAGTCATCACACCAGATTCCACCTTGAGATAAGCCTGTGACGGATTCCGTGGGGGATGTTTCATAAGCACATATGTCCGCAGCGCTTGGTTATCCTTAAACGCTCTTCCTTACTCCCACACCGCAGAAGTTAGCGGACCCTTTGGTCAGGCACCTGCCACAGCCCTGCCTGGAGTGAAGTCAGTCGGGAGGAAGCCCCTCCCTGCCCCACAGGCTGAACAGGGAAGGGAAGTGAGGGCCCTTCACACTGGGCTTGCAGCCTCAGTGGCCAGGGTCACTTGCAGCTCCTGGAGGGGAGGCTGCCTGGAAAGTGTGAGTTTGAAGCAGAAGCTCCAGGCCACGAGGGACCCCGCTTTCCCAGACTGGAGAAGAGAGTGTCGGAATGGACAGGACATTCCTTAAACTAAGAACGCTCACTTCAGGCCTGGGCAGGGTGAGCAACAACCTACTGGGTATCTATAGGTGACATGTGGCAATTTAAAATTCGCCCTGCTTTATTCCCTGAAACAGACTTCTCCCTTCCGAAATAAAGAAAGAAACTTGGAAGCTGGTTTATATTGCCAAATGGACCCACCTAAAATACACTTTTATGAAGTGTTCTGCCGTTCTTTTTTTTCCAGATGCTCACTTAACATGGCAGCCCGGGGTGCAGTAAAGCACAAAAAGCTACTTTAAAGTAGGGGGATTTGGCTTAAATCCACTGAAGCAGAGCTAAGGCTGATCTCGCCATCCATCCCTAACTTACTTTAATTACGCCTGGATGTTCCAATTCTCTTGGCAAATTTTTGAAATACTTGAGTGCAGCAAGGTAGACTTAAATACTGTTTTAAAATGGCCGATTTGTTTCCTGCCTTGTAAAGAAAGTTGAAGTGGATGTCTCAAACGTTGCCACCCTCCAGCACACCAGAACACTGCCAAGCTTTAAAAGCAATTAAAACGTTAGGATTGGTAGGGTCCTTAAATTACAGAGATTAGCGACTCATTCTGTGGATGACAGATGATACTAAGAACTCGGGCAACCTACAGAACCATCCCAGAGGGCGGAGTACCCTTCTCCCCTTTCCCCAAGGGTACAGTTTCTTTGTCTGCTCCAACAGGCCACGTGCAAGGCCGTATGTTGACAGGTAGATTTTCTTAAGTACTATCCATTAAAGTCTCAAGTCTCTTTGTGGGACACATAAAGAGAAACCAAAATTGTTATGAATTAGAGCTAGTGTTTAGTCCAGACAGCCTCTGGGGGTTGAGAAGCATAAATATATACAATTTCAAAAGCAAGGAGTTCTGCACTCCATATGGGGAACTAATGAAATGCAAATCTGATACTTCAAGTATTGTTCTCACTCTGATTTTCAACTCCTTTTCTTTTAAATGTAAAACAGAAGGACTCAGCAGAACCACACCATAAAGTAGTTTCTTCAGCTCAGTGTGAAAAGGACACAGAACTAATTTATTTTTTTCTTATAAGTGGAGCTTTTCTCATGATGCCTATAGATGTTTCCACGGCCGGTTGGTTTTCATTAGTGGCAGTTTCAACCTTCCTTAGCATTCCTCTTCCTTGGCCTTGCATGGCTGGACTGTGGTGTTCGCTCTTAACTGACTCATGAACCTTTAGTGTTCTGGGACTGAGGGCTACCCAGAGCCTGTACGGTGACGCCAGCATTATGGTTTTTACCCATGCCAACTTAGCTAGATTGTTCCAGTTAAAGTTTGAGGGTTTTCCATCACGATGTCCTGGTGAAAATGTTTGTGGGGCAATGATTGTCCCAAGAATGACTAAAACAATCTAAAGAAGTCTGCCCAGGTCTAGGGAATTATGATGGCACCCTACCTCAGACTAGGCGATAGAGTGGATCTCATTTTAGAACATGGGCAATTTTCTCCCGTTGCCTACATGCTATATTTGGATTTGAAAACATGAGATGAAAGAGAATGGTACTACTGGGGCACCTGAGTGGCTCAGTCGTTTAAGCTTCTGACTTCAGCTCAGGTCATTATCTCATAGTTTGTGAGTTTGAGCCCCACATTGGGTGCTACCAGCAGAGAGCCTTCTTCGATCCTCTATCCCTCTTTCTCTGCCCCTTCCCCCCCAAAACAAACAAACAAACAAACAAAACACAGTACTAGTACAATAGGATTGACAAATTTGTTCCTTCCCTTTCCTACTTATCGGCACACGAAACAATATTCAGCATAAATAGCAGGATAGATGGTTTTAATGAGATCATGTCAAAATCTAGAGAAAAGGACAAGCCGAGTTGTCCAAAGTGGGGTGTGTGTTGTCCAGCTCTACCCCCAGGGTTCTTTCCTCCTCCTGTGGCCTTTGTGCCCCGCCCCCTTCCCCACATTCATGCTGCCCCCTCGTTTATCTGTGAGAGCGGCAGTAGCCATGTGTGCTTTCATACCCATGTGTCTTGAGTGTTTCACTTACCATTTGATTCTCCCAAATGTTACAGCCACCTTTAAAATAAGAACCCTATCTTCTAATTCTTGTTTAACATTTCCGGGCCTAATGGATGTTGTGTACAGAGAGGAAACTCCAGTGAAATAATGGCTGTGGGAGTGCTTGGGGAAGTGTTCGTAATAGCCCTACTAAGCGCTGTGTGAGAATGTATAGGTTACAGAAGTACTGCTGCTTTTTTGTCCCCAGTGTAGAAAAGTCTGTTGGAAAGTGAGACACCTAGTTTATGAGCTTTATCTATGGACAGGCAGTGCGTAGTGCTTTACATGCATTATTTCACTCCATAGATGAGAAAACTTAAGACTTTTTTTTTTTTCTGAGTTATTTAATTATTTATTTATTTTGAGAGAGAGAGAGAGAGAGAGAAAGGGCATGAGTAGTGGAGGGGCAAAGAGAGAGAATCCCAAGCAGGCTCTGCACTGTCAGTGCAGAGCCCGATGCAGGGCTCGAAACCACGAACCGTGAGATCATGACCTGAGCCAAAACCAAGAGTAGGACACTTAACCAACTGAGCCACCCAGGCACCCTGAGAAAACTAAGGCTTAAGGAGAACTTGACCCGAGGGTCACACTGGCCAGGAAGCGTCACACGGGACTGAGGCCCAGTCTGATGCCAAAGCTCCCACCTTCAAATATTCCGTGTGAAGGCTTTATGTCTTGCTCTGTATTTGTGTGTTTATGTCTTCATCTCCAGGCCAAAATGTGATTTTTCTTGAAGATCATAGACTAGAGGAACAGACAAATAACGTTAATATGCCACTTTAATAGTAGCTTAATAAAGAAGTAAGATATTTTTAAGTAAGTCTGGATCTAATGCTTACAAATAGAACAAAAGAATGACTCTATTTTTCTAGCTAATAATCTGGTTAAGATTCCCCCCCCCCCCAGTTTAGACTATTGATTGTGTCTAATAAAAACACATTTTTACAAGTACATTTTAACTTCATGACTTTCTTCGTAGTCAACACTTGTCCTGACATAATCAAGCCATAAGTCCTTAAATTAGTTAATCATATAAATTTATGGTAAACAGAAAACATATTTGTGGTTTTGCTTAAATTCTTCCCTATTAGATATTAACTAGATAAACAGATTTGTAAAAGGAATTTGGGATTGGGAATCAGGAGTTTCAAGTTTGTGTTAGGTACTGCCACTTTCCATATGTTTGACCTTGGGCAAATCAGCCATTCCGAGCCTCCCGTTGTCCCTCCGTTAAAAAAAAAAAAAAAAAAAAAAATCATAGTTATTTTAAACCTCCAATGAAATATTATATGTGAAAACTCCTCAACCATGAAGTGCCTTACACTTACATTCTATTCCATGTATTAACTATTCAACTTTTTGACAGTAACAGATTCCAACCTTTTTTAAATCCATTTTTAATCTGAAAGCAGACTTTGAACATTCCTGATGAATAGTCAAGAATTCAGTTTTCCTCTTCCGTCTAGAATTCATGGATGCTGTATATTAAAGAGATAAGTTGGATCTAGGTGTTTTCCCTGTTTCTCATCCTCCGATCCCTTACATAAGGAAACTAAACAATAGAACATAACAGCTCTGTTCTCTTTGTCAGCAGAGCATTACAAAGTCCTGAAAGAATGTTAAAGCAGTTTCAGAATACTATTTTTAGGTGCAATATTGTCAGGAAATAAGCTTTCACTAAGAGATTTTGAGAAGAACGGTTCTTGAAAGTCAGCAGCTGGAGTAGCAAAATGAATGATCTTGCATTAAATTTTAATACCCGTGCCAATATTGTTAACAACAAAATAAAATACTCTTTCTCCAGGTTGAAATTGTCCAATGATGAAATCAAACGGGCAATTCTAACAATGGACGAGCAGGAAGATCTGCCCAAGGACATGTTGGAACAGGTGAGCTGCCAGACATATTTCAGAGCGTAAGCGACGACTGGCTTTCAGCAGGGAGTGGGATACTGAGAAAATCTGGTTGCCGCTGGTGGACAGTTTCCTCATCTCTGAACCAACGTTGAATGTGGCTCTCTTAGGAGATTTTATCCTCCCATTGCCCCTCAAAATGATGGGTGAGAAGGAAGGTCACGAGTTTGTCAAATGCCTGAGACCCACAATGCCAGATTCTGTCCCTCATGCTGCAAGTAAGGTATTATGCCTTCAGAGGTCATGCAAATCTACTAGCTTTTGGGAAGTGTTTGACAGGAGTATGGAGAATCTCACTCGCATTATGAGGTCACAGACTGCTACGTAAACTGATTCATTATGGAATCCTTAATACAGTTTGTGTCTTGGCCTTGACTCGCCATTCCTACACCACAGGAGCTACCGTTACACCCCCAGCTCTGTCACCTGCATCGAAATCAGTAGTGTTAGCCGTGGCCGGGCAAGCTGAATGTGGTGACTTCACGCTTTCCGTGCAGCCTTTCTATAACATGCTCTGCAGCCATTCCAACTCAGTTACGTGTTTCTCTGCAGCTTTCTTCAGTTGTTACCCAAATGACATTGTTGTGGAACTAGCACATGCTTCCGGGGTTATTACCTGCTTCTTGGTCTGGACCTGAATTTTTCTATGCTTTGTGGAGATAGCCTCCATGCTCTGAGAATGTTCTGTCTGCTTGTCTCATTGTCCGTAGGACATAATCCTATTTTGAGTGATTTCGCTCAAGAGGTCCACGTCCCTTAGTGCCAGGTCCTCCAAAAGTTAACTGTGGATGCCGGTGATGGTGATGCCAGGCTGGACTGGGTGTCTCATCCGTAGGCAGACTCGGCTCCCAGAAGCAGAGGAAAAGTCTGTTTGGCGTTACTAACAGTGATCCTGGGTGGCATGGCCGCTCCGGGTGGAGTGCCTGTCTGCTTGTGCATTTTCTGTCGTGTTCTCACTGGTGTCATAAAAGGCCTCAGACGCAGAGCAGCGAGTGATGGCTGAAGGGTCGCCACACCTCCGTGCACCAGCCCCACCTGAAACCTGCTACTGGCATTGTCCTGGGGAAGGCCTCACACTTGGCAGTGGAATAACTTTTCGTGCTGTCCTTTGTAATTTTGTGTTTTTTTTACATTTATTTCTTTTTGAGAGACAGAGCGTGAGCGGGGGAGGGGCAGAGAGAGAGGGAGACACAGAGTCCGAAGCAGGCTCTAGGCTGTCAGCACAGAGCTTGAAGCGGAGCTTGAACCCACGGACCATGAGATCATGACCTGAGCTAAAGTCGGACGCTTAACTGACTGAGCCACCCAGGTGCCCCCATGCTGTCCTTTTTGAGGTTTGACTTAGTTATCAATACTTAATAACTATATACCGAGCCTATTGGGATACTTTGTGTACAAATAGTTTAAAGGTGTTTCCTAAACCAAAAATTAATTTTTAGAGCAGTTAACAGCTTCCTTGCACATACTTTCTCTTCTTCTCTTTCTCCACCTAGCAAGAGTCTCCACCCAGAGGTGCAGCCCAGCTCCCCTCTGCCCCTCTCTGGCCCCCAGGTGACCCTGCATGCTAGTTGCCTGCATCAGAAGCTGCTCACACAGAGGGAAGAACTGTGCAGAAAACTGCTTTGGTCCTTAGGCCTTTAGCCCCTATTGACAAGGTCGTATGTTTAAAATTCCACAAGATCTGTTTACTGTGAAATTGCATCCAGCGAAATTCCTCCTTGAGGGAAGGGATTTCAAAATCTTGCCAAAAGGGCTTGCCGTGCAAATAGAATGTACTTCAAATAAATACAAGGAAGAAAATCAATGTACTGATGCAGAATCTGGCCCAGTGGGATACTTTTGACCTGGTCTCCCCCGATAATTCTGTGTGTGTTACTCTCTGGTCTTCTATCACACTCTTTCTTCTCCTTCTCATTCCACTGTTCTTCCTCTGCTTCCTCGTCCTTCACACAGCACTTCTCCCAGACAAGCTCTGAAGCTAACATCGCTTTACTCTTAATTATGACTCATATTTGAACCACATTCCTTCCTTCCTTTCCTTTTTTAGCTGCTGAGCTCAGAACTCAGACGAGATTAATACAGTCTTTCTTGGAATACGTACCTTTCTCCTTATTCCCGGGTGTTCGTCTAACTCTTCAGCCCTCTCTTAAAACTACCCACACACAGTCTGTCACTCGACTCTTCTTTGGGAAGGTCTGAACCTTTAGCAGGTGCCTCTTAACAGTGTTCTGTACAAAAGAGAGCTAGTGGTTGTGTTATCGTGAACAGGGCTGTGGACTTTGCACAACCAGTGCGTGTGTCACGGGGGGAGGGGGAATCCCTGACACTAGACCTGAGTTTCCTTGCCCAGTAGATAAAAATCCAAACTGAAGGGAAAAAACAAGTCTTTGTCTCTCTCTTCCTTCTCCCTTCTCCTTGTCTTACTACCTTCCTTCTGCACTGAGGAAAAGCTAGAAGATACTTGTCCTGTCCACTGGCACCATTTGAACACAGGAACACAAATGCCTAGAAGCTATCAGGCCACCAGACCCATGAACGCACTGGCATCTGCATCCACTACATCCCACTAGGAAAGAGGGGGTGTCCCTGGGCTCTGCTCTAGCCCAGCCCTTTCTTCTGCTCAGGGACCCAGCCAGATCAGAGGACTGCCCTTCTCCTAGATCGTACGCCTTTCCCTCTTGACTCTTAACTTGTTCGTGTCTCAGCCTTCCACAAAACAGCTTTTAATACCACATTCCACGTAGCCACCATCCTCTCTCTTTCTCAATATAAGCAAAGTTCTTGAAAGCTTGTCCACACTCGCCTCCTGTTCACTCTTCCTCACCTCCCTAAAGCTGTTTTCACTAAGGACTCACCACTTCCTTATTGCCAAAGCCAGGAGGCACTTTGCAGTCCTTATCTTCCTTGATTTGTTGGTGGTATGCAACACCAATGGCCACTTGCTCCATGATGAAATGCTTTTCTTTGGCATTTCATTGTCTCCTCTGAAGATTGCTCCTCTTGTCCTCATTCCTCAAAAGCTGGCTTCTCTCCAGCCCTGCTTTGTTTCTCTTGGTGGTTCCCCTGGTTACCTCACTCTCATCCATGCATGTTACAACCAATATCAATGCTTTGTCTTTCAAATAGATCTCTTTAGGATGTCACACCCATTTGTCCACCTGCCTAGGAATCACTCTTGGTTCTCTTGCCAGTATTGCAAGCACTAAACTCACTTTCTCAAAACCCACCCTCTCTCCTCCAGCCATCTCTTCCTCGATTTCCTGTTACACTCCATGTACTTTGTTGCCTAAGCCAAAAGTCTGGACCTCATCCTTTTGACCCTCTACCATAAACCATCCATCAGCAAGTCAGGCCAGTTGTATGCTATACACATATACCTGTATGCTATACAGGCCAGTCAACCCCCACCTAAATAGCTCTAGAATCTACTCACTATCCAATCCAGGCCTCTGCCCTCTCTCACCTGGACTACTACAGCAACAGTCTAATGCCAACCCCCTAATACTTTTGATCCTTTCTAGTTCTTTCTCCATTCTATGAGCATGGTGGTCTTTTTACAATGCAAATTCACTCTCCTACCTAAGATTTTAAGCTACACCCCAGTGCCCACATAAAGACTGAACTTCTTACAAGGTCCTTGCTGCTACCTGGCCTTGACCCCTGCTGCCATTGCAGCTGTCCTTCTACTTGCATAAATGCTGTGCCACCCATTCCAGACCCTGCCACTTGATATGCACTCTGTCTGGAATATATTTACAACCGCATACCATTCACCTGGAGTTCTAGTTCTTTCTCTGCTGGTGGCATCCAGACTGACTGCCTTTTCTGAGGTCCCTTATTTAAATCCAACAAACTTTGGAAACCTACTAAATGAACCATCCAAATGCCAGCTTCAAGTTATGGGGAGGATCTTGGGGTTCAGAGGGTCAATGTCATTAAAAAAATGTATATATCCAAGGGCATTTGATCCAGAAAATAGCACACATGGTCAGGCTGTGTTACAAATACATCTATTTGTAACTTTAAAGGAAATCAGACACAGAGTACTTTTTCAACTTTAAATATTATTGTTATTTCTTCCACATTCCATGCTCATTTATTCCTCCAAAATAAAATAATGGAATCAACAACTTCAAATCCTGATGTTTTTCTCATCCATCTTTTTTACATGGAACAAAAAATGAGATGGAATTAGATAAGCCAGAGAAATAAACAAAATTGAATGGAAAATACACATAGAATTACTCATTCTAGCATGATGTAATAGAAAAAAGCATTGAGCTGGCAGTCAAGAGACCTAAGTTCTATTTCTGATGAATACATGAATTTTCTTTGTAATCCTGGGTAAGTGGTTTAATCTCTCTGGACCTCAGTTTTATCATCTACTTGATGAGAGCATTGAATCTCCGAAGTCCTCTAATGGTCTATGCGAAGCAGATACTGCTACAGGGCTTACACGATCTGATTTGAGAGACAGTATAGAACAGAAAGGTGCCATAAACGAATCTTACACCAATGAGTAAAAAAAGGAAAGTGTTTTGAATATTTGAATAATATTTCATTGAAATATTATTGACATACATCACTGTATAAATTTAAAGTGTATAGCATAATAGTTTGACACTTACAAATGTGAAATGATTATCATAATACGTTTAGCATCTGTCATGTCCTATAGATACAATAAAAAAGGAAAAAAAGAAAAACATTTCTTCCTTGTAATGAGAACGCTTAGAATTGACCTTCCTAACAACTTCTCTGTATGTTATACAGCAGCGTTAGCTATCATCATGCTGTACATTCTATCCCTAGAACTTAATGTATCTGGTAACTGGAAGTTGGTACCTTTGGACCACCTAACTGGAAAGATTTAATCACGTAGCATATCTTTTTTTTTTTTTTTTTAATTTTTTTTCAACGTTTATTTATTTTTGGGACAGTGAGAGACAGAGCATGAACAGGGGAGGGGCAGAGAGAGAGGGAGACAGAATTGGAAACAGGCTCCAGGCTCTGAGCCATCAGCCCAGAGCCTGACGCGGGGCTCGAACTCACGGACCGTGAGATCGTGACCTGGCTGAAGTCGGACGCTTAACCGACTGCGCCACCCAGGCGCCCCAATCACGTAGCATATCTTAACAATGACCCGGAAGTAGCACTTCTAAATGAAACCAAAGTTACAGTCTTGTCTTAGGGCAAATTAACGGAAAGAGTGAAAAATTACTGCAATAATTCCGTTATAAACTTCAGTTCTAATACTTGTGTGTACTTTTTAGCTCTTGAAATTTGTTCCCGAAAAAAGTGACATTGACCTGTTGGAGGAACATAAACATGAACTGGATCGCATGGCCAAGGCTGACAGGTTCCTTTTTGAGATGAGCCGGTGAGTTTGGAAATGCATAAAATGTGAACATGCCCTCTACCTTTCTAAGGAAGTTAAACTTTCAATCCTGGTTGAATTATTTGGGCCAATAACCTGGCTTAACTTGAAGCCTTTTTAAATTGCAAAATCTTCTGAAGCCTGAGTTGTGTGGAATTTGTTTTGTTCATGTGAGTTCTTGCCCATGGGCGAACCAGGGTTAGGGCTTCTTCACAATTACCTCTATTTCTGGACCTAAACAGGTCATAACTTTTCCTGGTTCCTGTCGGGGTCATTCTCCTTACCACTTTGACTTCTTGGAATCGTATCTCACTCCTCTCTGTACCTCAGCATCTCAAAAAATAGACTCAGCAATGTCGACCTAGAGCCCACATTACTGAACTGCTAGGGTCTGCATGTCAAATCCTGACCCATGCAGACATCTCTAATCAATCATGGCATACTTCCCGTGAAGCCTTGGCAAGCATTTTCAACCCCTCTCCAGAAAGCCCAGAGGCAGCCACTGCTTCATAATTTTGTTTGGCATGTGAGCTGAGTCTCTTTGCCATCCCCAGCCTGGAAATTTGATTCTGCATTAGACAAGGACCAGTGGTCCTGAGACTCTCAGTCACCCCCAGGGCAGCACTCTTCCCCTGAATATCAAAGGCCTACAAGTGTAGCTCAGGTGAACGTATCTCTCGCTGTACGTTTCTACCATATCCAGAATTATTTTGTTGTTTGTCCATCCCAACTTGTCATTTTGTATATATACTACTGTAGGACAAAGGATGGTTTTGGAATTTTGACAAGTGGGCCTAGCAACCCTGTGTATCAATAAGTAGATGGTCACTTGCGTAGCTGCCATTTTGTCATTGTCTAGCTCTGTGCATGCATCGTCCCATTTGATCCTCTCATCTGCCCTGCCAAGAGGGCTGGTAAGTAGGGAGGTATTCTCTTCCATGTAATGGAGGAGTTAAGTTACCTGCCAAAGGTCACCTAATAAGAGGAGAACCTGGACTGCAAACCCAGGTCTGCCTGATTATATGGTATCATTTTGGAGGAGGGGCTACTGAACTGAAGTTTCCACTAGAGAGCAGGTAGGGCAGTGGTTTGGTTTCAGAAGACCTGGGCAAGATTAAGCCTCTGCCCTCGCCCCTCAGCAGCAGCAACCTATCTTACTGATGACCAGGCCGCTTTGCACCCTCTTATCTTTGGTCACCAGTTGCCATCTTGAAGGCACAGCCTACCAGCCCTGAGGGGAGCAGATAGGGAGCTAACTGTAAAGAAAGAGGAAGGTTTGGGGACATGAGTGGGGAGAAGATGAAGAGAGAATGCCGGAGACAAGTTTTACTCCACAGCTTTGCCAAAGGCAAACTTTGTGGAAAGTTAAGTATAGGAGAGACATAGGAAACAGCCCCTTATGTGCAGCAGAATGGGGAGGTTTTGCATTCTCATTCCTTTTTATCTCTTCTGTCTTCACAAGAGCTGCTGGGACTCTGAGGAAAGGGAGGTGGCAACTCTCCTTTTCTTTTAGCAGTTGCCTGACCTGGTTAGAGCTAAGGACCCTGCTGCCATTGCCCAAATACCTCCTGTTGGTCAGAGGGAAATGGGCTCTCCAGGCGAAGTGACCTCATTTCCTGTCCAGCAGGGGAATTGTGCAGGCTTGTGTGTGTGTGTGTGTGTGTGTGTGTGAGAGAGAGTGTGAGTGTTGGGGGGGTGGTGCTCTAAGGCACCTCCACCTCCGTATCCATTAAGTGAACATAGATAATATATTAAGTAGATGTTCATTAGTCCATGCTTGCTCTTACAGCATCAATCATTACCAGCAAAGACTGCAATCGCTGTACTTCAAAAAGAAGTTTGCAGAGCGTGTGGCAGAAGTGAAACCTAAAGTAGAAGGTAAAGTCAGGCCTCCAGATTGAAAGTGATGTTCATCTTAAGTGCCCATTTGCAACTGCAACCCAAGTGCAGGTAGTAAACAGCATCCCTTGGGTGATTTTTTTTTTTTTTTTTTTTTTTGCTTAAAATCTTTTGAAATCGTGATAAGTAATTACTTAATGTCTGCCCTTGGCCCTGTGGCCCAGCCCGGGTTCTGGAGCCCACAGCACATCTCCTGAGCTCCTCTGTAGAATCAGGCTTTTAACATCCTGGATGTTGGTGAGAACGTATCTGACCGCTACTAGCATTAAACCTGTAGCCAGCTTTATTGCAATGGTGCCTTACTAGATATTTCTAAGGGAAGATTTGAGGCTATTAAATTTTTAAGTGTTTGAAAAAAGGGGCATCTGAAGAACACAGCCACAGAATGCAGGCTGGACTCAGGACCCTGCTCAAGCCCCAGTCCCTGAGGACACCTGCAAGCTATAACATGAAACACATTTGGCCAGTTTTTCTGTCAATAGAATTGATCAGTTATCCTCTCAGTCTTACTCATACCAGGCAAGAAAGTGTTTGCAGAGGAATGTGGGAAATGCAATCACTGTCTCATATATCCCTGCTTACAGTTGATGAGCCAGTCAAGAAAAGGACTAAGAAAGGATAGGCTTGTGCGGCTGTGGGTCTCTTGAGCAACGTGAGCTGGCTCTCCCTGTCCCCTTGCTCTTTGCTTCTAGGTTAGGTGTCTTGTAAGTGCTCCCTGGTAGTCTAGTGACCCAGGCTTACATCGTCCATGTCTGCTCCCAGGTGTGTGGATTTAGGCTGGGTGTCCCTGGAAAGTCCTGGTGGTAGTAGTTGTGTTTATGTGTGCTTTGTTTTGAAGCAATTCGTTCTGGCTCAGAAGAGGTGTTTAGGAGCAACGCCCTGAAGCAGTTGCTAGAAGTGGTTTTGGCATTTGGGAATTACATGAATAAAGGCCAAAGAGGCAATGCGTATGGATTCAAGATATCCAGCCTAAACAAGATTGCTGACACAAAATCTAGTATTGACAAGTAAGTATGGTATCTTCCAACACTTGGAGGATCCAGGAGCTTAGGTCAGGACCCCTCTGGGCCTCCTGGGCCTCCCTGATCCTGCAGCCTCTGGTTTGCTGGTCTCCTGCTCATGCTCTTTCCTTCTCTCCAAGAGAGAAGTGACCTCTCTTCTCTCACATTTATAAATATCCCTAAATTCCCATTGGGCCAATGATCCTTCATCCATTTTCAGTCCCCAGGGATATCAGCCAGTCTAAGTTTTGGGGTTTTCTTGGGTAAACTTTTTGTTATAGTATAATACACTAAGGACAAGTCCACTGGTCTTAAATTTCACAAATTGGACACCTCTGTATAACTAGTCCCCAGAACAAGAAACAGAATGTGACCCACATGCTGCTGGTCTCCTCATGACCTCTCCCAGTCACAACCCCTCCACAGAGAACTGTGTTCTAGGGAAAAGAGAAAACTGACAGCCGATGATGGGAAGCTTGTTGGGCTTTTAGGGTATGTCTTCCTTTATACATTGACGCTAGCGGCTATAAAAACGGATGGGGTCTAAGTGCATTTTGGCTGTTGGTATTAAGCCTCTGCTCCCAAGACTCCTCAGAATGCTTCCTAGAAAGTGTAAAAGTGAACAGATTCTTGTTAGAAACACTGAGAGGTAGAAATGCTCTGGTGTCATTAACAGGATCGTTAGGCATAGTAACCCCAGTTTCCCTGAGAGCCCTATTTGTCTAAGGTTCTTACTGACTTCAAAGCCATTTGCCCAGTTGTCTCTAAGGGAAACTTCTCTGCATCCAAATTCGTTTTAAAAATAGGCTGTTCATCGTAATTATTCCTAACTAGCAAGGGCTTTTTACTCTATATTTTCTATAAGGTTAGTGATGCATAGCATTATGGCAACCCTGAATCCATCCTATAAAGAAATAAGCAGGGTGGGGGAGCCTGGGTGGCTCAGTCGGTTAAACATCTGTCTCTTGGTTTTGGCTCAGGTCATGATCTCATGGTTCTCGAGTTTGGCGCTGCTTCAGGCTCTGTGATGGCAGCACGAAGCCTGCTTTGGGGATTCCTTCCTCTCTCTGTGCCCACCCGCCCCCCCTCCACTCACACTTGCTCTCTTTCAAATAAATAAACTTTAAAAAAAGAAATAAGCAGTGAGTGTGTTAAGTTGTAGGGCTAAACCTTATTTTTTGCATCATGTAGAGATAGATTAACAAAGGGCAGCTGTTCTATCACCACCTTATTTTTAATGTGAGCATTTGTTCCTTCCAGAGCACTTTCATATTTGATTGTGTGAAGTGTACGGGCCAAGTGCTACATTGCCTACTGTCAGATAAAGAAACTGAGGCAATGTCAAGTGGCTCATTTAGTCTGCCTAAGATCACAAGCAAGATATTTGGTCTCACAGGTATTTGACACCTGTCCTATTGTCCCCACCTCTACTCTAACAACAGATGGATCTTATTTGTAGGTTGTAGTAGGTAACTGCAACATCTCACCTGCATATAAGCAGCAGTCACCTTTTTTCTTTTTTTCTTTTCTTTTTTTTTTTTTTTATTTTATTTTAGAGAGTCCATGCAAGCAGTGGGGTGGTGAGGGGAAGAGAGGGAGAGGGAGGAAGGGAGGGAGCAAATCGTAAGCAGGCTCAGTGCAAAGCCCAACATGGGGCTTGATCCCACAACCCTTGGGATCATGACCTGAACCGAACTGTAGAATCGGATGCTTCACTGACTGAGCCACCCAGGCACCCAAGAGCAGTCACCTTTTTTGAGGAAGGTGTTCTCTTCAACCGGGCTTATAAGTTGGAGAGGAAAGAGACCTTTACTACCATTTAGGTCTCCTCTCTCTCTCTCCCCCCCACCCTCCCCTAATACCTTCTGCCATTACCTATCAGCCATTACTGATAACCTGGCACTTACTATGTGATTATCTCCTTATCGAAGTTATTACAGAATTTATCTAATACACAAGCCTTTTCAAAACAATAAATTAAAAATATTTCTGTTCTTTTTTTCCCTCTTCTTCCTGTGAATATTTGGTCCCTGGAAATAGTACCAGTGTCTTCTAAACCCTTAGTGCCTAAGCACAGTGCCTTGTTTATAAGCAGTCACTCATTAAATGTCAGTTGAATCTTATCAAACTGCACAAGGGTGGGACATTGCGCATGAGGGACACATTGACTCTGCATTAAAGGCTTGTTTCCAGTTATACCAGCGAAAAATCAAATGTGTGGCTGTTGAGTTGTTTTCATTCTTTAAGAACTTACATTCAGTCGAATTAGGTGTTACTTGGATAGCACACAAATGTGAGTGCTCTGATCTAGGTTGAAGTCTTTCTACATGAAGAAAAGTATATATGGTTAATTAAGTTCCCTCCGAATCACAAAGCATCTCTGTGAAACAGTGAAGAGAAATGGCTCCGCTCTGTCTCGTGACAGTCGCTGGGATCTTACTTCCTCACACAGCAGGCACATGGGCTGATGCTCAGCTTCTGGGAGCAGCAGAATTGAAGTGGAAGGATACCAGCTCAGTGTCTGCAAAGGAAATGGCCAGAATATTAGCCACCGATTTACTTGGCTGAGCTATTGTTTTCTAATTATTTCTTGAGAGCAAGAAAGATAGAAAAAAAAAATTTTTCACGTGTGGGTCAGTTGACTCAGGAATGGGATTGCCTTGGCGTCTATGAAGATGCAAGGGTAACCAGAAGTGGAAAGCATTTCGTTGTTGTTGGAAAGGAAATGGTTTGACAACTCTGCTTCATGGTAGTTGGGGGTGGATGGGACTGTTGGGATGTAGCATCACGAGTTAACAAATTGCCTACAAATTACGGACATGTTTTTAAAGAATTACATTTGTGTCCTCCTGATTATGGTAACTTTCAGTAGACTAGTGGTTCTTGATCCTGGCTCTTAGAATTACCAGGGAGTTTTTAAAAATACCCATGCCTGGCCCCACCTCATTCCAGTGAAATGAATCTCAGGTTGGCCCAGGCATCCAGGGCCCAGGTGACTGTAATGTGCATTGGAGTCAGGGACAACAGGACCAGACTGCTACAGCTTTGCCTAACAGACAGTGTTATCAGACATCCACTTTTTCAACCCAGGTCAGTCAGGGTTCAGTGCTGTCACCACCAAAGAGGGAGCTGGGTTTTACAGTTAGGAGCTCAAGTGTTGCTAAAATTAGGAAATGGATTTTTGGCTGCAAAGATGTCATAGCCATGATGGCACAGTCCTGGTCCACTTCCAGGACCAGCCCTAAAGCAGGAGGCCTTCTAACTTCCTGAACGTCCTTTGCTACAACAGCAAAACAATCGAGTCAGAAGGGAAAAAAGCTAACAAAATGAGTCAGAGGATTGGGGGGTGGGGGGGCAGAGGGAGGGAGTTATCGAAGAATTGAAAAAGCTTAAATGAGAATTATCAATAAATTCTTATCAGTGAGTTGCTGCTCTGTGCTTTGAGATTTGAAAAATAGCTATCCTTTTCAGTGAATTAAACATCCCTCCGTCCCCACCCCAGCTGGCCCCATCCCGTTGTCATGAACCTCAGGCACACCTTGCCTTTGGGAGGATGCGCTGTGAAGCTATGTCCCCACTGGCAGTGGTTCCAATTCATTTCTGTCATCCAGATTTTGAAGGATGTTTCTTATGAGCCAAAGTAGTAATTCTTATCCCCTTCCCTTTTAGAAGAGATATGCTTCCTTTCATCGTAAGTTATGTAAATCCCATGTAGGCCCTCCCCTTATCCCCTTCTCTTGAGAATCCCTGCCTTAAAGGAATCTCCAAATTTTAAAATGAATGCAGGAGTATAGCATTCTTGCAGGTTGAGCCACTTGGATATGCAAATCATATGCAGATATTAACCATGTTTAATACTTTTTCCTCCTTTATTGTAGGAATATTACACTTCTGCACTATCTCATAACCATTGTGGAAAATAAATACCCCAAGGTCCTCAATCTAAATGAAGAACTGCGGGACATTCCTCAAGCAGCAAAAGTAAAGTAAGTATTTCCCATGAATTGTTTTAGTCTTTTAAATCACTTGGACTGTGCTTTAGCTATTGAGGTGGTCAGCTGGCATCGCGTGAAGAGGGTCCTTCTGTTTGCTTTCCCCTGAGTAGCATATGAAGTAAAGTTTGAATCCTATCCAAGTCACTGAAATATGTTGCATACTTTTGAATATATATGTATATATATGAATACACACACACACATACATGTTTTGTATTTCCTTTGGATTACTCCTGCATGCAATTTTTAACCGCCAGGAAACCCAATTTTCTGGGTTATTAAGAGTATAAGAAAGGAATACAGTTTCACTAGTACTTTTAAAAGGTAGTTCTGTTACATACAGGTAGGAGCACTCTTAGTTAATGAGGAAACATGGCTAAGCAAATAGAACGTAAATGTCAGGGCGTTGCTAGTAATTTTCACATGTGCACACACTCTCAGAAACCAAGGCAGCCTTTTAATGGAAAGCAGTCTTTATGCAAATGAAGAAACTAAAAATAAAATGGAAAGTTGCCAAACTTTCACCACAGACTTCACACCACTTTTCAGAGACTGAAGAGCAGGCAGTTTTCCTTGTTGTTCTTCCCTCCTGCTTTTGGCCCTTTAAAAAAAAAATAAATGCACAGGGGCGCCTGGGTGGCTCAGGCGGTTAAGCATCCAACTCTTGACTCCGGCTCAGGTCATGATCTCGCAGTTCATGGGTTTGAGCCCCACGTCAGGCTCTATGCTGAGAGCACAGAGCCTGCTTCGGATTCTTTCTCTCCCTCTCTCTTCTCTGCCCCTCCCCTGCTTGTGCTCTCTCTCTCTGTCTCTGTCTCTCTCTCTCTCAAAATAAATGTACTTAAAAGAATTAAAAAAATAGGCGTGCCTGGTGGCTCAGTCGGTTAAGTGTGCGACTTCAGCTCAGGTCATGATCTTGCAGTTTATGGGTTTGATCCCTGCCTGGTGCTCTGTGCTGACAACTCAGAGCCTGGAACTGCTTTGGATTTTGTGCCTCCCTCTCTCTCTGCCCCCTCCTGTTTGTGCTCGCTCTCTCGCTCTCTCTCTCTCAAAAATAAAAAATTTTAATAAATAAAAAGAATTAAAAAATAAATGTGTGTATTTAAAACTATCTTTTGCAGTGAATTTGAAAAGTATGATGAAGAGTAGGTTAATTTTTTTCCCTCTTTTTGTAGACTTTGGTAGAAATGTGAGACATGAAATTAAAATGTTAAAGTAAATGACATTTTGGTGAATTTGCTTACATCTGAATTATCCACAAGATTCATGTTATAATCTCTGAGGTCTAAAAGCCTTCAGATAGAAAGTTTTATGGGAGAAATCCAGGAAACTTTCTCTATAAAAAGAGACAATGAGATCTAGTTAGTACAACTTGAAGAAATACCATTGTTGATTGAAATTTAAGCCATCACCTTGTAATACTCACATTACCAGAGCTTCAGTGAAAAGCGGTGCCCTAATTATGAAGAATACAATGTGAGCATGATTGTGGATAAGGCGGTTTCTTTTACTTGTTCGAAAGGAGCTATGTATGGCAAAATATTTATTTCTACATGTGATAATTGGCTTAAGTGAGATTTTTGTGAAATTGAAACATGAATTATTTTTGTAGAGATGACAGGCATTTCTGCTCTTTTTAATCTATAAAATGTACCTACTGGCTGTGGAAAACAAAAACCATAAGTCCATGTTTAAATTGCTTAAGTTTAAAATTTTATCTTTCTGTGAGATCTGAGCATGGAAGGGAATTTTGAACATTGAAAATACACTAGGGTGGACTTCCAAGCATGAGATATGTGAACCCATTATTTATTTAATACATACAAGTCGCATGTTGGTTACTAAAATGTTGCTATTTACAACAGCATGACTGAGCTGGACAAAGAAATAAGTACCTTGAGAAGTGGCTTGAAAGCAGTAGAGATGGTAAGTACGTGTTTCTTCTGATTCCCAGTCTCGCCGCTGCTGCGAGTGCTGATGATATCCGGCATGGTGGTCTGCCCAGCATAAACATTTACTGATTAAAAAAAAAAAAAAGAAAAAGGAAAACAACAGCAACGAGGAAGCAAAGGCTGGCTGTGTTACCCTGGCGACTCAGCTGCAGGATGTCCTGGGGTGTCACCGGAGCAGGAACTGGGAAGCTAGGGTCACACTGATTTCCCACCTGTAAGGCAGGACTCATTAAAGTGGGTTTGGCCAGATAAGGATACCCTCAGTGTCCATGTTCTGTTAACAAGTGATGTTCAGAAAATGGGTGATCAGCATTGAGGAGGGCTCTTGTTGGGATGAGCACTGGGTGTTTGTATGTAAGCAATGAATCATGGGAATCTACCCCCAAAACCAAGAGCACACTGTATACACTATATGTTAGCCAACTTGACAATAAATTGTATTTAAAAAAAAAAAAAAAAAAAAAAAAGAATAAGGAAAGGAGGCATCAAAGGGAGGGAAGAAGTTAATGGTCATTTTTGCAGGCGACCACACTATAACAAAAGCCTTGAAAATGTGTGTCACTATAAAACCAGTGATTGTATTTATAAGGATTGTTCTGAGCATGTGATTAAAGACATGCCAAAGGAAAACAAAACAAAAACAAGTGAGTGATGTTCACTCTCAGTAGAGCAGTGGAACACCTCTCTTGTGTTGAAGTTGGTCCTTTGGGGAGTATTTATTGAGTAGACACTTGGGCGTACAGTCCGTTTTCTAGACGAGGGGTCACGATGATTCCGACTCCTTCCCTCCGGGTGTTGAAATGGCCAAGAGCAGTGAGTCCAGCTAACGTTCACAGTTACTCAGCCTGGCCACGTCCAGATAAGCACAGTGGTTACAAAAATGCCTTGAGGAAGAAGGGTGGACTTGGCTAGTCCAAAACTTGTGGAATGACTGGCATTGATTAGAGGAAGGTTCTCTTCTGAAAGAGATGAACTTCGAGCTGTGGCTTAGAAGGAGGGTGGCGTAGGAGCACCTGAGTGGTTCATTCGGTTATGCTGCCAGCTCTTGATTTCTGCTCAGGTCATGATATCACAGCTCATGAGTTCAAGCCCCGCACTGGGCTTTGTGCTGACGGCACAGAGACTGCTTGGGATTCTGTCTGTCTCTCTCTCTCTCTCTCTTTCTCTATTTCTCCCTCAAAATAAATTTAAAAATTTTTTTTTTATTCTAAAAAAAGAAGGAGGGTGGGGTAAACTTAGTTACATAGGAGTGAGGTTGTCCCTGGTGTGCAAAACTATCTGGGCCGGGCCTCTGTGGAAGGAAAGCAGGCCACCCTGCTGGAGGCAGAGGAGTGGGTGCACTTAAACATGACTGTGTGGGCAGAGTGCCACATGGATACCACACAGCACTGCCACCAGTGAGGAGGGGCCGGTCAGGACAAGAAACTTGCTTAGGAGAGTGATCCTCACTCCGGTCTGGTACTTGACAAAGGAGACTGTTCTTCAGGCAGCTTAACAAGGTGGCCCCTCTCTTAAGTATCTTTCAGGTCGTGTATCAGTAATGCCATGAAGAACCTCCTTCCTTTCTCCTGCCGTAGAAAGCAGTTGACTTCATGGAAGACATAGCTCTAATAAAAGTTAAAGTCACAATATCTAATCTTTTCCTGTTTTTTATAAATCGGAAGCTTGTAAGGCTCCCCCCCCCCACCGCCCCCTTTGTGGCCGGGCATGGGGAGGATGCTCTTTCAAAAGGAAAGGGAGATGAACTGAATGAAATATTTCTGCCAACCCCAATGGGTCAAGACACTGAGTGAGCGAGTAGGATGGTCCTCCTCAGATTTCAGAGGCCCAACGGGCTCAGGGCAGTTTGGGATAAGGCTTTTTTTTTTTTTTTTTTTTTTTTTTTACAGCCTTCTCTTCATTCCCATTTCCTCCCAGTGGAAGTCTTTCTTGAGACTAGTGCGGCAGTGATGACACAGCCCTAAAGCCTGATAATGGATCCTCTGACCTTTGCATCTAAACTAGCTCAGAGCAAGACATGGAGGGGGGAGGAGGGTCCAAGGAGGTCTTGTGTTTGGGGTTTATTAAAGGTGGTTTTGCTTAAATCTGTCCAGCACCTGGGTCATGTACACTAACACACTTCTTGTAAGAAAGGGGCTACAGGAGCCTTCCCCTCCCCCTGGCAGCATGCATGTCAAGATGTAGCCCTGGAAGGAAATATTGGGAGGCAGACCTTGGCCTATCTAAATATTCATGTATCCCGGTTGTGCTTTACACAATTCAGTTATACTGCTTGAAGATAGCAAAGTTGGAATTCATCTTCTGCCTTTGAATGAAAAAGAATAATACGTTTATGAAATACTTTCAAATTACTCTCCTATCTCTGTACCTCACATACATACATGTTCACTTGCAAGGCCAAAGTCCTAGAATCATGGCAGTTTATTCCAATCAAAGCAAGTTCCATACTTTCTAAATTTCTACTTGTTATTTCCTTGATTCTCATGGTGATCTGGATATTGCCTGCCTTTTGTCAAAGAAGGAACTGAGGCCAAGGCCACTTGTCATGGACAAGAACCAAATCCGTGGTGGAGCTGAATCAGAACCATAGCCTGTGACTTCTACACTCCTGCTTGTTAGTACCTCCACCAAAGCACGTATAGAATATAGAACCAGATTAAGTCATTGGTAGGCAAGATGGTTGTTACTGAGACTGTGCAGAGTCAGACAGATCTGACCTCAAATTCTGGCTCTATCGTGTTTCAGCTACTAGACTCTTGAGCCAGGAATTTAATCCCTCTACACCTGAATTTATGTGTCTGTACAATTAGAATAATAATCCCTCACTCATAGAGGGTGAGATAAAGAAAGTGCATCTGGCAATGGTTGAAATTAATTACGAAAATTAGATTTGAATAATCTGTATGTTCATCACCCTGGTAATGGAGAATATGGATAACTAACAAGGCACTAATACTCCTGCCTGCCTGTTCACAAAAACAAAATGGTGTAGACAAGAATAAAAATGGGAGACAATTATGGTGCCAAACATGACAGTTGAAATCCCACTGACCCAGATATCGTCATGTAGCCTCAATATAGCCAGAGGGAAAGAAGGAAAAACCAAGCAACCAGAATTCTGAGCACAGAGTATCAACAGATTAAATTCTCTTGCTTTCAGTCACACACCCTTTGAATCTAATTTGCTGTTTATTTAACTTCTATTAATTGTATCCGAGTGCTAATCTGCTTATATCCTAAAGCTGGGATACGAAATCTCAGGGGCACCTGGGTGGCTCAGTCAATTGAGCATCCAACTCTTGGTGTCTCAGCTCAGGTCATGATCCCAGGGTCATGGGATTGAGTGTTGCATCGGGCTTCACACTAAGTGTGGAGCCTGCTTAAGATTCTCCCTCCCTTCCCCCCCCTTTCTCCCCCCTCTGCTCCCCCTCCGCTTGTGCTCTCTAAAATTAAAAAAAAAAAAATCACACCAATAAAGGGCTCCAACCATTGGTACATTGCAGTTTGCAAATATGTGCGCGCACAGGGGCACGGCTTGGGCATGGCTCAGGCATTGTGGGCAGAGGGGCAGAGGGAGCTAGGGCATCACAAAATGGTTTGGAGTAGGTTCTGATGTGTTCACCATTCAGACTTGCTACATTTGAGGCATATGGAAAATTAGACAAGGTGTGTGTGCATCTGCATTTGAAGCCCACCTTGACATTATCCATTTCCTGTGTCGAAGGAGCTGGAATATCAAAAGTCTCAGCCCCCACAACCCGGAGATAAGTTTGTGTCTGTTGTCAGCCAGTTCATCACAGTAGCCAGCTTCAGCTTCTCTGATGTCGAAGACCTTCTAGCAGAAGCTAAAGACCTGGTAAGTTTCCCGTTGCATACCGAGTGTTGTTTGACAGGGCTGACACTTCAGGTATTCTGTATTTTCATATCTAGGACTGTGATCAATTGGAACACACCCCTTTTTGTCTAACCTATGTTGCCCTTAGGTTAGCAAGACCTCGAAGTATCTGGATGGTATAAAACCAGAAAATATTCTGCAGTTTTCTCTTGGTTGATATTGGTTGTCTTGTTGTTGATATTGACTTGTCTCTGGAAACCAGAAAAGCGTCGATTATGAAAACCAGAGGCCAGATAAAGTGTGAGATCAGGTGTGACCAAGGCCAAGTGTCTTAGTAGCTGTAAGTTATATGCTCTCCTGAGATAGAGACTTCAGGCAGGATATTCCCTCTTGAACTCTCCAGCAGACCTTATTAAAGGAGATACACTTTAATTCACAGCCTCATTACAAGAGGCATATGTTTTAATAATACGGTGCTTTTTATGAGTTTTGCTATTTAAAATGCTGTTTGCCTCTAAAAGAAAAGTTTTCGTTGGCTAATAACCAAGACCTTAACTCCTCGTTATTTCCTCTTCCAAAATACATACCCATTTATATACATGTACACATTGTCTCATTTTTCTCTCACCCCCCCCCCTTCTCATAGTTAAATAAATCATATCAGGCCCCTATGCCACCCTGTTGAGTTCTTCCTCACTGCTCATCTCTCAGTTGCCATAATACTCTTTTGCTTTAACTTGATCTTTCCTTTGAAACTTGAGTAATGGATGTCATTCCCTGTAGCCACCTGTTTAGTAATAGATATAGATGATTGTTTATGTAAAGTGCACACACAACTGCTTAAAGTTCGGAAGAAGATCGTATTAGGATACGTTAGCTAGTCTCAACAGTAAACCTGACCTCCAACATTATTAAATAAATGGAAAGAGAATATATGTTCAGATGACTGCTGTTAAAAGTCCCATGACTGATGCCAGCAACCTCCACTGTGATAGTCCCCACCCATGTCTTATGTGTGCCTCCTGTACAGGAGGGAAGGGACCCTTCCCCGTCCCCCACTCCAAACCAGGCAGTACAGAATCTACTTCATTAAGGACTCAAGAATTTTTATAAGAATCAACTCTACAGTTAATTTTTGAGGTAAAAACACATGCTTGTGCACAACCTACTTTTAAAAAAATTTTAGTGTGGGAACTTTAGTCTGGGAACATTAGTCTGGGACTAGTTTTCTTCAGATTTTTAAGACTAAAATACACATGACTTCATCATCACTAGAATTCCTAGATAAAAAGATCATTCAGGATGGCTTGAAGTGCATGAACTTGAGTGTTTTAGAAACTCAGTTGTAGGCTGTCTAATGCCATTTTGCTCATACCAGAACTTTTAGAAATTAGCTTATAAAGCCATGAAGGCAGGCTAGAGCTCTGTGCGTGTCATGTGAACAATGTATTTTTCCCTAAAGAACTCTGATGTCTAGTAGATTGTTTCCAAATAAGTAAAGCATTGAGAACAACTCAGTGAAGAGAAAAATGGTAAAAGCACATTTTTATTATACATTTAAAGATGTGAAATAACAATTATAAAATGTCATGTGCACACACATCTATTACTTCATAGTTTTATCTCAGAATAAACGTTGAGGGGGAATTGGAGGAAGGTGATCAAAAAGTACAAGCTTCCAGTGATAAGATCGATGAATATAGGGGTTGTAATGTACAAGGTGATGACTCTAGGGAACAGTGCTGCATGCTCTTCGTGAAAGTTGTTAAGAGAGTAGACACTTCCGTGTGTGTGTATGAGGTGATGGATGTTAACTTATTGCGGTAATCATTTCACAATATATGTAAGTCATGTCGTCATGCCATACACCTTAATTTTATACAGTGCTGCATGTCAATTATATTTCATAAAAACTAGGGGAAAAGAAAATACTGAAAAGGTTTCCTTTAGGGAGATAGTACTAGCAAAATATCAGAAAAAAAAATATAAAGGCAAGTAATGCAAGAAAAATAAAAGCAATTAGAAATTCATGGGTTGGAGGCAGTGCATAAACACTTCATATGCTAAATGAAAATTAAAGATCTGGAAAATGTTAGGTAGTTGATGAGGCATAGGGATTAGGAATTCATTTGACTCTGAAGCTGTAAACACCATCCTTAGTAGCTCAGGAGTAACAGCATCGGATCCTTACAGGGGGAAGAAAAATTCCAGCAAACAGTATGACTGGCATTGAACATTATTTAGATAGTCATGATACCGCTAAGACTCCTGAAAGCATGCGATCTTGAGTTCCGAAGATAACTGCCAGAAGAAGTAAAACCAGAAGAGTACAACACAGGGAACAATAACGTTTGGTGACAGATGGGGACTGCACTTTGCCTCATGAGCACTGACTACCGTATGCAGTTGTTGAATCCTTACATTGTATACCTGAAACTAATATAACACTGTATGTTAAGTGTACTTCACTTTAAAGAACTAAAATACAATGTTAAGTAAACTGACACATTCACCAGTCAAAAAAAAAAGAAAGAAAGAAAATCAAAAGAAAAGAAAACTTGAGGTGTTGAGGTGCTTGGATGGCTCAGTCGGTTAGGCATCCAACTCTTGGTTTCAGCTCAGGCCATGATCTCACAGTTTGAGTTCGAGACCAAGTATCAGTGCAGAGCCCAGTTGAGATTCACTCTCTCTCAAAATCAATAAATAAACATGAAAAAAAAAAATAAAAGAAAGAACTGAAGAGACTGGTGATACTATTTTGTTACTATATCCATATGTTTGTATTAACTTTTTTAAATTCTCCCTTAATATTTTGCTCTTACGGTGTTTTAAGAGGATTTGTATTGAAAGGGGTTGCAAAACAAAGGATTTGGAATAAAATTGTATTCTCGGTCCTAAAGTAGGGGTTTCATTAATGATCCCATAGTCAGTTGTTTTCTAATTGAGACCCAGGAAATATCACAACACGAGCAGCTACACAACATGATCAGGGAAAGCAGCTAAGAAGGCCTGGGTCCCATTTGTTTTTGATATTAACCATATGGCACCAATAAATGATATTAAACTACTTCAAAGAAAAGTTGAAAGTACAAGTTTCCCTACCCCTGCTGAGTTTGCTGTTAGTTTTATGTCTTGAGTGCTCTGCCCTACGATATTTTGCTTTCTTGTTTTTACTACTGTTTAGTTAATAAAAAGTCATAGTAGGTAATCATTGGTGTTAGGCTGAAATGAGGTGGAAATGAATAAATGGTTTCAAAAGTTGAGGAGTATTAATTTTTTTTTACTTTACACATGAGTGATAGGCTTGTTCAGCAGCCAAAGATAAATACAGGCTCACTAAAATCCAGTAAGTTATATTTGACTCTTCCTGCGCTTCACTCCTTCTAGAGAGAGAGATTTCTGTTTGATCACAGAATTCTCTCACAACACTGAACTTCTTAAAACCTCCTTTCTTCCAGTTTACTAAAGCAGTGAAACACTTTGGAGAAGAGGCTGGCAAAATCCAGCCGGATGAGTTCTTTGGCATTTTTGATCAGTTTCTCCAAGCTGTGTCGGAAGCCAAACAAGAGAATGAAAACATGAGAAAGAAGAAGGAGGAAGAGGAACGCCGTGCTCGCATGGAGGCTCAGGTAAGAAAATGTTGAAACTGGCCGTTTCCAGCTCCTGGAAGTTCAGTGCTGCGGCTCCTTGGTTTGTGGACCGTGCTGCGATGTGCCAGCAGGAGGGAGGGCATTTTATGCTTCTGGGAGCTTAAATCGGTGTAAGTTTCTCTTGGGCAACCTGGCAGTGTATATCCGAAGCCTGAGAAAATATATCCACATCCTCTGATCTGGAGTTCCATTTCTTACAAATTATTCTAAAGAAATAATCATAAATTTGCACAAAGAGAATAGTAGTCTTTACAGTAGTTCGACCTGGAAACAACCTAAATGTTTACCAAGCAGGCAGTAGTTTTAAATGCAATAATAGCTACATAATGGAATGTTTATGCAGTCCTTAAAAATCGTATTTTTAAAAAATATTTAATAGGGGCGCCTGGGTGGCTCAGTTGATTAAGCGGCCAACTCTTGGTTTCTGCTCAGGTCATGATCTCACAGTTCATGCGTTCGAGTCCTGCATCGGGCTCTGTGCTGCCAGTGCAGAGCCTGCTTGGGATTCTCTGCCTCCCTGTCTCTCTGTCCTTCCCGGCTCATGCTGTCTCTTTCTCAAAATAAATAAATAAACTTAAAAAAAAAATTGATACAAAAAAGCTTATAAATGTATTTCTATATGAAATCTTTTTCTTTTTTAATAAGGTAAGTTTTAATAAGGATAAATGATAGTGGTGGGCTATACCCCCAAAAGGTTCACAATGCTTTATCTCTTAACAGTAGGATTAAGAATGATTTTCCCTCATTTGTTTATATGAATTATCTAAGTTTTCTAAAATGCACATGTATAATTTGGCTTTTAATAGTAGTAAATTGTATGGAGCAGGCTCCAGGCACCCACAGGAAATTCAAGCTAAGCCTTTGATGTAAGGAGAGTGGCCTAATGAGCATTTGCTTTAGTGTCTCATAGAAAGCAATATCTGGGGTCTGTTTAATAGTGATAACTTTCTGGTTCCATTATAGAAATATGAATTGCCTCGACTGCTCTTGTTTTAACTTGAATATCATGAGGTTTACCTAGATTCTAGACAATGAGTGTCTAATCACAGAGTAGTGGTCATTTTTCATCATTATTCATTGCTTCTCAAATGAGACCTCATGTCCCAATTACCCCTGTCTTGTGACGTCCAGGGGGCTTAGCAGCCATAGATGCACATGGGTTGATGTGGCTGAAGCAACGCTATATTTCAGACTTCCTCTCCACCGAAAACAAAGCACAACATTTTGACGCTTCTCTAAGAGGTTGCTTTCTCTTTGCAGCTCAAAGAACAGCGTGAAAGGGAACGTAAAATGAGGAAAGCAAAAGAGAATAGTGAAGAAGGTGGAGAGTTCGATGACCTGGTTTCAGCTTTACGCTCAGGAGAAGTGTTTGACAAAGACCTTTCTAAACTGAAACGGAACCGCAAGCGTATTACCAACCAGATGACGGACAGCAGCCGAGAGAGACCCGTCACGAAACTTAATTTCTAATTTTCCTTGGATACTTTTTTAGGAAGCTCATTAGCAGCCCTTTGAAGTGACTAGAACTTTTCATTACACTGCCTTGCAATCCAAACAGTGGCAATTTCTTCCTTCATCTGTGAGTGAATGCGTGAATGTGTGTGTATGTAAATGTATGTGTACATATATATTAAAAAATGTATATAGAAGTCTGAGTGTTGTCTGGAGACCTATATGTATGGTTAAAAACAAAACTCTGTGTTAATGTATGTGCTCAGAAACCCTTTGTGTATGCATTCATATTGAGTATGGCTCATTTTCTTCCCCTGAACACCATGGCTGTTCAGAAGCACAATGCTGTCTCCTGAAAGAGATGACAGAGACATTCCCTAGAGTAAAAAAGAAAAACAAAAGCAAAAAAAAGAAAAAAAAGAAGAAAAAAAAAAGGCTTGAGAAATATTTTATGGTTTCCAAGCTTGGTATACTTAGAAATTATTTTCACTGGGGAAACTGGTGTTGGAAAAATATAGATTTAAAATGGTTTTTGATAGTTGACGATGTGATGCTGGTGTAGAGCATCAGTAATTAAGAGGAACCAGCTTAGAATTTCTGACATTGGTGTGGGGGTGCAGGCTGTAAATGTTTATTGAGAATATCTCGCACACAATCTGAATTATGTAGAATATCAATCAGACTCTTTTTTAGGAATTTACAACACGGGCATCAATTTTGTTTCCTAATTTCATCGCGTTCTCTGCCAAGCGCTCTTGAAGATTTCTTTACATGGCTTTTGAAAAGAACACTATTTATCTACATGCAATTCGTGCTCTTGTTAAAAAACAAGATCGCCAGAATGTGCTTGTTGTTCTAACAATGTAGGTATATAAACTTTAAAAATAAAATTTCCCACCCAAGACCTAAAAGGAGGAATTCTCTGAAGGGGTAAAAAATTATTTAAATTTTTTTATGGGGTGCCTTTTTTTTTTTCTTTTGTATCTTCTATTTTGTAGGACAAGGGTGCATCTTCTGTCAATATGAGTCTGGACTAAAGGACACTTAGCGAATGCACAAAATGCCAACAACACCAACAGAGATGCCAAGATCTATTTATCTCTAAGTATGTTTGAAATGGTTTGTTGTTTATATGTTGTCATTTTAAATTGTGTGTCAGTAAAGCTACCTGTAAAATTTCAGTCCAAAAGATAAAGCTCTCAGGGAGAAATGAATAAAAACAATGAACATTAGAAAATAAAATATAGATGCTTACCATTAACCTACCAACTCTTAATATCCTTAAATTATATATAAAGAGGACTGTTACTTTTTTGGTTTTTTTGGGTTTTTTTTTTTTTTTTGGCTTTGCTTTATTTATTTGTAGTGGGGGAGGGAGGGGCTAAGATTCTCTCTTTTCTTTCTATCAATCCTGTTGTGGTTGGGTTTCCTGTGGAGAGAGTAGTTTGTCCTGTTGCACTAGAACATTATTTACTCACGAAATTGAGTTTTTCAGTCAGTTAACAAATATTTATTAAACACCTACTCTGTGCCAGGCTTAGTAGGGCTACAGTGATAAGCAAGACAAAGTCCCTGCCCCCAAGGAGCTCATGTTCTAACGGGGATAAAGGGGTGAATAGAATACTAATAGGCGCTGTACAGGAATCATGCTATTTAAAAATACTTTGTATAAACTTTAATGCTTGGTGCAGATGGCGAGGCCCTGCACTGGGTGAAAGCTGTGAAGTAGTGCTCAACGAGTTGTCAAGAGCAGTGGTTTTACGTTTTGTCCCCCTTCATTGCGAACTTAGAGACTTTCTACACGTTTTATGGAAGTAAATGACTCTAGCACATGAAACAGTCATAAAAACACAGCAGAGGTTGTGTTCCCCAGCCCCTAGTTACCAAGGTCTGCAGATACACCCAGTTAGAGGTGCAGACAGAGATTTGCTCCAAAAGGCTTGGAGAGGAGGAGTGGGATATGATGAGGGATGTGTCTCTTCCTTAACTAAAGTGCCTCTATCTTCTTTTCTATTCATAGCAGGAGAAATTTGGTCTGGCTCAATTTTGGAACTGTATTTTGAAAATGGCTTTGTTTTACAGTTTAAGGAATGGACAAGTGGATGAAGTGTCACCTAAAGGAGCAAGTTCGCGTAGCCTGTCCCTCTTGCCCTTGGTAATCATCCTCATTTTGATACGGCCATCCTGGTAGGCCTCCTTTGCCATTTCCATTCTTGGTTTCTTTTCCCAAAAGCTTTGTGCAGGTAATTCCATGTGCCATTGTTGGAAAAAAAAAAAAAAATCTACTTTTTAGATTGGTGCTGGTGTAAGTAGCCACTTTTCTCTCTTGGGTGTGTATTTTAAAGGTTTTTGTTTGTTTTTTTAAATTAATGCCAAAAAGAAAGCATTATAATTTGTAAACTTAATTATATGTCTTGTATCTTATTAGCTTAGTAGTTGGAACCACTTAGTCTTTAGGTGCAAGACTGTTGTTACAGTATCAAGAAAAAAAATGTTGTATGTGTCATGAGATTGTACATTTTTTTTAAAAAAGGAATATGCAATAAAGAGATGAATTCATTGGGTGTATGTATATGCTTTCGATGAGTTATTAGAACATTGCCAAACGTCTTTTTACTTTGCACTATTAAATATTGCAAATTGTTTAGTAAGTCAAAAATACATATTTTTAAATTTGTACATCCTGGCTGGACCTAGAAGGGTATAGTTTTCTGCTATGGTAGCATCTGATATGTCCACAGACCTATGCTACCTCTTTCTGTCACTTTTCTATAACCTCTCTGTATGACTCCGTAGAGTTATACGGTTGCCCAGTAGGACTACTAGTGAATAATTCAACTTGGGGTATAAAAAAGAATGTCTAGTCTCTAGAATCAAAGCCTTTTTTATTTTGAAGTGTTTCCTTTTTAAAAATTAATTTATTAGGGGCACCTGGGTGGCTCCCGGCATGATCTCGCAGTTCTTGAGTTCAAACCCCGTGTGGGGCTTGCTGCTGTCCGCACAGAGCCTGCTTCACATCCTGTCCCCCTCTCTCTCTGCCCCTCCACTGCTCACGCTCTCTCTCAAAAAATAAATAAAACATTAAAATATATATAGGATACACGTCAGTATCAGAAGTGTCACCTGTATAGAACAAGGGATGTGTTTCGTATCCTCTGAAAATTGGGCTTTTTCTTGGCCACATCACTTGGGCTGCCTGGCCATCCTCAGCCCAATTTGAAGTCAAGCTGAAAACAAATTGTCCTGGTGGTTGATAGAGGACCCGAGCCCTTCTGATCTTTGGAATAGACTCATGATGGTCTAAACATTGCCATCCATCTTGCATTTCTTCTAGTCAATGGATACTGCATGGTATCCAAAGACTACTACTTTTCTCTTATGCTGGCCTTCAGGTGGGAGAGAGCCTTCTGCATGTTAGATATTTTATTGCAAACTACAAACTAATGTACAATTACCAATTTATACATTTGAGGGTGGAGCTACATACAAAACCATCTAAACCTCAGTTGCTTATGGAGTATTGCATATGGAAAAAAATAGGAAACTTTTAGATCACTGTGTTTCCTTTTATGTCTTCAATTTACCCTAAAAAAATAACTTCGGGGTACAATATGTTTCTGTTAAGAGGATGAAGCTATCTGACCCCTCCAAGATTTTGCCCATTTTCTGTAACCTACCGTAGGTTTATGTGAGGCAAAATGATAATCTTTATTAAACCAGTTTAGACAATTATTCAAAGAGTTCTGAAAGAATTTTCTATGAATTTTTTTTTTAATAACATCAACTGTTGCCTACCAAGTAGTAAACCTAAAATAAGAACTACTAAGGCTTAACAGCTACTTGATAACATTCAGTTCCAAAAACACTAGCTATCTTCAAGAACTTTTGGACTATGTGTAGGTCTAAGTCAGGGTTCTGGGGCTTTTCACACTGGAGTCATTTATAGATCATCACTATGTTGGTCTGGGTGCCCATTTTCTCAAAGTGTCGTGTACATTGGTTTGTTTCTATAGCCCTGCGCCCCTATTAATATGAACTCTACTGAAGTTTAAAAGCCTGGTGAGTCTATAATTAAGAGATGGCTTAAAATCTCTCATTCTTTACCTTGGAGAGAGTTTGGAACCCCCGGAGGAAGGAGTTTCCTGTTTATAAGGATTTTCATGTTTTCCATAGCAAAGACCAGTCACAATTATTTTTCACTAGTCTTGGGGGCGGGTGGGGGAAACCTCAGATCTAACCTTTGGTCTTTTCCCTGACACGCTTTTGTCTACTCCGCTCAACTATGTTTCCATGGTGTCAAACAAACAACACAGACATAGGATTGCACACTAGGAGTTTTTGACAAAGGAGATCCTTATTTTTAATCAAACCTTTTATGCCTCCCCCCCCCCCCCCGCCACCATGGGAAAAGAAGAGGTTCCCAAGTATGAATTTCTCATTTACATAAAGTGTTTTTTATGCTTCTATGCCTACAGTTTCATTTACTGGAAGGTGGAAGAAACCATTCTGTACTGATCTTCCATGCCATCTCCCATTTCATTTACACCCATTACACTGCTGTGGCGAAGGAATCGCAGCCCCCCCCCCCCCACCCCGCCCGACCATGGGATGGTGAGCATCTCTTGTTAGTGTCCTTGCCCCATTCCCCTACCCCCACCTCCAGTGTGGAGAAACTTTCCTGAGTCTAATCAGATTTGGGAAGCACCCTGACTGTCCTGGGATGAGAAGGGGTGCCCAGAAAGGAAGTGATTGTAGTGCTGAGCAATGACGACTCAGGAAGACAGACACAGGGGAGAGGAGGTGTCTCCACCAGCTGCATAAAAAGAGAAAAGCCCATGTATGGATGGCCAAGACACTTCCCTACCAAGTCAGGTCAAGTTGCCCTACTCCCTTTTACATACCCCCCTTTGCTAAACTCCCTTTGATGACTTATCGTGCCCTTTGACTTCCCCCAGTTCATTCACATCTGTGTGTATCACCACAAAAAGCCCAGCAGAGTAGTTTCTCATACTTTCTTGGACTTCCATTCAGACCACTACCCTTTGAGACTTCAGCCCTGTCTCTAAAACCTCCTGATTAACTCTTAGACCAATAGGATCTTTGTGTCCATTCCTTAACTCTACTTGAGAAGCAGAGGGGTGGAGGGGAGAGTCAGAAAATAAAAGGAAGGGCTGATCACTAGTGAGCTAATCAAGCTTAGGCATTTCTGATTATAAGCCTTTAGGATTTCCAGTTTAAGATGGTTACTACAAGCTGACTGTCATTAGAAGGCTCACAAGAAGAGCCTGTCCTTTTTCCCCTCCCTGTCTTTCTTCCCTCGAACCTCCACCATAATAAAGGCTTCATTATTAAGAATTCTCGTAAAATGCCTTTTGCAGAAAACAGTCCTCTCCTACTGCCTTGAATGTGAGCTATTTGACCCTGAAAAGCAACAGCTGTTTAGTGACCTGACATTTTTATGGCTGGTGAGTTCACACTAAAAGCTTGGTCTTCTAACGGCTGTTAGAGGCGCTGCTAGAAATGGGGTCTCTGGAAAGGATTAATGCAATTAAGAAAGGAGATTCTCTTACGTGATCTGGGGAAATGATGCTCCGAGGACAATTAGCATTGACTTTGTCTCAAAAGAAAATAGCAAAGGTGACCCTCATCACTGACTTTCCCTCACAAGAATGTGGCAAAGGTGAACCTGATCCATCAGCCTGATCAGTCCTGAAATTATCTGTAGTCATTAAAGTCTTTCTCACAGAAGATTACCCCCAACTTCCCTTACACAGATTTCTAAGCAACACTAGAATCTAGGAACTGAGTTCCAGAGTTTGTCTATTGCCATCAGATGGGAGCTGTAACCCTAGGCGAGTGCCCTAAACCTTTTTGGGAAGTTCCACAATGTCCCACCATAGGGGGTTGTAGTCCTGCCTCTGAGGCTCCAAGTCCCTGGATGCTAGGGATTCACTGCAGCCGAGTCACTAAAATTAAACAAATTCTCCCAGTTGCACTGTTTAATGACCTCTGCCCTGGCTGTTTGGGAACGGGAGGTGGAAAGGCAACTGCTTAGAGCAGATTCTATTTCAGCAGCAAAGAAACTCACTTGAGGGCTTCCTTTTGTTTTACCAGGTAACGGCAGTAACGCTGATCTCAGAGCCCCACTGGGGCTGCACCAAAACCACTTAATGTGTTGATTTAGTCACAAAATCAATGTCTGTCATTAACATGGCTTTCCCCTGTAGAGGTAGGATGAGTGTGGTTGGAAGAGGAGGAAAGAACAAATCAAACGAAGTGAAGGGGCCCAGCTGTATGCTGTGTTCTCACAGACACTGCATGTTAAGAGCAATTCTGACAAAAGAAAATGCATCCTGGTGAGGAGGTTTAAAAACTGACTCAGAATCATCCACTGACAAGAAGCTTTAAGCCTGCAGAACAAATTACTAAGGAGATATGACAGCTGGCCTTGTCTTTGAAGAAGTAGAAGACTTATTCTGTATTTTACCAGACAAAAGGGCTGTAACCAATGGGGTGAAAGTCACGCAGACTGAGTTCATTTCTCTTAGCTTATAGAGAACTTTCAGACTCCGTTAGCTGACCAGCCATTGGACAGGCTACCTCCTAAGATACTGAGTTCACTCATCCTTAGAGGCATTCAAACCTATAAACTCAGAAGTTTGGGACTAAGGGGCCGATTGGATAGATGATTTTTTTTTAAGTTTTTTTACTTGGAAATAATTTCAAACTTAGAAAAAGGTTGCAAAAGTAGATATAGTGCAAGGAACACCTTATTGCCTTTTCTCAGATTCACCTATTAACATTTTGCCCCATTTGCTTCATCATTTCTCTTGTTCTGTCTCTGTGTGTTTATGCACACATCATGTTTTTTCTGAACCATTTGCTTACGCCATGGCCCTTAATTCCTGAATAGTCCAGTGTGCCTTTCCTAAGAATAGGGATATACTCTTCAATAACCTCAGTACATTGATCAACCTCATAAATATATTGACACTTTTATCTAAGTAACCACCCAAGTTCCAATTTTGTCAGTTGATATAATAATGTCCTTTATAGTATTTCTCCCCTCCAGAAAAGGATCTAGTCCAAGGCCAGACGGTGCTTTAGTTGTCCCCTCTTTCCAGCCTCTTAGACGTTTTAGTCTTTGTTGGTTATGATGTTGACGTTTTTGAGCATTAGTCCTATGGGAGGCAGAATAATACACCCCCCAAAGGTGTCCATGTCCTAATCCCCAGAACCTGTGAGTATGTTACCTTACCTGGCAAAGAGGACTTTGCAGGTGTAAATAAGATAAGGATTTTGAGATAGGTTATCCTGGATCATCCAGGTGGGTCCAATGTAATCACCAGTATCCTTATAAGAGGGAGGCAGGAGAGCCAGAGCCAGAGAAAGAGATGTGAGGACAGAAGCAGAGGTTGGAGTAATGTGACTGCTGGCTTTGGAGATTGAAGGGCACCACAAGACAAGTAAACAAGTCCCCCCCCACCCCCCTCTGCTTTTTTAACTATAATTTTCCTCATGTTAGTCTGATTTTTTCTTTCTTTTTTTTTTTTTTAATTCAAATTAGTAACCTAACAGTGTAGTCTTGGCTTCAGGAGTAGAACCCAGTGATCATCCCAAAAAGTCCCCTCTTTAAATGCCTATCATCCATTTAACCAATCCCCCCACCACTTCCCCTTTAGTAACCCTCAGTTTGTTCTCTGTATTTAAAAGTCTCTTATGGTTTCCCTCCTTCTGTGTTTTTATCTTATTTTTCCTTCCCTTCCCCTATATTCATCTGTTGAGTTTCTCAAATTTCACATGAGTGAAATTATGTGGTATCTTTCTCTGACTTATTTCACTTAGCATAATACACATTGTTGCAAATGGCAAGATTTCATTTTTTCATTGCCAAGTAGTATTCCATTATATATGTATATCACATTTTCTTTATCCATTCATCAGACAATGGACATTTGGGCTCTTTCCATACTTTGACCATATTGATAGTGCTGCTATAAACATTGGGGTGCATGTGCCCCTTTGAATCAGCATTTTTGTATCCTTTGGACAAATTCCTGGTAGTGCAGTTGCTGGGTTGTATGTAAGATAGTTCTATTCTTAATTTTTTGAAGAAACTCCATGCTCAGAGTGGCTGCACCAGTTTGCATTCCCACCAACAATGTAAAGAGGGTTCCCCTTTCTCCACATCCTTGCCAACATCTGTTGCTTCCCGAGTTGTTAATGTCAGCCATTCTGACAGGTGTCAGGTGGTATCTATCTCATTGTAATTTTGATTTGTATTTCCCTGGTGATGAGTCATGTTGAGCCTCTTTTCATGTGTCTGTTAGTCATCTGGATGTCTTCTTTGGAAAAGTGCCTGTTCATGTTTTCTGCCCATTTCTTCACTAGATTATTGGGTTTTTGGGTATTGAGTTTGGCAAGTTCTTTATAGATTGTGGATACTAACCTTTATCTCATATGTCATTTGCAAATATCTTCTTCTATTCTGTCAGTTGCCTTTTAGTTTTGTTGATTGTTTTCTTTGCTGTGCAGAAGCTTTTTATCTTGGTGAGGTCCCAAGGATTCATTTTTGCTTTTATTTCCCTTGTCTCCAGAGACATGTCTAGTAAGAAATTGCTGTTTTCTCCTGTAGGATTTTGATGGTTTCCTGTCTCACATGATGTTTCTTTTTGTTATTTTAAGGTTATACATTTTTGTCTGGAATGCAGCATAGGTGGCACCAGGGAATCACATCCCGAGCATACAATCTTTGTTTCAAAATCACTTCTTGCACAACAATGTAAAAAACTAACCTACGAGAGAGTGCAGAATTAGTACTTCCTTCCTCTTCTGCTTCCCCTTCCCACACCCTACTCTATTCCATGTTGAGGATGTATTACCAAAAACTGTTCATAAATTACATGGGTTGGTTTTTTTCTTTCTCTCCCTTCGGGATGGTTATAGTAATCATTTGAAATACATTTTGGTCCATTTGTTTCCATTTTCATTTGGTGTTACTTAGGTTTTTCCTCCTTCTCAATGATTTAATTTTTATTTTTGAACATGTAGGCTGCTAACATAATTTTGAAGCCAAAACTATATGAAAAGGTATAGTCAGAGAAGTGTCACTCTCTCCTGTATCCCTTTTCCTCCCTTCCCACCCCCACCCTTCCTTGTAAGTATCCAACTTTAGTGTTCTCTGGTTTATCTTTCCTTTGTTCCTTTTGTAATGATAAACAGATACATGTGTGTTTACTTATTTTTCCCTTTTTTGCACAAAAGGTAGCATGCTACATGTGCTCTTCTGCAGTGAGTCCTTTACGCTTAATACCTGCTGGAAATCACCCCGTGTCAATTCATATAGATCTTCAACCTCACTCTTTTTTACAGCTGCATGCTACTCCATCGTGTACAGGTAACATCATTTATTCAACCAACCTCCAATATTTTCCAGTTACATATGACATTGTAGTGCATAACCTTTTGCATCTTTATTTGCTACTATTGAAGGTATGTTTCCAATCTAAAATCTTAGAAGTAGGATTGCTGGGTCAAAGAGTAGACACATAGGTCATTTTGCTCAAGATTGCTAAATTCCCCTTATAGGGATTGCACCATTTTGTATTCCCACCAGCAATGTGTACATGTGCCTGCTAAATTCAATCAGCTCTCACAATCTCCACTGTTAACATCCCAGACACAGCACCATCCTCTTTCTTCTGAATTAAGGCAATGGTCTCCTAACTGGTCTCTTGGCTTCATCCTTCCCCCAACTCTCATCACCACCACCCACCCCCCCCCAACCCCAGTCTATTCCCAACACAACAGCCAAAGTGATGCTTTCAAACCATATGTAACATCATACCACTCTACTTAAGCTCTCCAAAGGCATTCTATCTCACTTAGAAGTCAATGTGATAGTTCTCACAGTGGCCTCCTACACCCAGAATGATCTGGACACTTGCCAGCACCGTTACCCCTCTGACCTCATCCTCACTACTTTCCCTCTTCCTCCCTTTGCTACAGCTGCACTGGCTTCCTCTTCCTTGATTGTACCAAGCAGCGAGCTACATCTGAGCTTTTGTGTTGCCTGAACGACTCTTCCCTTAGATATCACATCACTCTCTCTGTCATCTCCTCCCTGCCTTCCTTCCAACTTAACCTTCTCAGTAAGGACTTTCTTGCCACTCATTTTACGATCACCACCCACACCCATCCCAGCACCTATCCCTATTCTCTGCTCTATTTTTCTTCATAATACTTACATGTTTTGTGTATCATTGATTATGTCACCTGATCCTACCCTATCCCTTAGAATAAAAGCTCCATAAAGTCAGAGATGTTTATGGTGTTCGCTGAAGATTTGCAGCTCCAGGAACAAGATCTAACATACTAGAGAGGATCTCAATAAATACTTGTTAAATTGAATGAATCGCTTTAATATATCACTCTCTTTCTTTGTTAAATCAAATACACCAACAAACACATGATATTAATTCAATTGACAAGGTTGATCAATAGATACATTTTAAACAAAGATACAGTTTAAAAGATAAACCTGCCTTTTCAAATGTTAATGGTAGCGTTTCTCAACAGTGTTATATTTTGTGCTAAATAAAATTCTTTATTGTGAGGGCTGTCGTGTGCATCCCAGTCCTCTACCCATTTACACACCTCCCCAACTTGTGACAACCAAAAATGTCTCCAGACCTTGTCAAACATAGCCCTGGGGAGTAAAATTGTCCCCATTTGGGACCCACTCACCTATGGTTACATTCCCGAAAATGAAACACACATACACAAAAAGAATAGAATTTAACAATAAAAGTTTAAGCAAAAAAGATTAGGTCAAAGTTAACCAAAACTACCATCTAAGATCTATTTATAACAGGGTTTTCCAGATAAAATACAGGACACACAGTTACCTTATAAATTCAGATAATAAATCATTTTTTTTTTTTAGTGGTAAGCATGTTCTGTGCAGTATTTAGAACATACATGAAAAGTTTGATGTTTGTCTGAAATAAAAATTTAGCTGGGGATCTCGTATTTTTATGTGCTAAATCTGACAAGTCTTATTTATAAAATAATGAATATAACATCATTACATATAAAAATATAGCCACTACATACAGAATACAGCAAAAACTGAACTCCAGGCAAAGGCATGTTTGCAGATGCCTTCATTTCTTAAAAAGAAATGACTAAAACTGAACTGAAAGTTTAACTTAAAAATGAGAAAACAACCAAAATAAAACAGGAAAAAAAATAAGTGCAGGAATATCACAGCTCAGTTAATTACAGGAATATCTCACAGCTCAGTTAATGTGAAGGAGGAATCTTGCCCATTCCTGCCTTGCCAATGTGAAAATAACACTCCAAGACTGGTGACTCTTGACGGTGCTGGGTGCATTCCAATGATGCTTTACATCTGCTCATCCTTCTTCTAGGTGCTTTATCAATATCTTCTGTTGATGTCCTTTAAATATACTACTTCATATCTCCCTCATCTTGTGTAATGTCCATCAGATTTTGTTTACAGCCCCCTAGAGGAAGCTCTGTAGTCACAAGTACAGATATTATTACTTAAGCTCGTGGCTTCAAGAAAAGGCCTACTTCATGCCTACTTAGTCGATTAAGTTAGATTAACTGAGACCTAGAGAATCTTACTGTCACGTTTATACATGATCCCTCGGCATCTTTACGGAGGAGTCAAGTATTTTCCAGGCATTTCCCTCATATATCCTTTTAGACATTTACAGGGAGATGGTAATGGCTCCCTAAAGGCATCAGCACTCAAGAGACATGAACCTGTGAGTGACTGGACTCCCCGAAGGAAGTGATTCTATCAGCCAACTTTGAGAACCAGGATGGAAACAAAGAAGTAAGCCCCATTGTGTTCAATCGGGTATCACCATATTGTCATTTCCTGAGCAACGTTCTTCTTATCAGCCGTTTCTCTGTTGCTAAATTTCAATTGGAAAGAGCATTACAAGGGGGGAGGGGGAGGGGGAATCCAAATCTTTATGTAGTATTTCCTAGGTAGTAAACACAGGATTTCCTGTATCCGAACTGACTTCAACAAATTGCCTGTTCCTTCAAACATGACCTGGTGACAAATTTGGACACCGTTTCATTAAGCAGAGATAAGCTTGCTGATTGAAATCTCCAGCTGAGCAAGGGGTTTTTCCAAGTGTACAGGAGAGTTCACAGAGCTGCCCGGACCCACCAGGACTGTGAGCCACAAAAATGAGCCTACATTGCACACTGCTCTCTACTTGGTCCTAGTATTTCATGTGTTTACATGTCTCCCCAGGTAGAGTCTAGAAGTACCAAGTCACCCTTCTCTTCTGAGAGCACCAGTGGGCAACATGGTGATGAATAAAAAGGTAGGTAGTTGGTAAACAGGTGCTTTTGGCTCGTTGCTTTTAGAAATAATAAGATGGGGAAATTCTGGAGAATTGGCATTGAAATTTTGAACACTGGCATTCGCAGCTCTCAACCTCCAAAGGAAGGAAGGGTGCTCTGTCAATGGAGGGACAAGAATCTTTCCCTCTCCAACCCAGATCTGGTCACACGAGGATGATTTGTAAATCTGCATTAGAAACAGTTCCTCTCCTCATTTCCCATCCCTGATGAGGTGCTTATGATGAACTAAGTGAGTGGCATTCTCTCCCCAGACTTCAGTCCCTCTGTTTTAAAAATCCTTTAGGGAGTTGCTTCTGGAAGCATGTGGTCATAACTCCTAGTACACACTGCTGGCCTGAAACTCAGCTGTACTTTAGTCACCACGGTGATGTGCCAAAGAGTCCTAGCAACTGCTCCAGTTTGCCAAGTGACAGAGGCCGTACAGATTTTGATTGGATCAAATTCCTACAGAAATAGGGAATCCATGCCATTATGAGGAAGTTACCAGGCAGGAAACTGTTTCAGGACAAGTCAGGGTAACTCTTTGGCATGAGCATTTGTAATATTCATTCTACAGTGTTGACCCAGTTGAAACGCTAGCTGTGTCCCTGGACGCAGTCTCTGTGACAGGTCCCTGTGTTCCTGGAATACAAATCTGCATCTTCAGTGAATTACCAGCGTTCACTTTGTTAGTCTCCTGGGCTCGGTTGCTGAGAATCCGAGAATATCTATCTGTTCGTCCTGTCTCCAAGCTCTAATGAATTTATGAAAATGAACTCATTAAAATGTGACTATAAATATTCATGATTAACATTTGAGATAAAATTCCCTTTCGGGATAATGACAATAACTATCGTTTATTAAGGCAAGGCATGGTAAAAAGCATTTCCCATAAAACAGCCCAATAAAAACCTAATGACTCACATTTTACAGATGAGGAAACTGAGGCCTGGGAAGATTAAGAAATTTACCCAGTGTCACACAAATTCAATCATGATCTGACCAAAAATCTGAGCCCTTAATACATATTCAATAAAAAAGCAATTGCAAAAGACATTGCTATTATCCCCATAATTTTATTTTTACTTCTGTGTTGGTGCTGCTATTTTCTGAGATTAAAATTTGAAATTAGAGGCTCAGCTAGCTCTCTGGGGCCACCTTGATTTGCTGTTGCAAGTGAAAATTTAATTTTCTTCTCTTTTCCTTTCTTTCTTTTCTTTCTTTCTTTCTTTCTTTCTTTCTTTCTTTCTTTCTTTTTTTCTTTTGGCAGGGGAAAGATTGGTCAAATATTTTTCCATCTTAATCAGTGTCTTAGTACAGATTTTTAATTTTGTAAAACATTTTCTCTTTTTTTGTTATTTATTGAGATATATTTGGCATACAGCATTATATTAGTTTCAGGTATACAGCATAAATGATCCAATGTGTTTATGTATTGCAAAATGATCACAAGTCTAGTTAACATCCTTCACTATACATAGTTACAGAACTTTTTTTCTTGTGATGAGAGCAAGTAAGAACAGCAATGGAACAGTAGTCATAGAATCCAGGGGTTGGAGGAAACCTCAAAGGACAGTAGTGTACATATTTTAGTTTCCTACAATCAACTCCCCCTTCTGCTAACCATCCTCTCGCATCTGAAAATGTTCCCATCCTTCTGCATCAAGGGATGGACATGTGACTCAAACAAGGCAATCAGAACTAAGGAACACCAAGTGTGGTTCCAGTGACAATCCCTGAAGAGACTGTCCTTTAGCTCTTGCTACCCAGAACTCCAGAGCATCCCTGATTCCAGTCCTTTCTGAAGTTTGTTTCTTTAGCTTCCCCAGCAATCTGAAAACTGGCCCAAATCAGGTTCTGTTGCTTGGAATTGAAGAATCCTAACTGATGTAAGTGTCCCAATCTGATGTCATCAAGGGTCGCCAATCTGATGCACCAGGCTTCCACTTCTGCAACAGCAAAGGACTGTTTGAACCAAGGGTTTTATTATTAAAATCTGAAACATCACAAATCTAGTCCAAACACCCTCAGTCCTCAGTAGCTCAAACTGACCATTTAGCTCAGCTCTTGCGGCCTTTAATTTGGGCGTTTATATTTATTTTGCACATGAATTAAATATGAGGACAGGGTGGTATTTTAGGAGTTTATTTATTTATTGGAGCTTTTTTAATCTCACCACTGTTTGCACTCAATCCAGACAGACATGGAAACAACTACCATCCCAACTCACCTCTTGTTGACAACTTTCTCAAACACGGTTCCAACTCACAGCTGAACTTTCTTTTAAACAGCTTATTATTACCATCAAATTGTAAATGTGCAACAGCACTTTTGCCTGTGTACATATCCAGCATTGGCAGTTTTCATTATTTCCTACTCCATGCCTGTCAAAAGAGATTTGTTCAATAATTTATTCTTTAGAGTTAGTGAATTTGGAATTTGTAGAATTTTAAGGGACCATTCCAAATTCAGAACTAAGAAAGCTGAATGGAACTTCTAAGCTATATCCTTATTCCTCATATTATCCTTCTCCAAAAAAAAGGCAAGAATCCAAAATTCTTTGTAAAAAGAACATAGAGGCTCAAATCTGATTTGTAGTGTTTTGTTCTTAACTTGAGATTGGATGTAATCAATCTTTTTTTTTTTTTTTTTTTTAGAAAGGGAGAGAGAGTAACAGAGTATGGTGGGGGTGGGGTCAGAGAAAGGAGACACAGAATCTGAAGAAGGCTCCAGGATCTGAGCTGTCAGCACAGAACTCGGTGTGGGGCTTGAACCCAGGAACCACGAGATCATGACCTGAGCCAAAGTCGGACACTCAACTGACTGAGTCACCCAGGCATCCCTCAATCTTATATTTAATAGTGGCTATCTGTCCTTTTTTTCTCAAAAATACATTTATCTTTTTTCTATTTTGATAAATGGGCCAAAGTCAATGTGAAAAATTGAAGGGCCTCTAAATTATTACATCAAAGTTGGGGTGGTTTTCCAAGTTCTGGTTGGGAACCTTGTGGTATGGAATTTATAACAGATAGTTGCCTATATAGGAACAAATTGAATCCCAAACGCTCAGATGGGAATTAGTTGTTCAAACTTGAAACATGAAATCAAGTTGTTCAAAACTTGAAACATGGGGCACTTGGGTGGCTCAGTTGGTTAAGCATCTGACTCCTAATTTCAACTCAGGTCATGATCTCATGGTTGTGAGATCAAGCGTTGGTCGGGCTCTTTCCTTCTCTCTCTTGTGCGCTCTCTCTCTCTCTCAAAATTAAAAAAAAAATGTTTAAAACTTGAAACATATTTTCCACTAGATATCATGTTTAAAATGATAGCCATGTTCTCAAGTTTAGCTTACAAAGTGCTGTCAGACTATTCAGTAGTCCTATTGTAGTAAACAGTCCTAGTTTATATGGAAAATAAAAGAAGTGTTAAAGTTTGACACCTCCTTTGCCCTTCCTCTAGCTTCCCAGTACCCTTTGCTTCCCCAGGTCTCCCCTAGGGATCTCTCTCCAGCTACTCCCCCCAGACGCTAATACCCTCAGCTTCCCTGCAGCAAAACTACATCAGGGGATCATTAAAAGATGAAGATATCAAGTCTCATCTCTTACATAGAAATTTCTAGAAGTAGGGCCAATGAATCTGCATTTTAGCTAGCTTTTTTACACACTGATCCTTTTACACACTGAGGTTTGAGAGTCACCGCCATAAAGTGTTTGGTTTCTAATTTCCTACTTCCATCTCTGCCACAAAGCCAAATTTCTCTTCACTCAGGCTGGCTGATCTCAGCTGGAGTGAAAATGAAGGCAATAAATTAATGTGAGTTTGCTGAAGATTTAGCTTACGTTGTCCTCAGGGACAATGTTCTTTTCTCTCTTTATGGAAGCTCCTGAACAAAAGATAATCGTTTTTAACTACTAGGTATATCTCTCTTCAGATAGAGAAATTTGGAGGAGGGGGATTTGGAATTATTATATATAGAGATTTTCATCTTTTAAAAAAATCCATAAAAGTACTTTTTAACCTTTAGGTATTTTATGACAGCAGAATTTTTAATGACTACCTAATATTTTAATCTTATGAATTTGACAAGTTCCCTATCTGTTAACCATTTATCACTATTATAAAGCAAGGCTCTGATGAATATTCTTCAATATAAGTCTTTGCCAGAATCTCTCATTTTCCCTTGGCGTTCATTTCTGGAAATAGAATTCATAGTTTCTCACTACAGATTGCCAAAATGCCCTCCGGAAAGGATTGTACCCGTTTACACTCCCAGCATCTGAGTGTGAGTATCCCCTTCTACTAACCACACACCATCATCAACATTGAGTCATCTCAGGATTAGAAAACTTTTAGGCACATTTTTTTTTTTTTTTAATTTGGAGTGATCCAAGCTGTGACTTCAAAGAACAAAGGAACAGGGAAGAGAGATAAATGAGAGTTGCGGGCAGAGCCCTGGAGGGGGTGAATCAGGAGCTGGCTGTATGGTACAGGGACTTGGTGACTGTCAGTCTGTCTGAGTCTCAGTGAACCACACCCATGGGGAGGCTGAGTGGATCATGAAGCCACAGTCCAGGCAGAACAACACACCTGGAGGTGCCTCTCCTACATTTCCAGGCAGTTACTAAACAGTGATTTGGACATATCAATTTGGATAAAAATTACACAAGGCAAGATTAAAACTCAGATTCCTAGGTCCGCCCAAGGATCCTGACTCAGTTAGCATGAGGTAGTACATAGGAACTTATATTTTTATTAAGAACCCTGCGTGGGTTCAACATAGGTGGCTGGGGACCTCATCTGAAGACATATTAAACTGAAGGAGAGGAAGAACATCTCTGGTGTGTCAACCCTGTAAACCCAAGTTTATTTTGTCTCCAGAAACGACTCCAGTATTGCTGTTTCCAAGAGGAATCTACTCTGAACAGCTCCACAATAGTCTAATGATTCTGTTATATATTTTTGAAAAGGACATCTGTCCTCGAAGGCAGAGCTCCTTGAATGATATTCTTCAACTGGCCTACCTTGCAGTCTGGCACTGGGGCTGGATTTCTTCAGCTGTATGCAGTTCTGGTTTGTAAGCCTTCACTGGTCTTCTTTCTCTCTCCAGCCTCATGCACAAGCCCTAACCTTGTTTGATGCTAGGTTGGCGGTAACTAGAGAGCAGTTACAGCAAATGCTGGCATAGACTTCCAAGGGCACACTCATTTGTGGTATAAAAGCAGTCTGTGAAAGTAGGCTGCAGCATGTAGAGCCAGGGACCAAGGACCTTTTGACATCCTGCGGAAAGGGTCCCCAGGCCTGGTCCAGCCCATGCAATACTGCGAAGAGGGAGAAGAGAATCTGCATTAGCATCCAGGCTCCACACTGCCAGCTTCAATTACCGTCTAAATGCGTGCTTAAAGGGACTCTGTCAACATTGCTCAGATCTGAAGATGAGTTCAAAGAAGATAAAAAGAGTTTGCAGCACTGACTTATAAAACAAGCCTTAACCCCAGGCAATGTAGGTAGTTACCCACTGTGATGGGCTGAACTGCATCTCATCAAAATTCATATGTTAAAGACCTGACCCCCAGTACCTCCGGAAGTGACTGTATTTGGAGATAAGGTCTTTAAAGACCTTAAATTAAGTTTAAATGAGGTCACTAGGGTGGGTCCTAATCCAACAGGATCGGTGTCCTTATAAGAGATCAGGACACAGAGGTACCCGGGAAAGACCATGGGAAGATGGCGGGTGAAGGCAGCCATCTACAAGGAGCCAAGAAGAGGAGCCTCAGAAGAAACAACCCTGCTGACACCTGGATCGCGGACATCTAGCCTCCAGAATCATGAGAAAATTCTGTTTAAGCCACTCAGTAAGCACTTTGTTATGACAGCAGAGCAAACTAATACACTATAGTATGATTTCAATAAATCTTTCTCCCGTTGGTCCCTGGAATACTTCCATTAAAAACCAGTGGTCCTTTGGCTTTGGCTGGTCCGTTTAATCATTTCTTACTTCGTTTTAAATATTTATTTATTTTGAGAGAGGGAGAGAAGGTGAGAGAGAGTGGGTGAGGGGCAGAGAAAGGGAGAGAGAGAATCCCAACTAGGCTCTGCACTGCAGGATGAAGGGCTCATTCCCATGAACCGTGAGATCATTACTTGAGCTGAAATCAAGAGTCACTTAACCAACTAAGCCACCCAGGCGCCCTTAGTTTCTTACTTGATATTAATCATACACACACACTCACACACAGTATTTGTTGTTCCTTCCGGACCAGGCAGCAGCTGGCTTACTCATCTCTGTTGTCTTAGGCAACATATCAGGACCTCAATGTAATGGAATTCAACAAACATTTATTAAGTCCTTACTATATTCCAGACATGCTATGTGATAGTGACTGTAAAATAGAAGATGTAATCCTTGTATCTGAGATACTCACTGTCTGGGGAGGGAGAACCATGCACAGTTTCCAGGCTGTGATGGAGATAGCTTTAGGAGGATAGACCTGGAAATGGCTGACTATGCCGGAGGAAGCTGGGGAGGCTTCGCCGAAAAGGTAAGATTGAAAGGATGAGTAGAAGGTTTCCAGAGAAGGAAGAGGGAAATTCTGACTAAAAGGAACGATAGGTACCCAACCACAAGAGTATCAAACAAAATATGTTTGGGAATGATGAGAACTTCAGTGGGGCTCAAGGGTAGGGTTGTTTGGAGAAAGTCAAGTGGTAACACATACCGTCCTCAGGATGGTGGGACGGGAAAAAAAAACACTCTGCTTAGCACATGTCGGTCAGGAGGGTTCTCCAGTCTCCTCAGACTTTTTCAGCATCTGTGGAGCAAGTGGACAATTGCCAACCAGAAGCAGCCAACGCCACTCCCGTGCGTTTGGCTTCACAGACACAGGGAGCCCAGCAGAAAGGCAAAGTCCTACATCTCACTTTCAAGCAATCTGTTCTCAGACCCCAATCTCCCCTTCAAGAGAGCTGGAAAGTAACCAAAATCAGAGAGAAAGCTTAAGCTAGCCCCTAACATCTGCTCAGGAGAACATACTGTCTTTTTTGCTGTCCTTGGGTCCAAGGATCAGTCAGCTTGTCAGAAATCCTAATGGCGTCCCTACTCCTTTCTGTGTGGTCACACCAGAATCTGTGTGTTTTGGCAAATAAGTGATATTCTTCCTATTTATAGACTATTTCCCATGTTATTCACTTACGGGGTTTCTGTGGTCCAGCATTCTGTCCAGTCCCAGCTGGCTGGGAGCGTGTAACAGTCATTAACACTACAGCTGCTCATTTTATGGTCTCCGTGGACAGCCTGTTGTTAAATGTTCCTAGATAAGTTTAAAACTGCTGGTGTTAAGACACATATATCCAGCTGGGTAAAAATGCTTATTTATGTTAAGTGCCTTTCACAATTAATATGAAAGCCAAAATTAAAAGTCCCCCTTTATCCAAATGATAAACTATTCATTTTTACCTTTGCAAGATATAGAACAGTAAAAAAAACTTCTTGAAAAAATGTTTCCTGACTGAGCTAAGCCAAAGCAAAATCTTTTATTAAAGTAAATGGACCAGGGGACTGCGCCAAGAACCGAATATCTTTTTCTTTTATATCTCGTCTTTCTCCTTATAATCCATTTTCGAGAAAGAGAAAGCTTGGTAGATGTCTATTCAAATGTTGAATTTCCCCTTTCAAACAGAATTTTTAGCACCTTATGTAATGATTAACTAGCATCTCCTCATCCCATAATAATCCTAGATACCATTTTGAGTGCTTCCTAAAATAACAGCTTTTTAAAAGTCTTTTTTTCCCCTTCAATGTTTATTTTGAGAGAGGGAGAAAGAGAGAGGGAGAGAGAGAGAGAATCCCAAGCAGATTCCACTGTCAGCACAGAGCCTGACATGGGGCGCAAACCCACGAAACATGAGATCATGACCTGAGCCAAGATCAAGAGTTGGATGCTTAATCAACTGAGCCACCCAGGTGCCCCAATAACAGCTTTATTGAGATACAATTCACATACCATACAATTCACATGATTGAAGTGTACCATTCAATGGCTTTGAGTATATTCACGAAATTGTGCAATCAGTACCACAATGCATTTTAAAACATTTTCATCACTCCAAAGGGAAACTCCATACCCATTGGCAGTTACTTCTCATTTCTCCCCACTTCCTTCCCCTCCAACCCTAGGCAACCACTACTTTCTATGTCTATAGATTTGCCTATTCTGGATATTTATTGCCTATTCATATGCATGGACTTCTACAATCGATGGTCTTTTGTGTCTGGCTTCTTAGCATTTTTTCATGGTTCATCCATGTTGTAGAATGTGTCAGTGTTTAATTCCTTTTTATTGCTAAGCTTATTGCCGAATATTCAATTACATGGACATACCACTTTTGTTTACCCGCTCATAAGCTGATGAACATTGGGTTGTTGCCACTTTTTGACTGTTATGCAAAAGTTTTTGTGTGGACATGTGTTTTCATATATTTCACATGAAGTGGAACTGTGGGATCATATCAATTTGACTGGTTGTCAGTGTTAAAGGAGGACACCTTTAGATTTCATAACTAATGAACATAGGGGAAGGTATTTGTTAATGTTGCTCTCATGGGCATAGAAAGGAGTCCATTTTGTTGCCAACATCGCTACATAAATCTCTGACCAAAACAAGAACTGGGTAATTACTCCACTCTGACTTACTGAAGACAAGTCAGCTGGTCAGTAACCATGTCTACTGATTATCTAAGAAGGCATAAATGTTATTCAGATGTGCAAACCACACAAACCAGATGTTCAATGTCAAAAGTGAAGCTTTCAATAAGATGTATTCCTCCTTTGTGTCATATCCAGTTGCTTAGTTGCTAGGTAGAATACTGTGATTTCCAGAAAAGACACAGGGACTGTAACGTAGGGACGTTTTGCCTTGATTTTTCCAACACTAGTGTCGCATCTTTTCTGTTTATCTGTGGGACAACGCATTTCAACACTGAGCACGTAGAATGTGCCGAGACTTGTGTCCAGTGCAGGGAGGTAAAATATGACTTAAGACGTGGCCACTGCCCTCACAACGCCCACCAAAGATGAGCTTGCCAATCATTACTGCCAGATACATATTACTGCGTGACTGTTCAAATGATGGACAAACTGCCACCGGTTGGGACATCAGGAGAGACCTCAAGGAAGAGGTGGCATTTGACATCTGTCTTGATTTGACATCAAGATTTTGATATGCAAATGTTATGTGTAGAAGATACTGCAGAAATTCACATGAAGGAAACTACATGAATAGAGGCATATACAGTGTAGGGTGTATTTGTGGAGTTTAGATTTAAATTTTCTCAGTGCTCCCTACTAACCATAATACTTTGGACAATTTACCTAAATTTCTGAAGACGCAGTTTCTTCCTATGCAAATGGGCAAAATAATACCATTATATGGGTTAAGGATTAAATGGCATAATATGTTTTAAATGTCCATCACAGTGTCTAAAAAAAGTGTTCATTAAAATGTTGGCTTTGGGTGCCTTGGTTGGAATATAGGTAGGGACAAAGGAGCAGAAAGTAGGTTGGATCCATAACTCAGTGAGCCTTGATGTGGGATGAGAACTTAGAACTTAAATCCCTAAGCAAAAAGAAATTGTAAAGATTTTGGAGCAGGCAAGCACCATCATTGGACTTGGCCTTGGGCAGGAACATGTAAGATGGGATACAACTGGCTACTCTTTAGAAGGCTGTTGCCATAGTCCTAAGGAAAGGTAATGAGGACCTGAGATGAGGCGGGAGGTATAGAAATTTAAATGAAAGGCGCCTAGGTGCCCCAGTTGGTTAAGTATCTGAGTTTCAGCTCAGGTCATGATCTCACGGTTTTGTGGGTTCAAGCCCTGCATCAGGCTCTGTGCTGGCAGCACGGAGCCTGCTTGGGATTCTCTCTCTCCCTCTCTCTCTCTGCTCCTCCCCACTCACGCTATCACTGTCTCTGTCTCTCTCCAAAAAAGAAAAGAAGAAAAAGAAAAACAACAACAACAACAACACACTTAAATAAAAAATTAAAAATAAAGAAACTTAAATGAGTTCATTAGAAAGGCTTTATAAAGGCAGACTATATAGAATACAGCAACTGCTTACATTTTGGAGGCAAAAGAGAAGCCAATATTCTTGAGCCTGTGTCTCTGAGTAGACAGTAATGTCATTAACCAAGATGAATGAGTTCAGAGGAAAGCCAATGAGTTCCACTTTGGCTCTGAGGAGTTGGAGGTATCTGTGAGAGACTAGTGTGAAGCTGTCTGACAGACTGGTGGAATGGGGGCCACAGCATGGGAAGAGAAGTCCATTCGAGAGTTTCTGGAGCTACCTGCCAAGAACTGCTGATGGAAGTGAGGGGGAGCGTGACACAGATCTTCACAGGAGAGTGAAGATTGCCATAAAGAAGAAGAGAAATCAGAGCCAAGGCGAGTGGGATGAAACCAGTCCTGCATACCTCAAGAAGTTACCAACAGGAAAATCCTTCCCAAGCTGTCAAGCACCGCAAAGACTCAGATGAGAAGCAGAGGAATGAACAGCTGCCATGGAGAAGGTCCCAGGGAGTCCCTTCCTGAACCAATGGTACAACGGTGATTTTAAAAAAAAAAGGATTCCTTTTTTTTAAAACAAAAGAATTGTTCCCGTATGCTTCAGATAAGTGTGCTGGTAATTCTAACTGCTTTTTGGAATCTGCACTTTCAGCCATGTTTCCAAATTAGGTAATGATGCTTGGTGGCTTTTATGATAAGGCATTGGTATAGGATTCAGTAGTTCCCCCCCACTGTCCCTGTCTTTGGTGGAGACAATTTCCAGAATAAACTTATTTTCTCTGTCACACATTTTGCATCAGGTCTTCAAAGTATAAACAGTTCCACAGTTTAAAGTTAGTAATCAGTCAAGGGATGATGGCTTGTTGATGACATCTGCCTTTTAAGTTCTAGTGAAATCTTGATGTCTCCCCAGATGTTCATTTGGCAGGTCAGACCCCGAGGCTGGAGGAAGTCAAGGGACCATAATGACAGGAGGTCAAACACTCAACACCTGTAATCACAATGGTTTCTCACAAGGACCTTGAGAGGTAATTACTCTATCTCAAATTTTCAGGCAAGGAAACGGTGACTAAGAAAAGTTAAAGTTGACCAAGGTCAAAATCTAGTAAGGGGCCAACCTAGAAGTTTAACCTACGTTTGTCTAACTCAAGTGTTTTTCCCACTAAATAACTTCTGCCTGGCGTGTTGAACTTCTGCCTACAATGTTCACTACGGTCCCTGATGCAACAGTTCTCAGACTCCTCAGGTGATGGAGTAGCTGCGACTCATGACATTGGATTTTTTCCCCCTTAAGTCATTTAACGTTTTACCATTTTATGCTATATTCACCATCCCATAGATTTTCTGGATACCTTTTATTTTCAAATGCCTCTATAATTGAATTAAAGAAAACTACACCTATTTCAGCTTAATTTTATTTCCTTTGCCCTTCTTAGACAAATCTGTAATGAGAGGAGGGTTAAAATAAACCTCACCAATGAAAAAGTGAGTCTCAGCATTTATTATATAAACGCCACTTCATAACCAGGATTGCAGAAGTGAAAAGATAAATTTGAAAATATTTAGCAACAACAAAGCTCTATCCTAAACATGTGAGAATTACTAATAGTTGTATATTTTAGTGTCTCAAGGATAATGCAAATATAACAGCCATTTTGTACAAAATAAATGGCATCTCAGAGTAAGCTAAGAATTCATGTGTAAATTAACTTAGGAATTTAATAGCTTTTATCCTTCCCCCAAACAATATGCTAAAAAAAAACTCACTTGCCCTAGGGAAGTACATACACAGTAAAGCATGCCTAGTGAGGTCTGCAATTTTACTAAAATAAATCACTACTTGCCAACATTAAGGGGAAACAGTAATTTATAGGTCTGTAGTAAATACAAGTTTTTAAACTTATGGTATGTCCTTGGGGAAAACTACCCCCATACAAATGCATTTACAAGAAAAAAAAAAACTGGAAAGATTCAGAAGCCTGGGCACTTAGTATATTTTGCAGTGGCATAATATTTTATTGCCATCATTATTTGCCTAAGTTAAAGTGCTTATCAGACTTGATCTCAACCCTAAGAAAAGTTAAAGTAGTAAAAAAAAAAAAAAGTGGCATTCAAAGCAGACCCATCTCATTAAAACAATAGTCCTTCTAAAGTTTTGAAGGACACATCTCAGAAACAGTTTTATCACACATCTCAGAAACAGTTTCTTGCCTAAAATAAATAAGAAATTAAAATATACAGATTTATAAGCCATTTGACAAGGGTAATTTGTAAATTAACTTGGGCCTAAGGATGAGCCTCCATGTTTTATTTAGATTGTGCGTTCACATAGAGCTGTGTGTTTCTGTACATCACCCCTGCCTGAGTTCCACTTCATTGTCTTGCCAGCCTAGGCCCAAGGTCCTCTATGTTAAACCCCCTCTTGCTGATATCCACATCTCCCTTGAGCTCCTGGCAAACTTCTTCCTTGGATTAATTCCATTGTCTGACTTTTCAATGCCTCACAAAGGGCTGCTATGCCCTAATAGTATAAAACAAACAAAGAACACACCCAGTCATGTGGATTAGAGCCACCTCAAATTCCTGTTGCCTGCGTGCCCCCCTTCTCTGGGCCTCAGCTCTGTCCCACAAGATGCCTTCTGTCCCCACAATGCAACCTTCTCTACCATCCTCTTCAGAAGCTTTTGCAAACCTCCTCTTCCTCCCTCAGACCCCATCACCTCCCGCCTGTGTTCTCAGTACCTCCCGACTCAAACGTTTATCATTCCTTTCATTTCAAGGAACAACTTCTTTCTCGGGAAACTTGCTCTGTTACTATCACTCTGGTCTGAATACTGTCTCTCTCTTTCTTGGCCGAGTCTTTTCCTTAGCAGACACAGACTCTTCTGTCCAAAAGAGTCTATCCCCAGCACCTCTCTGGTCCACTCTTTGGGCTGACAGCCCTTTAAATGTAGGTAGTTTCAGATTCTTTCCAAGGCTCTCCTCTTCGTGACTCTTTATACTTTCCTTGGGGACCTATATTCACCCTACAATATCCAGGGTCCAGTGAGGAAATGGAACCACACCAGTTATTTTAACCAAGAGAAATTAATATAAAGAATTGTTAACTAGGCATAAAGTTGTTAATGAGGTAACTGAAAGGGTGAAAAGAGAACTCTTAAGATATGGCAGAGATATGGCACCAGCAGGAAGCAACTCCACCTCTAGGGCTGAAGGAACAAAGGAAAAGGCTGAGTTTATTAAAACCAGAACTTAGAGAAAGTTCCTGTGGGGTGGAACCCAGACCTCAGGGAGGGGGTGTAGCTGCGTGTTGAAGTGTCTCTAAGTGGGGAGAAGGAGAAGAAGGTTCTGCAAGTGTTAGACAAACAACACACTGGGTCCTGAAATGAACAGTTGCTGGATTGAAGAAGTGAGGTCAAGGGTGCTCATACCCCTCCCTTCTCCAGTTCCGAGGCTCCCTCTGTTGGCAGAGATTAAGAAGGAGGCAACTGGCAAGGCACAAATGTGATTTTCCAAGTCCCAGCTCCAGTATCTGAACATGAGCACAGAGAGTGAATTTGGATTGAGAGATAGAAATTGGCACAACCCATCAGGGCGCCTGGGTGGCTCTGTCTGCTAAGCATCCAACTCTTAATTTCGGCTCAGGTCATGGTCTCACAGTTGAAAGATGGGGCCCTGCATTGGGCTCTGCACTGAGAATGGAGCCTGCTTAAGATTCTCTTTCTCCCTCTCTCTCTGCCCCTCCCTCATTCATGTGCTCGCTCTCTCTCTCTCTCTCTCTCTCTCTGAAATTATTAAAGGAAGGGAGGGAGGCAGGTAAGGAGAGAGGGAGGGAGGAAGGAAGAAATTGGCACAACTCCATAGCCTCAAAAACTATAAGAGGATTCAAAAACCTATTTCCCTTGCCCAAGCCTCTCTTGTGCCCCAGACTCATTCAGCGAACCCCCTGTCGGAGTCTTTACATGGATGCCCCATAATTACTTCAAACTCAACATATTCTAAATTGCTCTCATCCTCCTTCTCCTTCCTGAGCCTGTCCCCTCTTCCACCCTGTCTTCCCCAGCTGAATAAATACCACCATAGTGTATGTGTGGAATATATAAGGGTTACTTCACCGTTGACACCCCTGTCCTTTCCCATCCACACTGAATCAGTCCTCAGAGTCCTTCCACTTCCCTTACGGTCTCTCAGGTCTATTCCCTCCTCCCCATCGCCACTTTTAGTCTACACCCTCGTCATTTCTTACTGGATTAAGGCATTGTCTCCTAACTAGTCTCACTATCAAAATTAAACTCTTTTTTTTGGCTTGACTTAGAAAGCTCTCCAGTCTTTTTTGTTTTTTTTTGAAAGAATGCATATGAGCAGGGGAGGGGCAGAGAGAGGGAAAGAAAATCCCAAGCTGACTCTGCACTGTCAGCATAGAGCCCAGTGCAGGGCACAACCACACCAACAATGAGATCATGACTTAAGCTGAGATCCAGAGTCAGACGCTTAATGGACCGAGCCACCCGTACCCCGAAAGCTCTTCAGTCCTAATTCCTATTTCTGCTTCAACTCCCCACCCCTCTTGCTCAGTGCAACCAAAATTCAAGTACACTGCCCCTCTTACTTTTGTTCCGCCTTGCACCATTCTCCCTCGCCTCCGCATGCTCGCACATCCCATTTCCCATTCTGGGCTAATCTTTCTATTTCCTACTTCTGACTCTTTGCCATTCCAACTCCTTCCCATCCTCCATGACTGAACACAAGCTTTGACTCCTAGGAGATTTCTCTCCATCTCAGCCCCCACACCTAGCCCATCTGTTACTGTCTCTCCTGTGAGCCCCCATAACCCATTTGGGTCTCTTCTTGGTGGTATTGCTGAATGGTTTAGCATGACGGCTCTGGAGCCAATGTTCAATTCCCAGCATTTCATCTTGCTACCTGTGTGACTTTGGGAAAATTATTTAACCTTCCCACCCTTCGGTTCCCAAGTATGTAAACTGGGGCTTATAATAGTACCTTCCTGACAGGCGGTTATGAAGATTAAGTGAGATGATATTTGTAAATGCCCAACCCAAGTTTTTAATCATTCTTTTCAAGGTGTCTCTCTCACTTCTCTGGTTGTTGGTAGATGTAGATTATTTTGAAACCTGGACACAAATTGAGAGTGTGCTGCTTTAGAACAACGCTGCTCTTCTGCTAAAACTCATAGCCACATTTATTTTGGAACAGCCAGGACCAGATGGATACTATAATTGCCTTGATTCCATAATTATTTGGGGATGGGCTCAAATCTCACATTTTCTCAGGCACTGGGGCCTTCTACTTCCTCTAAGAAAAAGAGTGAATGCTTTGCCAGCCCTGGATCCTCTGGCTGGTGTTAAAGTGAGTTTTGGTGGGAATGACATTAACTTTTTCATGGGAATGATGGAATTGGCCGGCACCCTCTTTCTGCCTTCCAGTTTTGCTGGGGTCCTTACTGGGCCTGGGAAGGGGAATCCAATGAAGCATGAGTTAAGGCAGCATGAGTGCTTCCCCGGGGCCCAGTCAGCCAGCAGGCCTCTGTTCTACCTTGATGCAAACACTCCTCCTAAACATTTACTTGTGCTTTCAAACCCAAGTTCCAATGGGAACATAAAATATATCATTCCAAAAGAGATTACCCCCCCCCAACTAATTCTACCACACACAGAGAGAAAGAAAACCACACACAAGCCAATAGCATGGAACTTCTCCAGAGAGCCTCTGACCACCATGTTTGAAGCCCTCAAATATAGCCGTGGGGATCACAGTATTTGGGGAGGAACATGTGCAGAGTGAAGACACATGAATATGTTTTGTTTTGATTCTCTTTTCACCAGATCTATCCTTGACTTTTCACAGATTTCCCAGCAGAAGAATCGGGATGGATGACAACATGGGAGAAAAAGGTTCCGCTGTGGTCAGTTTGTGTTCTGCCGAAGAGCTGTTTGCATACACGTGGATAGGCAGCAGTGAGCCCCAGTTGGCTCACACAGTGGGTGGGGAGGTCATGCTGCTCCCTGGGAGCTGGGATTGAGTGACCTCTGTCTTTCGATCCCCTGGGAGGATGCGCTCACGTTGGCTCATGTCTTGCCGCAGGCTGTCACCTCAGATGGCCTCACTGAGGCAAACTTGAGTTACTGGCTAGTTTGCATAGCCTGGCTGCATAATGCCCCCTCGTGTCTCCCCTCCAGGGAGGGGACTCTGTTGACTCTGGCACTGTCACCACTAGGCTATGAAAATTACTAGGAAAAGTGTAATAGAGATTCCTTCCTTCCTTCCTTCCTTCTTTCTTTCTTTCTTTCTTTCTTCCTTTCTTTCTAACATGATAACTTTTTTACCCTTGCTCAAAAAGTCCTTAATGAAAAGGCAAGAGGGCCCGAGTATGGGAAGAAAAAGCTAAAAGACTAGTGTCTCCAGGGGAATTTTCAATTTTCTTCCAGAGGAATACAAGATGACAGTGTGACTCATGCTCCCTGGGAATGGTTTATTCTCTAATAATTAATCTACAAGCACAAAATCAGACTGTGTGTAAGCATTTTGCGTGTATTCGTGATCACTGTTAGACATTACAAGTATATTACATTTACATCTAAGATATCACAGCCACATTACAAGAGCCTTTACTTCGTTTTACTCCTTCTTCCACACTACAGCCCTCCTGCCTGACACGTAGAAGGACAGCTGACACACTGGTCCTACGTGAAAGGAAACTGTGTTCCAGACTGTAGGTGAGAAATGTTTTAACCATTTCTAAATTAGTAAGAGATACAATTTTCACTTTTAAAAGGGAGAGCTTGCAGTCGTTCACTGTAAAGAAACAATACAGTTAAAAAAGAACACATGCTGGCTTTTGAATGTATTTGTATATAAATATAGGTATTTGTTTCTAATTCTGAATTTAGTGTTTGGCTAGGACTTGGGGAAGTCATTTCCTGTCAAATAACCTGTAAAACGGATCAGGTTGATTTTGCATTTCTTTTAAGCAAAGAAAACCTTTTTAAAATGAAATCTTGCTTTTAAAAGCCTGATACGTAAAATAGGCTTAAAAACAATGGAAGGGCTTTGGCAGAAGCAGAGGTTAGAGCTGCTGAGCCTAGCTCTCTTGGCTGTCCTGTCCACCTCAGAGTGACTCCAAGGACACTCAGGAGAGAGTAGTTGAAATAAACAAAAGGAGCACATGGGAAGATGCTCACCATCATTAAGCCGTTAGGGAAACGCAAATTAAAAGCACAACGAAGAGTCAGTGCATACCTATCAGAATCACTAAAATAAAAAAAAGAATGACAATACCAAATACTGGCAAAGATAAAACAAAACCAGATCACTCATGCATTCCTGCTGGGAATATAAAAGGGTACAGCTACTCTGGGAAGTAACTTGACAATTTTCTTAAAAAAACTAAAAATACGACTACTATACAACCCCAAAATTGCACTCCTGGGCATTCATCCCAGAGAAATGGCAACTTATGTTCACACAAAAGCCTGCGCACAGATGTCCATGTGAGCTCTATTTGTAATGGCGCCCAAATAGAAACAACCTAGACGCCTTTCAACAGATGAACGGTTAACCCAACTGTGGTACATCCATGCTACAGAATACGACTCATCAGTAAAAAGGGACCAATTATTAATATATGCAACAACCTGGATCAATCTCCAGAAAATTATGCCATGTGGAGAAAGCCGATCCCAAAATGTCATACACTCTATGATTCGATTGATATAACATTCTTCAAATGACAGAATTATAGAAATGGAGAACAGGTTAGTAGTTTCCAGAGGTTAAGAATGTGGGGGGTGGGGGGGGGACGGATGTAGCTATAGAAGGACAACATGAAGGAATCTGATGGTGATGAATAGGTCCTGTATCTTGTCTGTAGCAGCATCAATATCCTGGTTGTAATATCGTACTATCATTTTACAAGATGTTGCTATTGGAAAAAACTGGGTTAAAGGTACATGGGATCTATTATTTCTTACAACTGCATGGGAATCTACAGTTTCCTTAGAATTAAATGTTTAAGAGTAATTTTTTTAAACTACCGAAAAGGTTGATCTCTCTGAGTATTGTGTCTATGATTCTGAATAACCCCATACAGCGATGACTTGGATGTCCCTTGCTGTGGTTTACCCTGTTCAGAACTGATGCAGATATCACTCTAGAGGGGGTCATGACGCCCTCTCAGGCAAACGTCAGGCTCCAGGTTAAGTTCAACTTTCCTCCTTTCCAACTGAGTCAAAAACACTTACTTGAGTAGGTATCATGAATCAACACAGGATTCAGTGTTAAAAATGAACCATTTGTGCTTAAAGTCCGTATCTTCTCTTAACTGCATAAATATTTAGGTGTGAAGGCAGTGAAAGTAAATGAGATAAATACTATCAACAAGAGATGGTTGGTTGGTTGGTTGGTGGCAGGTACCTAGCTAACTCCAAAACACGTATTATATAGTGTGGTAGGCTGAATCATGGTCCCCCCTGATAGGTTCCTGTCCTCCTCTCCAGAACCTGTGAGTATGTTATCTTACATGGCAAAGGGACTTTGCAGATATGATTAACATAAAGGCTTTTGAGGTGAGGAGGCAACCCTGGATTATCCAGGTAGGCCCAATGTAATCAGAAGAGTCTTTACAAAAGGGAGGAAAGAGGTCAGAGAGAAGGCAATGTGATGATGGAGGCAGAGACTGGAATGATGTGGCCCTGAACCAAAGAATGCTAGAAGCCCGTAAAAAAAAAAAAAGCTAGAAGAGGCAAAGGATAGATTCTTTTCTGGAGCCTCCATAAGGAATCATCTTGCTGGAACCTTGATTTTAGCCTTCTAAGACTCATTTTAGACTTCTGACCTCCAAACGATGAGAAAAGAATAAATGTGTGTTGTATTAAGGCACCAAATTTGTGGTAATTTGTTACAACAGGAACAGGAATTTAGTACATATACCATAAATCCACTAAATTAAGAGAGGAGAAAATAGGGGTGCCTGGCTGGCTCATTCAGTGGAGTATGCAACTCTTGATCTCAGAGTTGTGAGTTTGAGCCCCATGTTGGGTGTAGAGATCACTTAAAAATTAAAATGTTAAAAAAAAAGAGGAGAAAACAAAGAGAAATAAGATAAAGCAAGAACTTATTCTCTATTTCATTTTATTGAAATATTTGTAGGCAAGATTTACTTTTTGTAAATTGCATATAGACTATATATTTGAAAACTTAAAAAAGGACCCCAGTCAACTCCCATAGCAAGTAGTTGGACCATCTCTAATAATAAACTTTTTTGAACTCTGCTAGTGAACAAGCCCATAGTAGGAATTCTTTAATTATTTTAAGAATTTTATTCAGCATTTCTATCATTTGTCTTGACCTCAGTAAGAGTTCAGCTCAATATTCTCCCTTTTTTTCTTTTACTTTTCTTTCTGTCTTTTTTTTTTTTTTTTGTATTTCCATTTTGGAAAACCAGGAGTCAAGTAAGTCACAGTAAAATTATTTAGAACTGTCCATGCAATTCTCTATTCTTCCCCTGTTTCATATTTTGGAGGTAGCTTTACATTCTCTAGCATCACTCCCATTGTGATTAAATCATAACCATTCATTTATTCCTTCAATGGGCTAATTACTGACATAGATATGTCATTGTGTGTGTATGAATGTATATAGATGTATATATGTGTGTATGTGCATGTGTATACATACACATACACACACATATATACATCTATATACACATGCGCACACACTGACATATATATATATATAAGCATACACATATATACAAGTATATATGTATTCCATATATACATGGAATTATTCCCTTTATTTATAGTAGATATTTTAGGATAGTGAAGATTCTGTTTTTCAAAAAAGTGAATCTCAGAACGTGATATCATGCCCTAGAGAGATCTTTTAGGACATTACTGCACAGTGGTTTGAGAGCATTTAGAAAAGACTATAATCCTCAGGAGTCAGCAAAATATTTTTCTGGTGGTTCCAGACATGACTAATCCAGACGGAGTAGGCATTCATGTAATATAGGAGCTTCTGAAAAGTGCTGATGTCCCAATATACTCCATATTCCACAGGCTCCACCTGGTATGAGACTCTTGTTTTCCAGAGTACCTATTGATACATGAATGACCTGATTAGAAATAACGTTCTTGCCAAGCTTCTATATGTGTGGCTTGAAAATTAATCACAAAATACTCTATGAATCTGCCACACTGGTTTATAAACCACAGCGTACCAAGAGTAACCTTAAAGTATCCTTCTATAGCATCTACTTAAATACTCCTAGAGAATGGGACCCTACTCCCTCCCTCTTCAACCTATTCATCAGACATTTCGTTTACATAGAGCTAAATGCTGCCTCTATTTAAAATCAACTCTTTGCTCATCTGCAAATAACAAAGAAAACTCTGTCTCTCTATTCTATGACTTAAAGATAGCTATCAGGCCCTCTTGCCTCAATCTTCATTTTCCACAAATATCCTTTTTTTTTTATTCACTATTCTTCACGGGAGAGTTACTAGGGAAATGCAAATCAAAACTACCATAAGATACAACTTTATGCCTATTAGAGAGGCTAATATTAAAAACAAACCAATAATCCATAACAAGTGTTAATGAGAATGTGAAGAGCCCTCATACATTGCTGGTAGAAACATAAAATGGTGCAGCCCACCCTGGAAAAGTTTGGCAGTTCTTCCAACTGGTAAACATAGACTTACGTTGAACCTGACATTTCACTGCAAGATATATACCCATGAGAAATGAAAACATACGTCCACACAAAACTTATACATAACGTCCATAGCAGCAATCATTATAGCTAAAAAAAAAAAAAAAAAAAAAACCCACAATATTCATTAGCCGATGAATAAACAAAATATAGTATATGGAATATGATGGTATTCCATCTACGATGGAATACTATTCAGCAATACAAAGACTAAAACAATAAAAAGAACAAAATGCAGATCCCTCTTACCATATGGATGAACTTTGGAAACAAGGTTCATTAATATGCTAAGGGAAAGGAGCCAGTCACAAAAAAAACATATATTGTATGATTCCATTTATACAGAATGTCCACAGGAGGCCAATCCATAGAGACAGAGAGTAGGTTAGAGGTTGCCGGGGGATGGGAGGAGAGGGGACTGGGAAACCTGACGAATATGGGGATTCTTTTCCAGGTGATGAACCAGTTCTAAAGTCATATGTGGTATTGGTTGTGCAAGTCTGTGAATATACAAGATCCGGCTGAATTGCCTACTTTAAAGGGTGAATCATATGAATGTGAATGATATCTCAACTAAGCTGTTCTGAAAAACAAAGATTCTGAACAGCATTTTCAGTTCTACCTGATCATTCACTATCTCTGAGGCTTCACTGACATCCATAGAGTTTTGAAGTGAACTTCTCAAGATGTCTAACGTAGAATCTCCCATTTAGAAAAATAAAATTTCAACGCAGTAATTTTTAGTAAATCCTGAAGTTTGTCATGTTAGACAAATGAAACCAAACTATTGACAGCATGAAGTTCAAAAGTAATAAACTGTAGGCTTAAAAATGTGTGTCATGACTGGAAAGCTTGATTGAAATTTTTTTTGATAAATTAAAAACATGACAAAGTAAAAGCATATCATCATTGGTGTTTATTTAATGAAACTCCGATGTTATGAAAAGAACTAAAGCTGTTTGATTTGGCTGAACATATATTAATTACTTAAAAATATAGCATAGTCTGTAAAATAAGCATGTTTAGAATGCCTGTCCAGTGATTTAGAATTACCAAATAATATTCTGTTGCTCAATCTTTATATTTGTTTTACTGAAGTCTGCTAAATTAGTTAACATAAACTCAAACATACCATATTTCTAGCATACTTTTTTTAAAAGTTAATTTATTTATTTTGCGGGGGGGCGGTTGGCGAGAGAGCATGCGTGCACATATGGGAGAGGAGCAGAGAGAGAAGAGAGAGAGAATCCTAAACAGGCTGTGCACTGCCAGCACAGAGCCCAAGGCGAGGCTCGATCTTATGAATTATGAGATCATGACCAGAGCGGAAGTCAAGAGCCACTTAACTGACTAAGCCACCCAAGTGCTGTTCTAGCATACTTTTGATAAAATATGTCACAAACACATTCTTCTCTTTTCTCTTTTCTTTTTTTTAATGTTTATTTATTTTTGAGAGAGCGTGAGCAGAGAGGAGCAGAGAGGGAGACACAGAATTGGAAGCAGGCTCCAGGCTCTGAGCTGTCAGCACAGAGCCTGATGTGGGGCTTGAACTCACTGGCCCTGAGGTCATGACCTGAGCTGAAGTTGGACGCTTAACCCACTGAGCCACCCAGGCTCAGTCCCACAAACATATACTTTTCTACCTATGTTTAAAATAGTTAATAGGAAGTTCTCTTGCATTGTTTTTTCCCAGGAAAAAAGATACAGTAACAGGAAGTTGCACACAGGAAGTTTATTGTAGCGTGGTCTGGGGAATAAAAATTGTAGGGAGTTAAGGAAGCAGAATTGGACAGGAGAAGTTGAACTGTGATGAAATTGCAGGAAAGGCTTCAGTAGATCCCACAGAAGCTCGGGAGCTGGGATGGTCCTCAGAGTTGTCCCAAGTTAAGGTAAGAGGACTGGATGTTTGCACACCCACATCAACCAGTCACTGGGTCTGGGCTGCCTCCGGGGGTAGGTATAACCTTAGGTGAAGCAGTTCCTTTCCTCTGAGGGCAGGCCTTGGGGGAGGGATTAGCGATGAGCCATCAACAGGTAACACTTGTGCAAGCTGGGGAGATGAGAGCCTTACTCCAGAAGGGAGTATCCAGACAAAATACCACAGTTCACCCCTTGCATTGCTTGGATTCTCTTGTTTTATGTAAACCATTCATTCCACCCGAGTACAGCTTCTTCAGCCTTCTGCTTGGTTTCTTTCCCTCGGGAAACTTAGAAAAGTTAGCAGGATGCAGTATGATCCTCGCTACTGCAGTTGATCTCGGGCCTGCAGCTTCGTTCCTCAGCATCTCCCTTCGCTGTTACCCAGCCTGAATTCTCCTCATCCTTGGCTAGAACCTCCGCTAGTCTGGTTGGCTTACCTGCTCGGGTGACCCAGGCCCTCATTACTGTGCGATCCAAACCCCTGCTCACCATGCCCTTACCAAGTTCTGCACTTGTTCTCTGTCACATTAGGCAGGAGAGTACTAAAAAATGCCCAGTTGGGGCGCCTGGGTGGCTCAGTCGGTTAGGCGTCCGACTTCAGCTCAGGTCACGATCTTGCGGTCCGCGAGTTCGAGCCCCGCGTCCGGCTCTGGGCTAATGGCTCGGAGCCTGGAGCCTGCTTCCGATTCTGTGTCTCCCTCTCTCTCTGCCCCTCCCCCATTCATGCTGTGTCTCTCTCTGTCTCAAAAATAAATAAACGTTAAAAAAAATTTTTTTTAAATGCCCAGTAGATCGCATAGGACCAACCTATCCTTTCTTTTTCCCTGTTGTGCCTCCTGCAGCACCTGTGGCTGTTTGCACCGCAGTCCAAAGCATGGTTACGTTCTCCCATCTGGGGCGCTTGGAGTCTCCACCCTTTGACCTCTTTCTCTATGCGTCTCACGGTAAGATTATTGATATTTCAATGTGTACTAAGCAAACATCTATCTCCCAATTGCATTGTCTATATTTTTTCAACATGGTGTCGACAACCAACATGCCAGCACATCAGTTTAGAAATGTTCGGAAGGTCTCCGAAAGTGGAGAATCTGTTCAGGAGGAATGTACCCTCCTCTTTCCCATGTTAGCTATGTTATTTGAGGATGACGGTCATATTAACTCTTCCGAAGGAGTAACCTAATTTCTAATGGGCTGGGGGCAGGGGGCATCTCATTGCATGCTAACTACCTACTAGTTTCCCCGTAATTAAGGTGGATATTTATTCAGACAAGATGCATCAAAAAAAGTACAGGTATACAGACAGCATCCGGGTCCATGCTATTCTGGTTTTTAAATATTTTGCCTAACACACCTGCAGTTTGATCGTTCAAAGGTAAAATGTAGATACATAAAGTTGATTAGTCTTTTTGGCAGCAAAGGCAAAGAGCCAGTCTGGAATCTATTTAGAACTTATTTGACAGCATTGACCTCAAGTTCACCTCTGTTATCGACTTAAATGCTTTGGTACACAAGAGTATTTGATTTTTAGTTTTTATTTTTTTGATAGCCTGTCAGGTTATCCACTTCGTGTTAAATCCAACATTCTACATTTAACTTCAAATTATATATATCCTGCCTCTATCCCAATTATTGATATTTTTAAAATCCACTCTTTACTCTGACTTTTCTCCTCTATACATTTCTCAGGAAAATTTTGCAAATAGGCTGATAAAGTAGACTACATGGGAAGGAACAAATATATTTTTATCTGCACCTTTAAAATATGCAGACGTGTACTAATATAAAAACATTACCCCGATTAAGAAAGCAAAGGGAAAAATAAAGTTAAATTGGAGAATATTTTTATGAAGCGATGTTACATTTTAATAGTCCAGAGTAGCTCATTTCTATTTACTTGGGTTTATGAATAAACTTACAGAGGATGAGAGGAATAGTGTAAAAAGAGAATGAACTAAGGATTTAGCAGCAACCTAATTTACTTTATTTAATAAATTTTGTGCTTCCCTCAACCTGCATGCTCCACAAGACAAAACAGCTGTTTCCCTGCTTTCCATTAGGGTCTGAGAGCCTAGCACATGGCAGACGCTCAAAACATATACGTCAAGCTAATAAATGCACAAAGTTTTTATTGTTCGTCGGACACGCCATAATTGCAGCCAACTTCTTCCCTCTTTTTATCTTTTAAAGATACTCATTTTTAACAAAAAGTGTTTATTTTGAGAGAGAAAGTGTGTGTGTGTGTGTGTGCACGCAAGCAGGGGAGGGGCAGAGAGAGAAGGAGAGAGAGAATCCCAACCAGCCTTCACACTGTCCGTGTGGAGCCCAACTTGGGGCTCCATCCCATGAACTGTGAGATCGTGACCTGCGCCGAAATCAAGAGCCGGACGCCCAATCAACTGAGCTGCCCAGGTGCCCCTAAAAATGTTCTTTATCCCTTCCACCTCCTTATCAGTCCCCTTTCCTGCCTTTCCTCTCTCTAGGAAGGGATTTCTTCCCCTCCCCTCCCTTCTCCTTTCAAAGTAGGTCACGGGAAGAAACCTAGGAGACAGTCATTAGAGAATGTTCAATAGCAATGAGAGAACAGAAAGTTTACACAGGATCACATTTTCTGTTCCTCCTCTACCTTTTTTTCATTTTTATCAAATTCAGAGAAACCTGAATTTACATAATTTTATTTAATGTTTCAAGGGGGTGTCGTTCTGTTGTGTGGGTGCCTCACATAATTAAGACAGGGAACCCACAACCGAAAAGCATTCCTGTCCAGACCTTGCCTTGTTGCACATGATTTCTAAAAGAATCTGACCAGTTCCATTTCCCAGAGACAGCCTTTGTGGGACAGTCTGTCTGCATTAGCCTTAGCGTAAGACCATAAGTTACCTTGCCGTTTCCAAAGACAAAACTGGGAGAATCTTCTCTTTCCTCTAAAGAGGTGGGTCTGTATATAAGTTAAGAGCGGTCAAAGCCAGCTTTCATGCCGTCTCCTGTCCTTTCTATGGGGAGGATAGGAGAGGCTCCTAGCCTTGCCAGTTTTCACCACTACATGCATCGTGGGTGGTGTAATGGCAGAGGGAAGGGAGTGGAGTTGTTAAGGCAGCCTGAACATCCCCAAGGAAACCAGGTTCCTCCACGTGCACAGGGGGCATCTGTGAGTCTCAGTGAGTACCTCACCAGCTGGCTGAGGCTGACCTGAGAAAGGCCACTAGGTCTACTCTCTTAGTAGGGCTGGCTAGGTATGGTCGTGACCTTTAGGAAGCGTGACCAGACTTTCAGAAGCCGGTGGCATAGGTACCCAGTAATCATTAAAAAGTTATCACAGGAAGCATAACATTGATGCTTAAATTCAACTGACTAGAAAAACAGAGACCCATCTGGCAGCAAACAGGCTGATGAAGACGAGGGAGGCTGCTAATGTGGATAAATCACTCTTTTTGTAAGCTCCCAGTTAAGATTGCCCTTGTTGCATCTCCTCTCATTTCCTCTTTACTTCCAGACTCACAAACCTTCACCCCTATTCACCTCTCTCCCACCCACCCCGGCTCTGGGCTCCAATACCAGTAACTCCAATACCAGCTGTGATTCTGCTAGAAATAAATGAAATAATATAAGCCAATGATCTAATGAGGCACTCAAATGCTAGCTACATCCAAAATCCCACTCTCTAAAGAAGACTAAAATCTTAGAAGACTAAAACTCCTAAATCACAAACCTACTTCCATTTTCCACATAAAGAAATGTGCCTCATTTCTCAGTTTCCCTGACGTATTTTATTCATACATTATGTGTTATAAAATGAATGATTAAAACACAAGGTTAATTGAACATCTACAGCACTAATCATGTTCTAAATTTTTTTTCAGAGAATTAAGGAGGCAAAAGAAAAAGTTTTAACATCATACAGTGTTATATATCTAGTTTTAACATCGTACGTGGAAAAAAATCTTAATTGTATAAATTATTTGTTATGTAACTAGTCAAATTTATAGCCATTTATAAATGTTACTACCAATATTTTAAGATAATACATCATCCAACAAGAAGTAGTCACTACTTTAATTTTAAAGAGTGATATTTGGGGTGCCTGGGTGGCTCAGTCGATTGAGCGTCCGCCTCTTGATTTTGGCTCTGTTCATGGTCTCATGGTTGTGGAATTGAGCCCTGTGTCAGGCTCAGTATAGAGCCTGCCTCAGATTGTCTCTCCCCCTTCTCATGCTCGCCCCGTTCTCTCTCACTCAAAAGAAATAAATAAACTTAAAAACAAGTGATATTAAAGCAATGCCATGGCCATATGTGTTATTGATGGGGCAAAGAGCTACGAAGCTGGTGATAATGATTAGTTTGCTTTATAAAGAGAAATAATTTTAGCCAAAGATTTTCTTATTTGACTTGGAAAGCCCAAGTTGAATCTCTATGACCATTCTTGGATCAAAGTAATAACAAGCATAAGAAATTTCTTTCAAATTCCTTTTTATTACAATTACCAATCTCCATCTTTTCTCTCTCTGTCTTGTTCTGTATACTCGGCTTGAATTGTGGACTTAACATGTGATACGTTTACCCTAGCTTTGCCTAGCACTAAGATGATACACTACCTTTTTATATGAGAATGAGAACCAAACTGTAATCAATGGGAATGTTAAAGCATGTAAAGACGAAAGGAATTTAATGCACCATGATGGGCTGCTGCTTTTGCATTGGTGGATGCTTTTCCCTCTTTGAAAACTGTTGTACTTGATAATGGAGCCTCCTTGTGGGGAATTAGTAGTATTTCAGGCTTCCCAATCACAGGTGAAATGCTGTTTAACACCCCCTCCCAGCTTCACAATGGGAGCGTGGAGTCCTGCTCTCAAGAAATTATGTACTTGCCTTGGGCCCCTGGCATCCAGAAATCCACAGGAGCTCAACGACCACCAAGGAGGGGTGAAGTCTGCTGTCTCTCCTTTAGTTTGTCTCCAGCCCCCTGCAGCTACAGGTAAAGCAGGGTTAAGAATGTTTTCAGTTACACTCATTGTTAGGGTCTTTGAGAGAGAACACGTGGACAAATTGTTTCCTTTCAAAAACTGGCCCATGTAGTGGGACCCTTGAGAACGTACTAGGCAGATGTCTCTCTTGGCCAAAGGTCTAGCATCCATTTATGTTCTTGTGTCACTAGTAGTTCTTTTGTATTGCAGAACCCACAAAACGAGGTAGGTGGATGCTTATGCCTCAGTGTAGGATCACAGGGATCGCAGTGGCTGCAAATGCAGACTGAGGCAAACGTTTTCTTCCCATTCCATGACCTCCAGAGCGGGGGCAAAGTGTGATGCAGCCCTCTAAAGTGGTGAATATTGCTTCATAAAAACCCAAACAGAACAAATATAATAAATTTTCCATTTATAAAACGCTTGCATTTTAAGAAACTTTTCAGTATATTGAAGTATATTCAGTGTATATTCAGTATATTCAGTATATTGTATATTGAAACCATTTTTTTTTAAACGGAGTTGAATCCTCAGCAGCTTTTTTTTTTTTATTTATTTTTGAGACAGAGAGAGACAGAGCATGAATGGGGGAGGGACAGAGAGAGAGGGAGACACAGAATAGGAAGCAGGCTCCAGGCTCTGAGCCGTCAGCCCAGAGCCCGACACGGGGCTCGAACTCACGGACAGCAGGATAGTGACCTGAGCTGAAGTCAGATGCTTAACCGACTGAGCCACCCAGGCACCCCGAAACCATTTTAAAATACTATGTTTCTCCGCAGAATGGACTAAAGGTATGCAGTTACCCAAGTGTCCATAGGTTCTCAGCTGTTTCAGGGTCTGGTGGGACATTTGAACACTGGAATGAGGGAAGATTCTTCCTTGGACAGTATTCCGTTATGCTTCGCAGGACACCTGGCATTCCTAGACACCGCTCGCTAAGCGCCAGTGACATTGTGATACTGAAAATGCTCCCACAGATTTCCAAAGTGCCTCCTTAGGGAGGAGTAATGCTCCTATTGATAAGAATGACCCTGTCTTTTCATCATGGTCGGAATTGTCAAATCCATGTCTTGTTCTGTTTATGTTGAAAAGGGCAAGATAATGAGAAGACAAGCCATAGCCTGGGAAGAAGTTTTTGCAAAAGATAAAGGACTGTTATCCAAAACATACAAAGAACTTTTATTAATTTTTAAATGTTCATTTATTTTGAGTGTGTGTGTGTGTGTGTGCACGCACACAAGCAGGGGTGGGGCAGAGAGAGAGGTAGAGAGAGAAAGACTTCCAAGCAGACTCTGTGCTGCCAGCGCAGAGCCCGACGTGGGGCTTGAACCCGAGAAATGTGAGATCATGACCTGAGCTGAAACCAAGAGTCTGACGACACTTAACCGACAGAGCTGCCCGGGTGCCCCCAAGGAACGTTTTGAAAAAAAATTTTTTTCCATGTTTATTTTTGAGAGAGAGAGCAAGCAGGGGAGGGGCAGAGAGAGAGAGAGAGAGAGAGAGAGAGGGAGACACAGAATCAGAAGCAAGCTCCGGGCTCTGAGCCGTCAGCACAGCTGACATGGGGCACGAACTCATGAGCTTTGAGATCATGACCTGAGGGGAGGCCTGACGCTTAACTGACTGAGCCACCCGGGGGCCTCTCCCCCCCCTTCCCCCCCCCCCCCGCCCACACACACACAAACTTTTAAAACTCAGCTATAATAAAAGGGTTTTGTTACTTATTTCTTTCCCTGATTCTCTCTGGTAAACTAGCTGGCAAACGTTTTAGCGTGTATCTCTCTCAGGAAGCTATTAGCCTTCTCAATTTTTTTTTTTTTTACCACCGAAACTCCATTGTTTTGACAATGCCCTTAGACTTAAACTTCCCACGCTCTGTTTCAAATAAAGTTAGTTGCTTTGGGGAGAGCCGTAGCACTGCCTGCTTCGAGGCCTGTCTATACCCCTGGTCAAAATAGCTGAGCCAGAGCTCTAAAGCTGGGGGTCGGGGGGGCGGCAGACTTCTTTTGTCACTTCTTTTGGAGTGACACCTTGCTGTAGGAGCAGGGCACTGGGTGTGGGCAGTGGCCCACAGTCTTCTCAGCTTGTGTCTCCTACAGTGGAGTCTCCATCCTACAAATGCGCTGGGTTGAGCGCACTCACGACCCTGGTATTCCCAGCACACCATCCCTGAGGTCAAGCACCTGTCCTATGGATGCAGGCTAGGCGAAGAAGAGAACTCCCAGCCCCTTGGGTACACTCACCTGGAATTTAGCCTCTGCAACATGTAGCTGAAAATTTGAGAAGTTCTCATGGCCTGCTCCTTCCAGGGAGACACCATACCCTCCAGTTGGAAGCTGGGGAAGAGGGAGCCTTGTGTACGTGGTTGTACTCACCTGAAGTGGAGTTTCTGTCACACTGAGAGAGCAGGGAGAGGGAGCAGGTTACAGTTCAAACACCACTGACTCTCGCTACTGAATTATAGTAGACTTTCTCCAATAAATGTTTCTTCATTTGCTGTATGCTGTTATGACAACTTCCAGAGACTTCAAATGGTCGCTTTGTAAATAATTTTTACCGCCTATACTTGTTTCACTGGCTAGCAGGTCCACAGAGACCCTCACTGCCATTCCACAAACGGAACTCCCAATCCACACTCATATATCATTTTGATTTATTGACCCAACAATATCAAAAAGTATCAAGCAATCAAAAATATTTAAGGATAATTTTTAGGGGCGCATCGGTAACTCAGGTGGTTAAGCGTCTGACTCTTGATTTTGGCTCAGGTTATGATCTCATGGTTCGTGAGTTCGAGCCTCGCGTCCAGCTCTGCGTTGAAGGTATGGAGACTGCTTGGGATTTTCTCTTTCCCTCTCTCTCTGCCCCTGCCCCACTGGCTTGCTCTCTCTCTCTCTCAAAAAATAAATACATAAACTCTTAACCTAATTTTTAAAAAGCAGCCTGAGACAGTATTATGGGTGTGGCATAGCCCTCCATGATGCTGAGACAGGGTAATTATCTTTTTGTGTCCAAAGAGGAGCTCTAAAAGTGGTCCATAGTTAGAGCTGGGTCCTCCCGGACTGAGTGAGGGAATAATCATGCATAAATTTTGGATGTGACTGGAGACTGACTGGTGGATGCCAGGACAGATGAATCACCACTGAAGACTGATGTTTACCAATGCTTGGTACTAAATAAGCCCCTAGAACCTAGATACTGCCATGTTAAGTTTCTATGTGGCAGAACAGAGGATTGGGGAAAATTTTAATTGCATAAGAATGACAATTTCTTGCACCATCAAAATTGTAGACTAGGATTTAGATCAGCTGTAAAAGTATAGGCTTTTTTTTTTTTTTTCAAGTTCAGCTGAAGGCAGGGAATTGAGAGAGATAAAAGGGAAGGAGGAATAGGAGAGGCTTTGCGGTTTTTTCCTTTTAAGTGAGAGCTTATGGGTTCACAAGAGGGATTTGGTTCAGTGAGAAAGACTAAGGATACCAGGAAAGTATCGATGGCATGAGGTTCCTGGGGCTAGAAAGGGCCCCACTTTCTTTACTAGTGGAAAGACAGAGCTGAGGACTGGTATAAATCCAGGTTAGCTTGTAATGTTCATCTTTCAAGAGGGGAAGGTCAGTTATAAGTTTGAGCAGAGAAAGTACGAAGGATCACTAAAGTGAGCAGAAAGAGTGAGCTGGCAAGCAAAAAGGTTTAAATTGTTGGGCAGGGTAGAGGGGCTGAGAGAAGCCATGGACGCTAGGTGCAGAGGGTACTCGATCTGATCTACGATTTTCCTCCAGTTGTGCTCAGCTCTTCTGGAGCAGGAATGGAGAAGACGGACGACTGGGGTCTGCCAGGGCTGAGATTATACTAGAAAATAGCTGCCCAGCGTCTCTTCATATATTTGAAAATCACATATCTTATATAGCTGTTCTCCAGCTCAAACAAATCTTTTCTTTTACATTTTATGATATTTATTTCTCCATCCCTTTAGTGTTGTTGTCTTTATCTTCTCTGGCTCTTCTCCGGGTTTCCCATTTTCTTTTACACGTTAAGAGAGGCAGCACAGTGCCGTGGTTAAGATGGGACTTTTGGCGCCCATCTGCTAGGTACAAATCTTATGTATAGTGCAAACTTCCTGTGTCACCGCGGTCAAATCACATAGCACATCTGTGCCTCAGTCTTCTCATCTGTAAAATGGGGGCAGTGATAATATAGTATCTTCCTAGAGAGTTGCTCTGAGGAGCAGATGGGGTAATGTATGTACTATGGTAAGCGTGACTCGTGGCTCTTATTGTCATTCAAAGGAAACACTCAAACTGGGAGCAGAATGACACATGAAGGATTGCATGCTGACCAATATTTAACATATCTCAATATTTCATAGCTTCTCTTTCTCCTTTTTATTTTATTATTTTTTTTAATGTTTATTTATTTTTGAGACAGAGAGAGACAGAGTATGAATGGGGGAGGGTCAGAGAGAGAGGGAGACACAGAATCTGAAGCAGGCTACAGGCTCTGAGCTGTCAGCACAGAGCCCGACGCGGGGCTCGAACTCACGGACCGCGAGATCATGACCTGAGCCGAAGTCGGACACTTAACCGACTGAGCCACCCAGGCACCCCTCTTTCTCCTTTTTAAACAAAATCACTATAATCGTGCACTCAATGTGAGGAAAGGTCTGTCTTATATTTGAGAGTCAATCTTTCTCCGTCTTTTATTCAAGGCATCGATTTCTGTCTCTAAGTATTTACAACTGAACCAGATTGATTGCTGGCCTTTTACATATCTTTTGCTTCTAAATCCATCTCTTTTGATAACGGCTTCTAAGAATGTGACACCTTTTCTTCCCCACAGGTAGAGTCCGGATTAGGGCCAATTTTTATAAGCTCGAGGTCCTCAATTAGACTGTAAGCCCTCTTAAAGCAGGTACTGTGATTTTTACCTTTCAGTAGACTTAGCACCCAGGAAATTGCCCAATGTGAAGTAGGAAATAAAAACTCTAGATGATGATAATAGTGGTGGTGGTGGTGATGCTAAGTTCTCATCTTTAGTTTCTCTATCCTCTGACCATTGAGGAACAACAGAGGGTAAAGGAAGAGAACACAGGGCTCCAAAGCCAGACAGACTGGTGGTTCAAATCCTAGTTCTATCACTGACTAGTTGTATAGCCTCAAATAAACAAACAAGCAAATAACACTATAATTTTTTTAGTAACTTACTAGCATTGCTTTTTCTTTTCCCTCCCATTTTTGCCAACCATGACTCTTACAGGTCCTGACGGAATGGTCTCTTCCCCAAACTATCCTTTTCTTAAAACTTCCTACCACTATCTACACCGACAGTTAGGATGGGACTCCTTTCCTGCCTTAAAGTCCCTCGTGCCACCACCTTGTCGCTTCCAGTCTCTCAGATTTTCCCTTCACTCACCAGAAGGGTTATTCCACACCATGTTTATTTTTAAATAGCTTCCTTTGAGTTTTCTTTTCAGGGAATACCCCACTTTGTACATTTGCCTCCTTCCCCTAAGATCCCTAACTCTTTGCCATTATTCACAGTCGCTGAATTCCTATCCTCTGATAACTTTCCTAACTGGAAGACTTTATCATGTCCTCCCAAGTGCCAGACATGACTTCCATTTTCTCAGAATGCCAAAAAATACACAATTGTTTTGACTTTAACAGGCAAATACTGTAGATATACGTTAAATATTTGTTCAGCTGCTGTGTGTGTGTGTATATATATACACACATATGTATGTAGACATACACACACACACACACACACACACACACACACATATATATACTAAGTGCTAAAGAGTAAAGATTATCTCATCTACTTTGCACTACATTGAGTATAGCAAGATATATACAGATAATGTATAAACTTATGAACTTATGATTGTGATGATGCCTTGAGCATGGGGGAGAAATTAAATACCTTTAGCTCTGACAGAATCATATTTTTCCATCTTTGATTACAAAATACACCCACCTATCACACAGAAGTGTAAAAAATAATTAACATCTTTAAATGCAAGAAAAAAAAGGTGGCTATTTCACATTGAAATTTTAACATGATAGCTGATGTCATTTCATATCTAGTTTAAAGTACTCATTCAATGAAGGCTGTGAAATGTTGAAGGCAAGAGGAGCAAGTGGAGGGAAGGAAAGAAAGAGGGAGAAAACAGTATCTTTCAAAATTCTGAGTAAACGATTCTGTGAACGGTGGCATTTAATGTGCAAAATTTCAGACACACAAACCTGGAATTGTGCTTTTGAATTTTAAGAAGCGTCTTTGTTTTAGGGGCTCCTGGGTGGCTCAGTCGGTTAAGCGACTGACTCTTGATTTCAGCTCAGGTCATGATCTCACGGTTCGTGGGTTCAAGCCCCTGCATCAGGCTCTGCACTGACAGTGTGGAACCTGCTTGGGGTTCTCTCTCTCCCTCTCTCTCTGTTCCTCCCCACTTGTGCTCTCTCTAAAAATAAATAAATAAATAACTTTAAAAAAAGAAGCATCTTTGGTTCTCACATTTCTGAAAATATTTCCAGCTTGATTGAAGTTACTTTCTGACCTTATGCCCAAATTATTAATATTCTATTATATGCAATAACACCACATCTCTTCTCCCTTTTTAGTAATGTTAGTTTAGACAAATCATGTCTATAAAAGCGATGATTCATTTTTTTTCATAAATATAACCAAACTTCCAAATGTAGAAGGGTATGATGCCCTTGGAAAGCTCTACGCTTATTCTAAGAATACAGCCACTTCTCAAAATGCTTTTAGAATTCTTCATTGTACTCCTCTTCAGTTAGCCACATAGGAAAGCCAGTCTTGTTACTTTACAGAGCTCTCATTTTTTTTTATATATATGAAAAAGTGTCATTACTTACCTGATTCAATCAACTTGACTTCAAGTTATATTTTTGGCTGCATCTGAAAATCAAATTTACCTCAAAAGGCAACGATCTTCTGCTATGAAAGTTATTTTTTAAAAATGTAAAAGCACTCTGCGAACAGCATCCCCCATGTGATTAGAAACAAAAGTATCAGGTTAGAGTAAGGGTAAAGCCTCAAGACTTCCCAGGGCAGATAATTTGGGGGACACAATGAGGGATATTAATTTTTTTAAGTATAATTTTGGAATACATTTATAAACAGCCACATGTCTTTATTTTCATACTTCTATCTGCCCTTCAGATGGTTGATTTTATGGTAATAAGCTACCTTTCAAAATCCGAAAATGGTTTAAAATGGTCTATGAATATAAAATTTCCCACAAAGATTATAGGGACACGGGTGCGAGGAAGCGCACCAAAACGCGTAAGGACAAGAATTTTTCGTTCCCAACCTAAGCACCCAAAGCGCGTGTCAGAGGTGCAAGTTCTAAAAATCTCAACTTTGGTGAATTCTGGTGATTTAGGGGAGCCTTCAAGTGATTCTGAAAGTCTCCATCCTTTCCTGAAACTCTCTGTATTTGAACAAATCCTGGTTGCATTCAATGATTTTGTTTGTTTCACAGTGTGATTCCTATAATAAGAGCTTTTCAGTAATTGTGAATGTTACTTTTCTCATTTTTGGCACTTACAGTTCACAATGCTTGGTTGTGTGGTTTAATATTTTAATTTTTGCATTTTACACATGGCACTTTTGAAGAAGGGCACATTGTCTTGTATGTTGTTTGGGGGAAGGGGTAAGCCTCCCCCTCTGTCTCTTTTTTAAATGTTTGGCTTTATGAAATACACGATTCTCCCCAGAATCCCGTATCATCAAACGGTGCAGCTGAAAATTTGCCTTTACAAGCTGTGAATCCCAACCTTTCTTAGAGGCTGGTGTCCCCAGCTTCAGACTTAGGCTGTTTGACCGCTGCTGTCACTGGTTCTAGGGGCCCCTCCCTGCAGAAAAGCACAACTGGGTTTTTTCGAGCCCACATGGCCACGTCCCCTCCCATCCCGCTGGACGGGTTGGAAGAGGACATCCTACTGAAGGCTCCCAGCCGGTTGGCGTAGCGGTTTCGAAGGCGATTGCGGCTTCTGGCCTGCAGACCGGGGCCCTGGTTGGGCAGGAAAGCGTCCACGTTCCTAGTCCGGTAGCCCTCTTCCCGGTTGCGCCCCAGGAGCATCGAAATGTTCGGGTTGCGAATGGCGTAGATGACAGGGTTGATGGCCCCATTGGCCCAGGTCAGCCAGACGGCCACCACATTGAGGAGCGAGGGGGCTTGCGCGGCCTGGGCCTGCCGAGCCGCAGCCAGCAGCACCAGGAAGCAGTAGGGCCCCCAGCAGCAGATGACGAAGACGATCATGATAAGCACGGTGGTGGCCGTGCGCACCTCGCTGAAAAAGCGCAGCACGCGCGCGTACGTGGTCAGGGGCCGCACGCGCACGTCGGACAGGCGCACCGTCTTGCAGATGTGGTAGTGGCAGAAGCACATGAGCAGGAAGGGCAGCAGGTAGCAGGCCACCACCAGCCCCACGCTGTAAGCCGCGCCCAGCTGCGCGGGGTCCGGGGACGTCCGGTACAGGCAGCCGTGGAAGCTCTGGGCCGCCGGGGGCTCCCGGGGCGAGCGGAGCAGCTCCCAGGGCAAGGAGAAGCCCAGGGCCGCCAGCCAGGCGCCCGCCAGCAGCTGCAGCGCGCGGCGGCGACCGATTTTCTCCCGCGGCGGCCGCACGATGGCGCAGTAGCGGTCCAGCGAGATGAGGGCCACGCTGAGCGTCGACACGATGCCGAAGCACGAGCTGAAGAAGCGGCTGGCGGCGCAGAAGCCGCGCCAGGGCCCCGCGGCGGGGGCGACGGGGGCGGCGGCGGCGGCGGGGACCGAGCCCCCTGGCGGCGTGAACAGGTCCAGGAAGGCGGCGGGCAGACAGAGCAGCGCCGTGAGCAGGTCCGACAGGGACAGAGACAGGATGAAGGCGTTGGTGACGGTGCGGAGCTGCCGGTGTTTCACGATCACCCCCATCACCGCGCAGTTGCCCAGGCTAGACAGCAGGAAGATGAGCAGGAGCACGAGCGCCTGGGCTGCCACCGCCGCGCCGTGCGACAGCAGCGGCGCCGCCTCGGGGCCCGGCGGCGGCCTCCCCGCCGCCCCCGCCGCCCGGGGCCCGCCGAGGCCGCCGCCAGCCGAGGCGCCAGTGCTGTCGCCCCCGTTCCCGTCGCTCTGGTTCCCCAGCGCCGCGGCCGCCGCGGTCGCCACGGTGCTGAAGGAGAGCACGGCCGCCGCGGTGGCCGCGGAGGAAGTCCCTCCAGGTGCGCCGGCCGCGGAGGGGGCTCCGGGGTGTGGGCTGCCCAACAAGGTCATTCTCGCTGGCGGGCGGACCGGCGGCGGCGGCGGCGGCTGCTCCTCCATGGGGCCCCGAGGCGGCCGCGGCTGTGTTCATCCCGCACGGGGGGAGGCGGCCGCAAGCCGGGGGGGTGGCTCGGGCTGGGGCCAGAGGCCTCTGCCGGGAGTCGGGTCGGCGGGAGGGGTGGCGGTCGCCCCGTACCGGGCCGATCCTTTGACGTGGGTTCTAGGCGTTGCCGAGGGAACGGTGTTTACGCAGGAGCGCGGGGCGGGACGCCGACCAAGCACCCTCCGAAGAGCCGGCCCACAACATCACTCCTCCACGAGGTTACCCGGCCAGGGAGTCTGGGCTTCAGCGGGGGCCAAGTTGACCCCCACCCCCAAGGGACTTCATTTATACGAGGGCCAGGTGAAGCGGGACGGGCCCTCGTATAAATGGCCAAATTCAACAAGGGTTCACTCTTGAACTCTCTTGTCGGATACAAGTGTCCTACAGGAAGGCCTTTGCCGGGGACACTCTGCTTCCTGTTGATGTTTTTGGCACATGCAAGTAAGGCACCTAGAACCTAAGGTGAAAAACGGTCCAGATCCGGAGATCTTAAGCCTCAGGGGCCGAATAATGTGAACCAGGGTGTTCTCAAACTTGAACATGCAACAGAATCACCTAGAGGGCTCATTAAAACACAAGTGACCGGACCCAACCCCGGTTTCAGATTCAGTAGGTGTGGGGTCCGGTCCCAGAATTTGCATTTCCAACAAGTTAATAGGTAGTGATGACGTTGCTGGTTTGAGGAACACACTTTGAGAACCACTAAGATGGTGAGCTTATTAAAACGCATGTTTACGGATGACTCCCAGAATTATTGAGGATGGGCCTGTGAATCTACACGCCACAGGTAATTCTGATATAGGTGCTGTGAGGAGCTAGAATATGGATCTCGGAGACAGCAGGCCATCTTGTTTTCAAGGGCGCAGACCTCGGGACCATAAGTGGTTCACACGTGTGTGGCAGCGTTGGGTGGAGAGTGGAGAGCAATGAGTTCCTTGCCCTCTTGGCGGCCTTCCTCAGTTCTCTGGAATGTGGTGTGTAGGAAGTGCTACCAGCCAGGGAGTCACCGCTGTCGCAGCTCCAGGTTTGTGGCTGGGAGATGGAGAACTGAAAGGTCCTGCCTGCCCAGGGAAGCTGCATCTCAAGTTTTTGGGCATGGCCTCTAATGGGGGAAAATGTGATAAACCCTTAGGTTCTCTAAAACCATGGTTTGCAAAGTGTGGACCCTAGACCCGCTGCATTAGCCCCACCTGGGACCTTGTCAGAAATGCAGATTCCCAGGCTCTGCCCCCAGTATACTGAATCTGAACTCTGGAGGTGGGGCCCGGCCATATGCCCTGCGAGTGATTCTGACCCACAGTTGAGAAACATTGCTCTAAAGAATGACCAGTGCACTTGCAGATCTTGGAATCAATGATATTAGTGCTTCGGATGCTTATTTCAATGAGGAAAAATATCTTACTGGAAATTTACAGTATAAATAGAAGTTTAAGGTGGTAAACAAATGCATTATAGGAATTCATTATAGGATGTTTAACAGTAACGCTAGCCTCTGCCCACAACATGCCAGTAGTGACAATTAAAAATGTCCCTGGGGGGTTGCGGGGGGGGATGACCACAACTGAGAAACACTGAATTAAAACAAAGCTATATAGTAGTTTATTTAGCAGATCTTCTCTGTGCTAGGTTTTCAGAAACAACAAATAAGGACCTTACAGTTTTAGGCAAACCCAAATATGTTACAGTATTGTACGTGTTGTTAAAAAATATAATGAAATTCTATGGAGGTGATTATTCCTAGGGTAGCTGATGAAGACTTCACACGAGCAGTGACATGGGACTCTCCAAAATGAGAAGACAGAGAAGGACCTTTGAAATTCATGTGTAAAGTCTGGAGATAAGTGCGTAAGTTACTTGACTCTTGGGTACTGGTGACTGAGGGTAGGGAGTGGAGAGAGAAATGATAAAATGATAAATGATAAAAGTTGACTGGAACCCTCTTATGAAGGCCTCGCATGCCATGTTACAGCGATTGAACTTCATCGGGGGAGATGGGGTAACGGCACTCGCCATTGAAGGGTAGGCCAGGGTCAGGTATGTTCAGAAAGACAAGAATGACCTCACACGCTCCTGGTTTTCCTCCTCCCTCGGTTGCCTCAGTGGCCTCTCCCGTTCACCCCCATCATCTGGTCTAAATGCTAGAGTCCATCGGGGCCCAGTCCTCAGCAGCTCTGCACTTCCTCCTCTCACCCACACCCAGAGCTTCGAAAGCCCAGTGTTCGTAATCCACGTTGAATCTCTAGCCTCCAGCCACGTATCTAGTTATTTGGCATCTCCCCTTGATGTGCCAGAGCACCTCAAACTCCGCGTGACCCAAGTGGACTTCATGGTCTTCCTCCCACTTTTCCTAAAATCCCTCGGTCCTCTCCATTCTGTGTCTCAGAAAATGGCACTACCTCCCATGTAGCTTATAAACCGAAAATTTAGGATTCTAGGCTAATCCCTCTTCCTCACCACCAGCCCATGTACAATTGACCCCCAAGACCTAGGGATTTTACTTGTTAAGTGTCTTTGTTTCCATTCGCTTCCTCCATCACTTCCTCCTCCACCTGAATCTCAGCTTTCGCTCTCTCTTCTTTGAGCTACCGCGGCCACCCACCGGACAGGTCTCCACACGTCCAGCCCTTACGCTACACTGCAGACTGGATGCCTTTTTAAACAAAATAAATTTGATCATGCCATTCACTTATGTAAACCCCTCTATGGCTTTCTCCTTTTAATTTAGGATAAGGACCCCAATCCTTAATGTTTCCTATGAGGCCCTGCATGAGTTGACATCTGCTCCCTTTCTGGTCTCATTTGGGGCGACTTTCCTTTTTGTCACAACAGTCTAGTCACACTGGCCTTTTGCGAGCTTCTTAAACCTCCCTTCTTAGGTCATCTGCACTTGCTATCCCCTCTGTCTAGAAAGCCCGTTCCCTCGCCTTCCCCCAATGCCCTCGCATCCCCGTCTCCCCGCGCATGTTAACCTCATCTCTCGGGGGAAGCCTTCCTTGGCTTGAAGCATATCAGCACTGTCTATAATTATATTGTTGTGATTAATCATTACCTGCCTCTCGCTATAGGCTGTCAGCTTTGTGAAGACTCGAACCTTGTTTGGCGTGTTATTAGATCCCTAACACTTAGCACTTTAGAAAATTGTTAGATACACAAAACCTATTTTTGAGTGACCGTAGGAGAATTTGGCAACCAGGAGACCAGTTAAGAAGAGGCATTGTAAGAAAAGGCATTCTCCCAGGGGAGAAATGAAAAGGGTCTGAATAAAGGCATAGTGGAGAGGGCGAAGAGATTGTAAGGAGGTAGGGTCTTTGGATGTAAACAATACAAACAGAGCATTGTCTCACCTAAGCAAAAAAGGGGTTTATTGAAAGGATAGAGGGAGTTCAAATTATAAAAGGATAATCTGAGGGAAGTCAGGGCAGAGATAGCAGGTAGAGGTGCAGAAACTAATTGAGGGTGATCACTACTGGAATAAGTCCACTTCAGCCGTGTTTCAGACTTTATGTCGTTTCTCTCAAGATCTCAGATCTAGGGAGAGAGAGTCTGACGGAGTACCCTCTGCCTGGAAGTCCAAGCAAGGCTACAATGCAGGGGATGGATAGTTTTCCACAGGAAAAGGTGAGTGTTGCTGATAAAGCAAAGGGGAGGGAATGATGCCAGCCGAATCCACTCATATCCACCTCCGGAGCATCAACAGACAGGACAGAATGGCGTGAACAAGGAGCCAAGGATAAATCGCAAGTTCCTGGCTCGATGGATGGTGGTACCATTAATTAAGGTGGAGAACACAGGAGGAGGGGCACATTATAGGGGGCAGAGGAATCTGACTTGTCCATCAGGTAGTGGTATGGCTCTGGACCTGAGGATTTAGAGATTTGGAAGTTGTCAGCCTCTCTCTACAAGAGAGAAAACCACAGGCATGAATGTGATGACTACGGACAGGGTGTTGAGTGAAGAGAGAAAAGAGCCATGGGTGGAATGCTAGGGAGTAGAAAAAATTAAGAAGCAGGGAAAGGGTGAAAGGCCAGGCAGGTGAGTGAAATATCTAAATGAGGCATACTGGCCAGTTGAGAAGTCAGAAGTCTTGAGCTTGTGGTTTTCATTTTGATTTGCTTTTCAAAACAAGGTAATCTCAGCTTCTTCTCAGGAAAGCTGCTGTGACCATGAGGTTACCGCTAGGTGGGGAGCTAACAGGCTTCTTTTGTATTTTAGAGCTAAAAGGAGAAGTTGGCAGGTAGAGGAGGCTCAAACTTGTAAAGCCTGGACCCAAGTGGGTAATTGAATAGGTCGGTGAAACAGTTTTGTTACTCAGCCACCGTAGCATCAGCCTCACCTGGGAGCTTGCTAGAACTGCCCCACGCCTGCCTAATAAATGAGAATCTGCAACTTAAGATCCCCAGGTAATTCATACCCACCCTGAAGTATGAGAAACATGGTTCTAAGGAGGGATGTTACGGAATTTGTGGATTTTAAGAGTTAAAGAGAAGGATGCCCCTATTCTTATGGAGTCTAGAGGACTTGGAGCAAAACTCAGTGCAATTTCATGGTGAAGAGAAGATGGACCTGGGCCCACGCAATTGCAACACCTGGTGGGGCTATGGTTAGGGTTAGGGGTTAGGGGTTAGGGTTAGGGTGGGTACTAATGAGGACTGGGTACTAACTTAGTGACCTTGAGAACTTCAGTGAGTGGCTCTGTGGCTGACCCAGCACCAGGGGAATGGAGGTTCTTGCTCTACAATGTACCACACTTGCCTGCCAGGAGCAAGGATGGGTATCCGCCTCGGGTTGCATAAACCCTCGGGTGACTGGTAGACTTAACAGTTAGATCAAGGATAATTTCTAGTGAATAATGAAGTAAAAACCAGATGGCAACAGTCAAATAACAAATGGATGACGAGAAAATGTAACCAATGTGCACAGAATCAGGAATTTAGGAATTTGACTACAAAGATAAGGAAACAGGGGTCATGGCAAGCTAGAGAGGTAAGGCAGACAAAGGATGTTTGTTTCATTTTGTTTATGATGAGCATATTTAAGTACTTAGAGCTATGAGATCAGTGAGGGAAAGGTGGTTGCTTGAGGGAGGTTCCAAGACCCTTACCAACGGTGGGAAAGGATAATTGTAGGCATATATAGAAGTTAGACTCAGTGGGGCTTGTGACTGGTTAGATACATGGACGTGTGGGAGGGGGCAGTTAATTTCCCTAGTGTTGACTCCAAGAGAGACAGTGAAGTGCAGAAGGGATAAATATTACTTCAAGGGTGAGGCTGTGGCTTGGAATCGAATTTAGGAAGATATAGGCACTATTTTTTAATGTTCAAGAAATATAACATTTTATTAACGTCCTCTATTCCAAAGCAAATTCTGGCTGTATTATCTTAGAAATGGAGGAAGTATGGGAGGGAAGTACTTGACTTGGAGTCAGAAGTCCTAGATTCCCAGCCTTTAATGTGGCCTTAGGGGAGTTATTTAACATGTCTGGCTTGTATTTCCCTCATATACAGATCTTCCACTTACAATAGGGTTACATCCCAATAAACCCATCATGAGTGGCAATACCATAAGTCAAAATGCATTTAATACACCTAACCCACAGAACATCAGAGCTTAGCCTAGCCTAACTTTCACATGCCCAGAACACTTACATTAGCCTGCTGTGTGCCAAGTCACAAAACCTATTCTATAATCAAGTGTTGAATATGTCATGTAGTATATTGAATGATGTACTGAAAGGGAAAACCAGAATGGCAGTATGGGTACAGAATGTTTGTCAGTGTTCCACTGTTGACCCTCATGACCGCACGGCTGACTCACTGTGGCTGTGGCTCACTTCGGCCAAGAATTTTAAAACGATAATAAAATCCACTAAAGTCAGTCTGCTTTTTGTCATCACCTAGTGCTGACAATTTAAACAATGTCATTGATAAAATACTCCCCACTCTTGGTAGCTATAGGACAATATGCATTTCATGCTGTACTTCATTAGAGGATACGGGTGTGGCACATTACAAAATGTTGTAAGGTATAACTTTTAAACAATGTATGTATCTTTTTCAAGTTAATGTGACTTGTGAAATTTGGAGAGAGAATAGTAGTTCTATTTTCATTTTAAAAAGAAAGTACAGCTAATCTCTTTAATGTGTAGAAAATTTCTTGGTCATAGTAAGCTAGTGATGGTGTCATGTTTTGAAGGTAAGTGATTCTTTTACCACAGAATTTTATAGGAGATGAGTAGAAAACATTAGTTTTTGTATAATAGGGAAGTTAAGAAAATTAACTATAAAGTTATAAAGCTATGAAGCCTTCATTTTGGTCAAGTAATTCAATCACAGACTTAACCCGATGACAAACCACTTAAAAGTAATCACTTCAGTTTCTGTATGCTCAGAAAAAAAAAAAAAAATACATATATATATATATATATACTATTGCTTATCTCACAGGACTCTACTGAATGTTGAGAGCATCACATATTGAATAAGTCTTTCATACTTCATTTTATTATTTTTTTTAATTTTTTTAACGTTTATTTATTTTTGAGACGGAGAGAGACAGAGCATGAACGGGGGAGGGTGAGAGAGAGGGAGACACAGAATCCGAAACAGGCTCCAGGCTCTGAGCTGTCAGCCCAGAGCCCGACGCGGGGCTCGAACCCACGGACCGCGAGATCATGACCTGAGCCGAGGTCGGCCACTCAACCGACTGAGCCACCCAGGCGCCCCGACATACTTCATTTTATAGTGACTGAAAATGATCAAATTTTATTTTTGACAGGCTCACAGACAAGTAACTAGCAAGGATTGATAGTTAACATTTCTTTCAGGTTTTAAATCTACCTGGCATTTAATTGGTAGAGTATGAAATGATTCATTGATTTCCACTGTGTTTATAATGCAGTAAACAACCCCTCTTATAAGAACCTTAACGATACAGCCGAAGTCTGATTATTGGTCTTCTCACATCAGCTTATGGCACTTCAGCCACCTCGCTGTAGGAGCAGGCCTTTGCAGCAGAGAGAACATCCTGGCAGCAACTATAACATCTGCCCGAAGAAGCTGACCCATCCCAATCCTTCCCAGGCTATGTATGCTAAGTGTTGAGTACCTTATAATAATCCACCTCCCTTACATCCTGCTCGGAGAGAGGATATTATTTTACTCAAAAACTGGAAGACTAAAACAATGAACTTGTAAGAGGCATTGTTATGAGGGCTACAATTCAAGCTATTATTATCCAATGAGCATCTAAAACAACATACTGTAGTAACTAGCAGAGAATAACATTCTAAGACTAATAAGGACTAAGGTAGTAATTTTACCTGATAGGTTAATGACTAGAAAAACATTCTGAATTTTCAGCATTTTGTAAGCTGACAAAGGTGACATTTATACCAATGACATGTGCAAATATGAGGTATAATGATTACATTTAGTCACAGAAATACTATTTTAGAATGAATGGGACTTGGCTTACATGTACAATGTGGATATCATTTTCCATATAATTCAGAAAGAGTGCTGAAAAGTCACAGAAGTCACTTGAGAAGGAATCCATCCCTCAGTGGGTCATCATTTTCCACTATAAAACTTGCTGTACCTGTATAATGGGCTTGCCCAGATACTTCCACTATAACAGCTTTGAAATCCCCACATTTTGCTTCCTGAGAAAAGATGAAAGGAGTATAATATCAAAATACTGCACTTCTGTTGTGTCTGGCCTAAAAGTCACATTCTTGACTTTTATCGTTTTAAAGAAAACCCAAGGTTCATCTTGTAGGTCATAGAAGGTTTTTAAGGAGAGAGACATGATCAGATTTGTGTTTTAGAGAAGTTAACCTGTAAAATGGAAACAAATCAGAGAGGAAAGCAATTAGAAACCTAGAAACCTCTTCAGAGTAACCTTCTTTCATTGATGGACTCTAGAGTCACTAGGGTAGTTTTTAGGGAGGCTGGAGAAGAACATAACAGATACTTTGCAGGTGTAACTGGCGGGCATGAGGACTCACAAATGGGAGGTGACAGTATACATGAGTTAAACATGAGTGTAGTTCCTACTTGGAAGTGAAGCAGATACTCCCATTAACCAAGACGGAATGAGACAGGAAGAGCACACTTAGGAAGGAAGGAAGAACTTTTTGACAAGATGACATATCTCTGGGACTGTCCTTTCCATATGAGTTTGGTGGACAGTTGGGAATATGAGTGTTAGACTCAGGAGAGAGGCAGGCACGCGGTGGGCATGGGAGGGATGAAGGTTCAGGAATGATCATCAGTGGGGTGGTTGGGAGTTGAGGCCTCCAAAGTGGGTAAAATTACCCAGTGGCATCAAAATGCAGATGAGATGAAAAGGAAACTAAGGATGAAATGCTGGGGAGCAGAGGAAGCTGAGGCAAGGAAAGAGACTGAGAAGGCACCATCCTAAGAGCTTGGAAGAGCCCAGACAGAGAGGGAAGGCATGTGGTGTGAGTGAAGATATCCTGCCAAGTATGATTACTAACTATAAAGAAAGAACTCCAAATGTTAACTACCGAGTATCTTTATTATTTCTTAATTTTTAAACATGAGAATAACTAACTCTTATGATAAGATGTCAATCATTAGATTAGGACACAGTAGTTTCATTATCTTTTTATAAAGCTGCTATAATAAAAGCCTCATTAAAAATTTGCTTTGTCCAATAGCAATACAGTAGTGCTTAACAGGGCACGGTCTACACAGAGAGGTCCACATTCAGAGTCTGGCTCTGATATCCGTTAACTGTTTGACCTCTGGCAAATTACCTAACCTCTCGATCCTCCATTTTATCATCTGTTTAAAAAGGATAATAACAGTACTGACTTGCCAAGATTCTCACGAGGATTAAATGAGATGGTACGTATAAACTGCTTAGCGTGGAAATTAACATATAGTGAAATTAGCTATAGACTTGAAGACAATGTGCATGTCTGCTTTTGCGTTCAGTCAGCTGGGATGTCACCCATCATATGGCCTCTGGAGAGCTCCACTATACACCCGTGGGGCAATGAAAGTGAAAAGCAAATAATGTCTTTGTATTAGTGCATGCTAAGTTTTGACCTTGTGGACCCTTAGGAAGGAACTTGGGGGCCCCTAGGGATTACAAGCCACACTTTGAGAACCAATATCCTAGCTGAACAGAAGTTTTTATAGGCCTGATTAAAAAAAAATTTTTTTTTAATGTGTGTTTATTTTTGAGACAGAGCACGAGCAGGGGAGGGGCAGAGAGAGGGAGACAGAGGATCTAAACAGGATCTCCACGCTGACAGCAGAGACCCCAACATGGGGCTTGAAGTCATGAACTGCGAGACCATGACCTGAGCCGAAGGTGGACACTTAACCGACTGAGCCACCCAGGTGCCCCTAAAATTTTTTTCTGAGAGCTGAGTGAAGAACCTTCCCTAACAGGGAACTCAGGCCTCTTCAGTTTCAAAAGTCACACACTTACAAATAAGAAGCTAAGGGTGTTACTTACCCTGACAGCCTTCCCTGTGAATACTGAGCCGGTTGCACTACTTTTAAAGGCTCTGGTCTGGTTCAGTTCTAGAAGCCCTTTGTGATACTGTAAGGCAATTCGAGCTGTCACCCCTGATCCAGTAGGACTTCTGTCAACCTGTTTCAGAGTAAATGAAGATAAGAGCATTCACAGCGTTCCAGTTCCACACAAGCTGGCTTTTGTGCCAAACATTACAGTTTTAATACCTGTTCATCTGCAAACACACAGATGTTGCTGGTTGGTTCCTCACTGTAAGTGTCTTTTCCATCTGTTAATATAGTTCCATACAGAAAGGAAAGGTCTTCACTCTCAGGATGATTAATTTTAAACTGAAAATAACAACAACAAAAAATTATCATGTAAAATTGTCAAGTAAAATAAAAATTTTGATTCAAATTTATCTTAATAAGTAATGTAGAGGGGGCACTCTTAGGCATAACTTTTCAATCTTTGTCATTTTTAAAATACCTTTTGGGTCAGGGCAGTAAATGATGTCTTTGTCTAGATGAATACAAATAGTTTTATTGGAAGTTACGGTTCTTATGATTCTTTGAGTCCTTTCTAAGGAATTTGTTCTGCAGGTAGCCTCTACTAAAGGAACAGTTCTATTTATACACACACACTCCAAATGCTACACTCTTTGAAATACTGACCCCAGGATGGTTAATCCACAGACTGGCCGTGTTTGCTCAAACAGGAGAAGCTAAGGCAGTCAGTCATATGCTCACTCTCAGGAGTTTGAAGGGGATAATGTAGAAATATCAGACAATAAACAGCTAGAGCTGAAGTTATTACCATGGGCAGAGACAAGGACCTGGAAGAGAGGCCACGAGCAAGCAAACGTTGTAACAATGCAGAAGCTATTAGGTAAGAGAAATGGTTGGATGAGAAAAAAGATCTACTGTAAAGGATGAAGTCAGTTGGTATTATAAGAAGCAGCAGATACACAGAGAAGCAGGCGCCTGAGTGGTAAAGGATGGTCAGGCCCGAACATGCAATGCTTTCTGTTCTTAGGAGGTCTAGTTGAACTTTTCCTTGGTTTCTCTAATGCCTATTAGATTTCAAACCTGTAGCACCATTACATCACACTATTCACAGGTATGGTCCCCCCACTAGACCCCCACTCCTTAAAAGTGGGTTTGCTCTTCCTTCGAATCTCTAGCATCTAGCATAGCATAGTCCGACTCAGTAAGTTCTTGGCAAATGTTTGTTAAAAGAATGGATACACCTTTATAATACAATGAATATTACACTGTGCTTTAACTAACAGGAGTTTAAGTAAAAACTTAAAAAAAATAAGTGAAGATGAATTTTTATTAACTTCAGCCCCCACCAAAATGGCCTTTCCCTAAATCTGCATCAGCAGCGTGAATGGTCAACAATTCAGAAAGTAGCTCCGAGGCCTGATTTAACGCTAACAGATGATGCTATGGTTGGTCATCTCATATGTGATTCTCTCCTATTTTTCTTAGAATCCCTCCTCCCTCAAAGGCCACCCCTTGCCACCTTGGAGAGAAGTTAAAGCTTTAATGAGAAGTTCAAAATTACTCCTTTTATTAAGAAAACTATGTCTTGTGGTGCCTGGGTAGCTCAGTTAAGTGTCTGACTCATGATTTTGTCTCAGGTCATGATCATGCATGGTTGTGAGATCGAGCCCCGCATCCAGCTCCGCATTCATTCTTAGTGAAAAGAAAATTGATATAAATTCAGAGCTTCAGAAGGTGCTATGATAAAATAATTCTAGATACTAGTATTGACAGTCCTGGAAAAATGACAATTTAGAACAGGAATACAGTATATATTTTCATCTTGTTTAAGTTATAAATTATGTTATTGAAGTCTCAGGTATGTTAAATAGGCCCATAATATTATTAGAATATTAGACACTTTTTCACAAATTATTTTTTTCCTTAGAATAGTAATTCTCATATGCTAAAACATTCAAATACTGTATATGAGTTTTACAGGTCCCAATTTTATTTTATTTTATTTTATTTTTTTACAGGTCCCAATTTTAAATGTAAAATGGCAGGCTTATGCTAGAAATGAAAGAATATTCTAGACTTATTTATCATCCAAGCTGATTTTATCCGAATAGTTTTCCCAAGCCAAAGCTAGACTGACTTGAGTAGTTATTTAGGTAACTTCTTAGCAATATGGGAGAAATTCACTAATTAGGAATAACTGTTCTCTGTGAAATAAAAGAATGATCAGATTTAATGAAATCTATTTTGTAAGCTATAACTGACATTATTTTTAAGTTTTGCAGAATGACCACGTATAGCAAAGCATATGCATTCCAAGTTAGTGAAATACTATTTGATACATTTCCTATATGTGTAAATAATCACAAATTATACTAGTATGCATATAAAGTTATTTATTGAACATATATTATAGGTAGGTACTATTCTAAGTCCTTTACACGTATCGAACTTACTTCATTCTTATAACACCCAACGAAGCATGTATTTCATAATTCCCCTTTTACGACAGGAAGGTTATGTTACTCTTTCAAGGTTACAAAAGTCACAAGTGGCAAAACTAGGACTCCTAGATAGTCTTGCTAGAGAGCCTAAGATTGTAACCAGTACCTTATTCTTAGTACTTCTAATAACCTAAATATATAGATATTTAATTTTCTGTATAGGGACATAATTTATACTCCCTCCGTGCCACAGAGGAAGGCATTTGTTATGCAAGCAGTGTTTGTACTGACCTGAGCTTTGACTGCTTCCGTCACTGCACTTGCTGCATCCACAAGGTCCCTTGTCTTTGCAGAACAAACATCAAGTCCTACCTTTTCAGCACTAACAAATGCATAAAACGCCCCACCATATGCAATGTCTACCACCATCTTTCCACGACCAGGAACATCCACTAAGAGATCTAAAAAAGATGTGTTTGAAAAGAAGTTTGTTTTTTAGTATTTTGGCAGGAACAGTTCACAGCATTTTTAATATGTGTGTTTTGGTGGAGGGGTGCTTTTTCCTATCATAAAAAGGAATGAAACAAAAATTTATTTTCAAAATAAGCATCAGATAAATATTAGACTTTTAGCTAAGTGCATCTATTTGTTCTATGTCTTTTATTAATTAATTAATTAATTTATTTATTATTTTTATATAGAATTTATTGTTAAATTGGTTTCCAAACAACACCCAGTGCTCATCCCAACAGGTGCCCTCCTCAATGCCCATCATGCACTTTCCCCTCTCCACCGCCCCCATCAGTTTTTAAGAGTCTTCTTATGGTTTGCCTCCTTCCCTCTCTGTAACATTTCCCCCCCCTTCCTCTCCCCCTGGTCTTAAGTTTCTCAGGATCCACATATGAGTGAAAACATATGGTATCTATCTTTCTCTGCCTGACTTATTTCACTTAGCATAATACTCTCCAGTTCCATCCGTGTTGCTACAAATGGCCAGATTTCATTCTTTTTCATTGCCAAGTAGTATTTTATTATATACATAAATCACATCTTCTTTATCCATTCGTCAGTTGATGGACATTTAGGCTCTTTCCATAATTTGGCTGTTGTTGAAAGTGCTGCTATAAACATTGGGGTACAAGTGCCCCTATGCATCATCAAGTGCATCTATTTTTAACTTGATAATGCTTGCATAAGTTTTAGAACATCTAGTGCCATGTTTTTCTTAAATCATGTACACTTACTTTATAACTGCTCTGAGGATCTTTGCTAGGAAACCTTAAAGAGGCAGAGAGAGCAGAAATTCTGGGACATCAACATGTGAAAACTATGAAGGAAAATGTAAGTCCCTTTTCATACTATGAGAAATTGTTTAAAATAGGATTTTGGATCCTATTCACAAACTGGCTTTCTTCAACTGTAATGTCAAAACAAAATGAAAAAAAGAGATTTTTCTATTTAAGTTATATATGCTTATTCTATGTATTTTCATCTCATGATGAAAATCTATGTATTTTCATCTCATGAAAGCATCCTGCAAATACTCAGAATAAATCCATTTTAGAATCACTGCTGATGTTTACAGTATCTTTTTGTGTCAGAGTTTTTGAGTATTCTAAGCCCCTGGCATACCCAAAGTTTCACCCGAAGGTCAGTTGTTTGAAATCCTAAATTGGTATTTCCAAAGGAATGGAGCTGGATGATATTTGGAGATACTAAAACTGTTTTACCCCTTCTTGCATTTTCCTCTCTTCCTCCTCCCCAGTTCATTCTGGCTTGGTGATCATTGCCTTTGGGGGAGGCGTATGTCAGGGGAGAAAGCAGGTTTTATGGAAACCTAAGATCTTAGGGGAGAGAGCTTTGTTGGCAAAGCAGTATTCTGAAGGGGAAATATTTCTCCTGGTTTCCTCTGGAGTGAGAAAAGAGGCAGCAGGTCCTCAGTGCAGAGGACCTATGTTGACTTCCCCACAGCATACAGGGAGGCTACAGGGTGTGATAGAGATCGCAAAAAGGAGGGGAAGCAGGGGCAGGAGCCACATGGACAGGGGTAGATTATGCTTCGCTGGTTACTTGTGCAGGCTGATGGCCAAAAGGCCCTCCTCTCCAAGGCTTTGGCTCTTCTAAGAAAACTTTGCTACACATATAGCAGGAAAGGGGACACCACGTGGAGGGATGAGGCTAGGCAAATCCAACAAGGCAGAGTAGGGTCTCAAAATCATTGTGAAAAATACAGTGTTTATTATATTCCTTAGCTTGCACACTGAGTCATACAAAGATACTGGTATGCCTTCGGTTCCAGGCTAGCCCACAGAGCCCCTTTTGACACGGGATGTGTCAAAACAGAGCAAGTCGATAATCAAATATGCCTGCGGAACTTAAAAGCAAACACGAATGAAAAAGTTTTTGTCTTTGTGGTGATGCTGGTGCAACACAAAAGTCAAACTTAATGAAAAGAGAATGAGGAAGTAGATGGAAATGAAGGACGGCTGGAAAGCTAAGCGTGGCTTTGGTGTCCCCGGGTGTAAAATGGAACTGCTATTCCACCCTGAGAGGACTGTTTTGTGAATTCCATGCAATAATGTGTGGGGAGTGCCTGGCACAAATCAGGAACATAATAAATGTTGATAGTAAGGTCAAAAGGTTCATTTCCAGTGGGAAGAGGGCTATTAGGGGGATGTTTACATTTGCTAATCACCATGTTCTCTCAGTTTCATTTATTTACTTATTCTACAAATATTAATTGACTACCTACTGTTCTAGCACTTAAAAAACCAGTTTTCATTTTAGCTGAAGGGAGTGAAAAAGAACTCAGTGGTCCTCTAAGGTGGGTACTGTGGTCATCTTCATTTTGCAGATCATGACTTTGAGGCATTGAATCCCTTTCACAAGGTCATCAAGATGGGGGGGGCAGAGCAGTGATCTTGAACCCTGTCCACCCTTTTTATATTTTTCAAAGTAGAGAATTTAGCATATTTTTTTAATGACTCAAAGTGACCATTAGTGCCCACTGACTATTGTATAGTCACACAGTGATGCTCTTGGGAGCTATTGTGCTTATGGATTGGCTGTCCTGCCCCAACCAGCCCCGAATGATGGTGAACTTGCTGCCAGCTGTCATTTCCCACAATTCTAGAGTGCTTCTAATCTGGTGCTGGGGTTGCCTGGGGAGAAACTGGATAGCCAAGCTACTTAAACTGCTGAGATTTTTGAGATACAATCTTAAACATCCACCTGTCTCAAGTGCCCTCCCAATTAGGATGTGATACCATTCTCTTGTAGAGGGCAAAAATGGCATAAATTTCCCCCAGGGGAATTCTTCATCAACCTGTGTGTTTCAACTGCCTGCGGCTGCTCAGACTGGCAAATGCCTGCTCATGCCTGGGCTCTTACTGTATCATCCATAATCAGGCTAATCTAGAATCCAAATCCTCAAGAAAGATTAAGATCTAACAGAATGATTTGCATTCGCTGAAGACTTACAGGAAAGGAAGCGATAACCCTATTCCTGAATGGACTAAATTAGCTCTCAGCTCACTTCCAGTCATGACTATTTTGGAGAGATCTCCCTCTTTGTAAGGGTTATAGTTACACACACTCTGTTTTACATGACTAGGCTCTGTGCTAAGGAACCCACCAAAACCTTTTAGAGGCTCAGCACTTGTAGAACTCTAGCAAACCTATATATTCTGCAGCCTTCTGTCTCTAGAAATGTCTTGTTAAATGCTAAGTACCTTGCATACTCTTATTTAATCTTCACCCAAAACTCAATGAGATAACAAATGAAAAAATATGGGCACAGAGAGGTTAGTAATTTGATTAAGGTTGCATAGATAGCTTTAAGGGGTTGTCAGGATTTGGCCCCAGGCAACATCTGTTCCTGTTCTTAAAGAGTAAGAGCAGCAACATCTGTAACTTCCCGATTTGTAAATTGCCTAATTCATTCGTTGTTATTTAATTCTTTTCCAAAGAAGTGGGGAAGGTACTTTGTACAGGTGAGGAAAAGGAGACAGGGTTTAGTAACTTGTCAGGGAGTAATAATGTGTCTCATATGTGTATTCTTAACGAGCCAATGAACCCTGGTACATTGGCTGTTCTTTGCTCTTTCTAACCCTATGAGACTTACCCAACTGTGAAGTCTCTAGGAATGCCTGACAGTGAGGAGTGAGGCGCCGAGTAAGGGAGATACGGAATTCTGTACTCCTCAAGGCTCTCCCAAGACCAAGATGAATAAATCTGCGGGATAATCGAATTGCACACACCGCGCAAATCCGCAAGGCTGACACGCATTTGATTTGGAATTACCTTTTTATTAACTGCCAAGGCATGAGGGTGTGTTAATTGCTATGCGTGGGTTCCAGGCCAGAGAGGCGGTTAGTGGTGTTAGTTGCGTCCCAGAGCTGGGAGGGTGTCGCCGTTTACCTGTGGCCAGCGCGAAGGCCGGGACGCTGTGGAAGCGCACAGGGCCGCGACTGCGGCCGCCCTCGCATTCCACGAAGGCGGCCACCAGCCCGCACGGGCAGTGGATGTTGACGCGGGCCTCGCGGGCAGCGGCAGGGGGCGCGGGGACCAGCCCGAAGTCGACTGCGAAGCGGCCCAGCGCCAGCACTGCGTGGCCGCACATGGAGCTGTAGCCCTCGTTATGCAGGAACAGGACGCCCAGGTGCGCGTCCGGCAACTCGCTAGGCACCAACACAGCCCCGTACATGTCCCGGTGCCCGCGTGGCTCAAACATGAGCCGTCGTCGCAGGTGGTCAAGGTGCTGGCGCATGTAGCGCCGCTTGGCCAGTAGTGTGGGGCCGACCACTTCCGGACACCCCGCCAGCACGATGCGCAAGGGCTCGCCGCCCGTGTGCATGTCCACCACCGACAGCGCCGGTGTCCCCGGGTCGTGCGGCGGCAGCCGCGGCACCGCCAGCGCTCTCTCCATCGCTAGCGTCCGGGAGCTCCACCACGTCACCGCCGGACGCGCTTCCAGCCTCGAGCCCACCCGCGCACTCCGCGCGCGAGAGAGGGTGGACGTGCGGCCGCCTCGGGGGCGGGGCCTCAGAGCGGAGACGAGGAAGCGCGAGGGGGCGGGGCTTCGGCGTGGTGGGGCGGGGCGGGGCTTCGGGTTGGTCGCCCGGGTTACCAGGAGGTGGGGCCGCCCTGGCTGCTGTGGCCCGGATGTCCGGGCGCCGCGAGCCGGGTGGCTGATTTCGGAGCTTCTTCAAGGAAACCTGCAAGCGGCCAATGGGTGAGTGGTCATCGAAGTCCCGGAAAGCGTTTGCCTTAGTCCCTGCTTCCTCCCCTCGCTGGCGCCTCTGGGCTCTGCTCCTGCGGGTGGCCTCCGGGTAGCGGCGCATCCTTGCCCCTTGCTCGCACCGCCCTCGAGCGGGCCCGGGACTCTTCCAGGGGTCGGGACGGTCTCGGCCCCTCTCGGGCTGCAGAGGAGACGTGCCGCTTGGGGGATGCCGGCCGTGTGCCAGGGCAAAGGGCAGGTCTTTGTTGTTCGGGAGGTCACTTCGCTGCCCTTGTTTTAGTTCCTTTGTGTAGCGTTCATGGCTGACTTAAGAATTTAAAGCGCGGGCGTTAGTGCCCAGAAAACATTAAAGGAAGCTGAAGCTAATTGCTGCCTGTTGTCGCCCGCTTCAGCGTCAGACGTTAAGCTTACAGGGCCCTTCACAAAGCGGCAAGACCGTTGCAAAAGAAAAAAAAAAGTCTTAAAATCTTAGCCGTCCTCCAGGAAAGGAGATGGGAGGGGCAATTGAACGGACACGGGGAGCCGCGGTTTTGTTTGATGGGTGATGAGCTGTTGTTGGTTTCAGTCAAGCCTGGTGGTTTTCAGGCCTTGGATTTGAAATACATACATATGTATTTATAAAACATCTAGGTGCAAAATCCACGTGGAAGAAGCCTCCATTCTTTAATTCTGTCTTCTCAAAAAATCTGAAACAATTCATTTTTTGTCTGTTAGTAATTTAGGACATAGTGATTACAATTGGTTAAAAAGTGCCAAATAAGGTAAAGAAGACCATGGATTAAAAAAAGTAAGTGTGATAAAAGTGACAACATTAAAGTTGGCAGACTTTTAGTCTGTGCTATTGCTATTGTTTCTCAGCACAAGGAGAAAAAAGTCAAATCTACTTGAATTTGAAAGGGGAAAGGACATAGTGGACCAAGCAGTCTCTAGAGTGTGAATTCATGAAGAATTTGGGAAATGGTTATTCAAGAATAGTGAAAGGAAGGAAAAATTCTTCTCTACCCTTAGGGTTTTCCAGCTGGGCTAATGATTAAACTCACATGAGACAGATTAACAGGAAAAAAACCTCAGAGTTTTATAACAAGTGTATGGAGAAACAATTATGAAATTGAAACCTAAAGAAATGACCAAGGCAGGGAGTTCTTATACGTTTTAGACAAAGAGACAATAAACTTGGAAGGAATTTACGGGTAAAGGAAAACAGATTTTGGGGCCAAGGTAGTAGGTTAGTAAAATAACAAGGTTTACTTCTGAAGCTTTATTATCACTGATAATAAAGGATGTCTTTTTGCTTAGTATAAGAAGGATATTTTTCGTATGGGAGGTTTGTTCCTTGCTTTCAGGAGAGAGGGTCGGAGTGTCCTTGTCCCCGTTGTTTCTTAAGTAACATTTGTTTCAAATAATTGGTATGCCAAAGTAGCACGTTTTGGGAACCTGCCCTTAGCCCCTGCAATGGTCATAAAATGCTTATTTTCCAAGTTGATTCATACTTGACCACAGGTGTTTAGGATTTATTCCTTAATATATAGTGCAGTATTGGTTTCAGGAGTAGAATTCAGTCATTTATCACTTACATATAACACCTGGTACTCGTCATAACAAGTGCCCTCCTTAATGCCCATCACCCACCTCCCCTCCAGAAGCTCTCTGTTTGTTCTCTATAATTGAGTCTCTTATGGCTTGTTTCCCTCTCTGGTTTTATCTTATTTTTGCTTCCCTTCCCCTATGTTCATCTGTTGTGTTTCTTAACGTCCACATATGAGTGAAATCATATGGTATTTGTCTTTCTCTGACTGACTGATTTCGCTTCTGGATTTACTCTACTCAAGGCTCTAGGTTCTTTGAGGGCAGGGACTCTTGTTATGTTGCTCTGTGGATCTTTAGAAGTCCCTAGCCAGGGAATCTGTGACTTAATGAATGTTTATTGAACGAATAAGTCAATGAACAAAGGAAATCAGATGTCTCTGATGAAAAAAACTCCTTTAATAACTTCTTCCTGCTGATGAGGTCGCAGACAATCTGTAGACCCAGAGTTTTTGTTGTTTTGTTTTGTTTTTTGTATAAAGAAGACCTGCTTTTTATTTTCCCTAAGCCTTGAGATCAGAGATTCTAAGGTAGTTGTTCCCAAATATTGGGGAGAGGCCCAGTGACAACCTTGATGAGATTTTCACCTGTCCTCGAAAAAAATGACAAAAGTTAGGACAATGTTGTAAGGTTTTTCCTAAAGGTAAATTTATTTATTTTAAAGGCCTGCCCTTTATTTCAAAGTTATGTATTTTCTGCTTTTCTGGTATTAAAATGTGTTCTATTATGAATGAAGGTGATATTTTGTGTGAACGAAAGGTGACGTGTGTGTGCATATGTGCACACTTACTGTTATGGCTGGGCCAAATGTGGGGTGGTGATCGTCTGTTAGTTTCCTGATTAAAAAATGGAAATGCAAAAGTCTAGACCATCTCATCAAGGGGGAGTAGCTCTTGGAGCCATTGGGACATACCGGGTTAAGCTGTTTTAAAAAATTTTTTTAATGTTTATTTTTTATTTTATTTTTGAGAAAGAGACAGAGCGTGAGCAGGGGAGGGGCAGACAGAGGGTGACACAGAATGTGAAGCACGCTCCAGGCTCCAAGCTGTCAACCCAGAGCCAGACGTGAGGCTTGAACTCACGAACCGCAAGATCATGACCTGAGCTGGAGTCTGACACTTAACTGACTGAGCCACCCTGGTGTCCCCCCCCCCGCCCCCCGTCCCCGCCTTGGGTTAAGCTTTGAATTCTGGGGATAGATCCCACTCAGCTGGCTGAGGGGTCTTAATCATAAGGAATAGCCTTAACATCAAAGTTTCAGTATAACTTTCTGCATTGTTACAGTGTAAAAGGAGAAAGTTAAGTTTAAATATAAGTGTATCAAGACTTTGTCTAATGCGTATCATTTTTTAATTGAACGGTGTTGAGGTATTTCTGCTACGTGCTTCAGCTGTTATTACTCTTTTTTTTATAATCATAAAAGATGTTACTATACTGGCATTTGTTTTTAAAAAGCTGTCGATATTCAACCAGCATGCCTTGGACTTTACTGTGGGAAGACCCTATTATTTAAAAATGGCTCAACTGAACTATATGGAGAATGTGGGGTAAGTCTTAACATTTAATGTGTTATTTCATTGCTAAAATCTTTTTGCTTTTGTATTTGCATACATAGAATCTTTTTTTCTCCAGTATACTCATAAATTTATAAAAATATGAGGCATTAATAAAATTCTTATTTGTGTTGTCATATTGTCAACATATTGTCATTTTTGACAGTTGCAGTTAGTATTTTTTTTTTAGTATCTTTTAATTTTATGGTAACTTTTACTTGTTATTAATGATATAGTACAGTGACTTGGGCAGTAAGTTAACATTAAAACTCCAGAACTTTTCTTAGCAATTATTTTTATATAGTGTTATTAACTAATCATTTAAAGTTTTAGTAATTTAGTAAAAGGAATTTTTTAGGTGTTATACAACTAAAACCAAATACAATATAGATTTAATTTTACTTAGGAACTTTCTTATTTCTAAAAGATGTACATGTAAACATGTTTAAACTGAAATGACTTTGGGATATCAATGTTCTAAAATAATATATGTACATAAAATATTGTTTTTATATTTTGTAGGTGTGTCCAAGAGGACAGAGAACAAATGCACAGAAATATTGTCAGCCTTGCACAGAGTCTCCAGAACTTTATGATTGGCTGTATCTTGGATTTATGGCTATGCTTCCTCTTGTTTTACATTGGTTCTTCATTGAATGGTACTCGGGGAAAAAGAGGTTAGCACTTTCTATGAATGTATCTGGATGGACTGATGTTGGAATAATCATTTAGAAGACCTTATTAAATAATTATACTTGTGTTGTTTTGAAAGTGGTAAAACTGTTTATATTCTGATTACATTTTAAAATTATTTATTTTTATATTGTAATTACTTTTTAAAAAATGATTTATTTAATATAATTTATTGTCAAGTTGGCTAACATACAGTGCATACAGTGTGCTCTTGGTTTGGGGGGTAGGTTCCCATGATTCATCACTTACATACAACACCCATTGCTCATCCCAACAAGTGGCCTCCTCAATGCCCATCACCCATTTTCCCCTCTTCTCTGCCCCTCCCGTCAACCCTCAGTTTGTTCTCTGTATTCTGATTACTGTTGACTCTGGCAAGAAAACTTAATGATAGGGCGTGACTCAGTAATTATCTAGGGAGGTATCCTTTGTTTTAATGTTTAAATGATATTGAAGTAATACTTTTTTCATTTCTCAATTACAGTCTTTTTGGATTTTCTACAAAGAATTGGTTATGATTACAAACTGTGTATTGTAGAATACTTTGTGATTTAATTTAATCCTAGTAATCTAAAATGTAGTTAAAATGATATAACTGCCACCTAATTACGAAAACTCATACTAAAACATTAAATCAACAGACATTTATGGAGCACTGTGTTTTACGTTTAGATCAAGGGAAGAGGTACAGAAATAATTGATGTGGTTTATAGTCATAATCTTTAGAGAAGACAAATGTGTATACAACTAGTTATAATGTGATTCAGTCTTCAAAGTGTATAAACAAAAAGTGTATAAAAGCGTTAGAACAGGATGCTCTGGAATCACAAAGAGTAGAAGAGAGAAATTGTGCCTGGTGAGGTCTGAAAGACTTTAGGAAAACATTTTGGGTAGAGGAAGTAGCACGAGCAGTGGCACGGAGGGGTGAAATACGCGCTGTGTTGTGGGTGGGACTCGAAGTGGTTTGGGGTGGTCTGAGTGTGGATTGCACATGAAAGAAAGGTCATAAACAGGAGATGGGAAAGTAGGTTGAGGCTCGAATGTGAAGATTCTTGATGAGGATGTGGAGTCTGTCTTACTGGGAATGAGGAGCCCAATTAGTACATTTCAGCCCGACTGATTTTTAGTTGCTCTAAATTCTTGGCATCTTTCCTTCCCCTTTCATCAGGTTTTCTCTGCCTCAAATACTCTCTTCCCTATGACTGCACCTTTTTACCTAGCTGCCTTTTTCCCCTCAGATTTCAGTTTAAATTACACCTAGTCATAGAAGCCCTCCCTTCCTCAATTTGCCCCCTCCCTTATTTTTCTTTTTTAATAGCACTCTTCATTTTGTTGTTTTTGTTTTGTATTCAGCACTCAGTACAATTTATGGTTGTGTTTGTCTCCTCCGGTCTCCGACTAGAAGTCCAGAGGGCAGTGGCAATCTCTTGTTCGCCATGGCATTTCCAGAGATCAGCTCAGCAGCTGTCTCATGACAGGTGCTCATTTAGTATTTGCTGCGTGGATGATTTATGGGTAAAAGTTTTGGTTTAGAGAAGTAACATCACTGGCTGTATATTTATTTTAGGAAGGTAACTTCTATAGAGGGTAGATTAGAGGTGAGGCTGTTTCCAAAAAGTAGGGATAGCCAGACTCCAGTACTGTTGAGTGGGAATGGAATGAATGGTCCAGTGGAAATAGAATTAATAGTTTTCTGGATCCCTCCTAATAAATCCAGGGTGATTATTTATGTATTTGGAAAAGCATTCATTCTTTTTCCGATGGCTGTGTAAAAAGGTTTTTGAAAAAATAGCTCTCATCTTGCTTTTAATTTCTGTTATAGAACGTTGAGAGATGACGGTGAGAAAGGAGATGTGATCAACCGAAAGCTGAAATGGAATGATTGCTCAGCTAGTTGGCTGGAACTTCTTAGCCACAAGCAGGGAAGAGATGGGGGTGTAGAGATGCACCTCACCAAATGTATTTGAATTGAAACATCACGTATGTTTAGAGGCAGAGTCATGGAGCAGAGGGTGGGGTTTGGTTTGAGGGTAGAGCGGAGGAGTGATTAGTGCTTGGGGAAGAAAGGAGGTGGGTTTAAAAAGGAATTCGCATAACTTGGGTGTGCTTTGCCAGAAAGGAAATTGGAAAGGAAACAGGCTGCAAAGAACACAAGAGCCATGTCTTGCATTGTCCTGAGATGTTGCCCTCAGGAAAGGAAGCAGAGGCCCAGCTGTGTGAGGCTAGACCTTTTATTCACTGTCATTTCCTTAAGTAAAGAGCCTGTTTGGATATTCTTTTTCTTAATTCCACCTACCCCCATGAGACTTTAATATCATAGATAAACTGTTTATTTGTTTACGTCATGTATGCATATATGTGCTTTATATATATAACAAATGTAAGATTATTTTATCCCCAAGACCTGACTCTTGACCTGCTAGGTGTGAAGTCATCCATTGAGAATGCATGGGCCAGACTCTCCTAGCAGCTTTCCTTTGTGGTAACCTTGTTTTCCCCAGAGTTTAGTATTAAATTTATTTTTCTTTAAGGCCAGAGCAAAGATCAGCAGAATTGCATATTTTTATGTAGTACAGTCAGAAGTTGTGCTCCTTATGCAATTTTTTATAGAATTTGTAACTTTTAGAATGTATTCATTCAGCATCTCTAGGGATGTTTTCGTGTGCCCAATGATATGCTGGGTTGTGAGATTCTGAGATGACTAAAATGCAGATGCTCATAGTCCAGTGGATGAGATAGACAAGCCGGGACAGTTTTTGTGAGTGTGTGTAATGGAGATATGTGCACAGTTTTAAGGTTGGCGTGAAGAAGGAAGAAGTTAATTTTGATTCTGAGAATAGGGTGGTGTCACACAAGAAAAAACTGACTTCAAGCTGGACTTTGAAAAGTGAGTAGTTTTTGATAGAGAAATTGAAGAAAGAGTCCATCACACAGCAGGAAAAACATATGCGAAAGGATAGAGGCAAGAAAGAGCACAGTATAATCAAGAAATGAGAGGTGAGGATCCTGTGAAAAAGTAGGGACTAAATGAGAGCAGGACATAAAGAGATGTGGGGCTTCAGGAGTCCTAGGAAATATAAGACCTGGGAATAATGCCAGAGCTGATCTTGAAGGATACACAGCTTGCCAGACAGGTGAGTGAAGCCTGCCCAGATGTGTGGAGGCTTGAGGAAAAAGGCATGTAGCATGGCCAGGAGGTGTGGAAGATAATGCTGGTAAAGAGTATTTTTCCTGAAAGACAGATGGGACTCCTTGAATAGTCTAATAAGGGGAGTTTTAGAATCAGATTTCATTTTGTAAAGATCATGTGGTTGGCTGCAGAAAGATTGAAAGGGAGCATGATGGGAAGAAGTTACTAAATGATAGCAAGTTGGGGGGCTCAGTTGGTTACGCATCCAGCCCTTGATTTCGGCTCAGGTCATGGTCTCGCAGTGTGTGAGATCGAGCCCTGCATCAGGCTTGCTATCCGCGTGGAGCTTGCTTGGTATTCTCTCCTTTTGTCTCTGCCTCTCCCTAACTTGTGCACACTTTCTCTCTTCCTCTCAAAATAAATAAACATTAAAAAATAAAGTAATAGCAAGAAGTGATGAGATTGGGATGTTGCCTCTAAAAATACAAATTCTATAAGGAAGCAAAATATGGGATTATATAAAATGAAATTGTAGATGTTTATGTATTCATTGTTTCCCTATGTGTAAAATCACGTAGGAGTTCAGCTTCCAACAATATGGAGTAATAAGGGGCTCCAAGTGACCCTTCTGCAGGAAATAACTAAAATTTGAAGAAGGTATACTATTCAAGACATTGCTGGTCTCACTGGAAGCAGGGGAGATCTCCAAGAATTCTTTTAGGAAACAAACCAACCCATTCTAAGCGGGGGCCAGAGTAACAAAGCTGACTGAAAGGATGGGAGAGCTGCCTGAGATTAACTGCTGATAGCTGCAGATACTGAATCTGAGGCAGCCAGTGCTAAGCCTAGACTCTCAAGAGGCTGAAGCCCAGTAGTGACGGGCATGCTTCTGGCAAAAACAGCAAATCCTCTTTGCTGGGAATCTTCCCCATTCTCAGTTTAGGTCCATAAGATTCTTGTTCATTAATATCTATTAACGACCTTGTATTGCATGGTAAACAAATAAGCTTTATGCCTGAGAGTTGGTAGACATAACAATATAGTTATGCTTCCAAAGGACTGCAGATAATGGACTTACGACTATACAGTATAAAACTGCTATCTTTACAGTGTTAAAGAAATAAAGGATGCAGTCCCAAAGATCTCCAAGAGTCAACAAGAGATTGTTGGGAATGAATAAACAGATTTGTTTTAAAAACAAAAGGAACTTCTAGAAATGAAATTTGAAAAATGATAGGTCGATCAGTTGAAGATAGAATTAGTGAATTAGGAAATTGATATGTCTAAAGGAATAACAATACAGTGCTGAAAGAAAAGGATATAGAAAATATGAAACATATTAAGAGAAATGGAGCATAGAATGAGAAGCTATAACATATGTCTGTAATACCTGCCGGGAATCCACCTAGGCTCAATTAAACATTCAGACTTAATGTTTTGAGGTCATACCAAGGAAGCACCAGTGGACCCAGAAGGAACAGCTTGCCCCCAGGGCAGTGTCAGCTTTTGAAGCAATTGAGCTCAGCTGTAGGAAGTTAAAATCCACATCGAGTGGTTGTAGGAGTCCAAGCTTAAAGTATTATGCCTTAAAGGAGCAAGTCTTTCTGTAACATGACCATAAGTATGGTTTCCAGAGTCCTGTAAGGGACATCCCAATTATTGGAATCGCTAAACTCAAGAGAGCCAGACTGTGGTGTCCCCATCATGTATTTATTGCTCATTTATAGTTCTCTCCAGTTCGGATGTAGTTTGCCAGTGAAGAGGTTGTGTGTATCCTAAGTAATGTAACCTAGCAGTAAAGTTGACATTCTGCCTTTATTAGGCTTCCAGAGGAACAGAGGTAGAGTTAAGTGAAGGTCAGTCTTGTGTACAGGGGGGGAAAGGTTTTATTAACTCTGCATAGTTTCTAATCAGAGTCTTCAGAAAAAATAGAGAAAATGAAGGAAAGCCAGTATTTATCTATTAACTTTAGGTTTTACAGAAATAGTGAAAAACAGATTTGCAGAATTGCTTCTGGGGAAGCAAAACACATTCCAAGCAGAATAAGTAAGAAATTCATACCTGTCCACATTATAATTAAACCTCAGAACACCAAAGATAAGAGGCCACTGGTGCTCTGGTCAGCAGCCAGCTTTGTGCTCACAGCTGGCAGCTAGCATCTACTCCAGCCATTTGAGTTCGTCATTTTGAACTGTGCAGCCCGGTCAAGGCTCTAGATGAGTACATCCCAATTGGTATCACACGGAACAGAAAGGACTGCTCAGGTGTGCCCAAACCACAAACTGGCGAGAGATAACCAGTGGTGCTGGTTTTAAGCAAAGAAGTGTTGGGATAGTTTGCTATGTAGTGATAGATAACTGAAATATTGTTCAGATAGAAAACTCAAAGGCATCTGTAGAATAGTTAATAGAAATAAGAGAGTTTACTTAGTAAAGAAGCCGGCTGTAAGGGAAATATACAGGATCAATGATCTCCCTATAGTTCACGTATGGTACCATAGTATTGTGAGACAGCTAAGACCAAGGTAGCTAAGCTACATTGGACTCCTATGGTGGTCCCTGACAAGCTAATTCTAAAATCTATATGGAAGTGCAAAAGCCCAAGAATGGCCAAGACCACTGAAGAAGTAGAAGAACATATGTAATATCAAGAATTACTGTCATATTCTCTTGCCTCAGGGATAAATGGACCATAGGAACAAAATAGCGAACCTAAAAACAGTCCAGTTACGTATGAAACTTGTATGGCAGAAGTGGCATGGCAGTTAGGGCGGGGGGGGGGGGGTGTAGGGTAAACTACTCAGTAAAAGGCTACTCCTGGGACCATTGGATATCCAAGTGGGAAAATCTAATCTATCTATCTATCTATCTATCTATAATACAGAAATCTATTCTAGGTGAGTCACAGATTTAAATGTGAAAGCAAAACCTTCAAACTTTTAGAAGAAAGTATAGGATCATTTTTCTCAGAGTGAGGATTTCTCAGAACATGAAAATGCTAACCAGAATGTTAAAAATTATTAAAGCCAATTACATCAAAATTTAGAACATCTGTTCGTGAAGATTCCACAGTAGAGTGAAAATTCAGCTCCTAAACTGAGAGGAAGACATTTGCAACATATTTGACTAAAACAAATGGATGAACAGTGGAATGTGCATAGTAGTGAAAATGCGTAAAGCAGTGAAAATGACTGAACTTCAGGGGCACCTGGGTGGCTCAGTCGGTTGAGTGTCCGAGTTCAGCCTTGGTCATGATCTCACTGTTCCCAAGTTTGAGTCCCCCACGTTGGGCTCTGTGCTCACAGCTCAGAGCCTGGAGCCTGTTTCAAATTCTGTGTCTCTCTCTGTCTCTCAGCTCCTACCCCACTCACACACTCTCTCTCTCTCTCTAAAAAATAAACGTTAAAAAAAGTAAAATGACTGAACATCTATAAGCAATGCCATGGGTGAATCTTGGAAATGTTATTCTGAATGGAAAAAAAACACCTCAAAAGACATATCACTTTGTAGTATTTAAAAATAAGCAAAACTAGACAGAGTGGTTTTGAAGCATAATCTAGTTGGAATAAAAACTTCAAAAAAAGTGATAAAGAGAATTTAGTATGATGGTTACCTCTTGGGGGAGAGCCAGGAGTGGGAAATGGGGAAGGAACAGAGGTAAATAGAAGCTGTTAATGTTCTAATTACTGGGTTAAATTATGAGCTTATAATGTTTATTATACTTTATAACTAATATATATTATATATAATCTTTTGTGTGCTTTTTATATTTAAGATAATTTAAAATGATGCATAGATAACTAAGACATTTTTAATAATAGTTTGGCAATATACTGAATATAAAGAAAGATCTAATTTCTGCTTTTCTATATACATTTAGATAATCCTGGCACAGTGTTATCTGAGATGATGATTTCTTTTTAGTAAAGAAGGTTAAATTCTCCTCAAGTGGTTCTCGTGTTCGACTTTTCTTACCTGTTTAGAAGATATTTTCGTTTCAGGATTTATCAGTTAAAATTTCCTTTTAGAATCTGTATTTTGAAACATACGGGTATTCTTAAAAGCATTTAAATACTGAAAATTTTCTGGTAATTGTGCTTCTTTTGTTTTATTAGTTCCAGTGCCCTTTTCCAGCACATCACTGCATTATTTGAATGCAGTATGGCAGCTATTATCACCTTACTTGTGAGCGATCCGGTTGGTGTTCTTTATATCCGTTCGTGTCGAGTACTGATGCTTTCTGATTGGTACACAATGCTTTACAACCCAAGTCCCGATTACGTTACCACAGTGCACTGTACTCATGAAGCTGTCTACCCACTGTGAGTATTTATATAGACTTAAGATCATTTTAAAAATGATAATTATAGATTGTATTCAGTTCAACAGATTGAGCATCGAAAAATGGCTTCTAGGCACTGGGGGAGATATACAGAAATGATTTTCTTCTCTTAGGGATACATAGTCTGATAGAAGGAAACAGAAATACATCTTAGTATAATACAAGTCAAAGTATTTTTGTAGTTGGTGTTGAAGTGTGTAAACCATTTCTAAAATAAGCCATAGATGTTTCTTTAAAAAGAATTCTTAGGAAGACCTTTAGGATATGCAGCAGAGAAGCAATATCTGACATAGAGGAAAGAGTATGGGTTCCGGAGCTAAAAACAGGCTTGAGTGTGAATCCCGAGCTGCTGTGGTAACGTGACCATGTTAAGAGCCTCTTGTAACCTCAGTTTTCCCATTGCTAGAAATGGGAATAATGTTATAAGGTGATTGGGAGGATTAAATAAATCTACACGTATCAGATACCACGTGCAGTGCCTTACGTACAGGAAGCACTTAATAAAATAGTAGCCGGCATTAGGAGAGTGCCGGAGTTAATGTTCCTTGTTTTTTTTTCTGAAACAGATGTTTGTAATTTCCGTGAGAATATTTTGTTTTAAAAATACCAAATTCAGAAGACTGTATTAGCCCAGACTACTTCACTTTTAGAATTTCTCTTTGTGTTCATTTTGATGTGTTTTTCGTGGTAAAGCTCTAATATGACAGTCTGGTGTTTATATTCTCATAGTTGTAGCAAGTTACCGTTACATAATATGCTCAAGAAAATAGTCCTTTTTGTGTAGGTTCTTAAGAGTACTAAGTGTGAAAAATAGCCATGCACATGTGTGGAAAAGGTCATTAAAAAAACATAAGTTCTAGATACAGGGATAAGAAAATCTTTCCACCTGCCTACCGTTAAGTCCTATAAATTATTTATTTCTTGTATATATACTGTCTCTGTCTCTTTATGTACATGTAATTAATATATAAGACTGCATATAAAACACTGATAATGTGTTCTTTGTTGCTTTCATAGAGCTGTAACTCTCAGCTTTGATTCATCTCTTCTCATATACTCTCCTGGGGACTGCAGAACTTAACCTGCTCTTTAGAAAGCTTAATAAGTGCATCAGATATACATATAACCATCTTATTTAAAACAAAATCAGACTCATTTACTGCTGGTCACATATATAGTGTTTTTTATATCTGTAAAGCACATAGTAGGAGAGTCAAATAGAAATGGCAAATAGGTGCTCTTGGCCCTCATTCTGCAGCCTTAATAGCCACATCCTCACACAACTTCACTGATTATGACATTTTCCATCTGTTCACCATCTTTGAATTAAGTAGATTCTTTTTCTCAGTAGCTTTACCAATAGTCACTGTGCAGTGGCCTGTCTGTGTTCTTGTATCAATCATACAAAACAGTGGTTTTTGAAATTACAAGAAGATTTTATAATATTAACATTGGGTTTATACATATTTTTTACTTCACATAGGCATTTAAATGTAGCTATATGACCAGACTGGGGCTGAACATTTCAAAAAGCAGCAGGACTACCCGGGGCTCCTGGCTGTGTCAGTCAGAAGAGCATGCGACTCTTGATCTCAGGGTTGTGAGTTCAAGCCCCACGTTGGGTGTGGAGATTACTGAAAAATTAAAAAAAAAGCTGCAGGACTACCAAAAGTTATAGTAATTTTTTTTCTTTTGTGAGTCAACAAAACGTTACAAAATTATCAGAAACCTTTTGGAACACTGTTACATTGACTAATGGAGGCTGTTTTCTCCATTGGTGGTATATACAAGCTAGTTCCGTACAAACTGAAAAATGCCCAGATACTTTACTGATAGTTAGTTTTGAGAGGAACTTGATTAGATGAGACATGGAAAAGCATGCAAATTTCTATTATTAGAAACTTACTGTAAAAAATGTTTACATTGCTAAAACCTTATTTATGAGTTACTGAAAATGAGCAATAAATACTGTTGTAACAGAAATTAGCTTGTCAGATTTATCCTATCCCCATATGTAGGAGGCATGGCTGAAGGTGGGGTGGGGGCAGGTGGAAGGTAGGGAGTGGGATACGGGGTGGGATACAGGTGTCTGCTTCCAGAGACTGGTTTCCTGGTTCATTAGGAGAGTGACTCATGGTAGTTTTCTTCTGATTAAAATAATCGTCTTTTTGGCACTTTTAAGGAACTACAAGTTGCAGGAATAGACAGATTTTATTTTGTTTTGATGTGTTGGTAGGGTGTAGCCTAACAAGACAAAATTCCTCATCTAAGGAGGTCATATAATAATGTGTTGCAATTAGGGCGGCTGGGCTGAACCTAAAAGCTGTCATGGGAGCACAGGGATGCAGTATGATTATGCTGTGTGGAGAGGAGGCTTGTGGTCTGTGTTCTGAAGGCTCCTGTGCTTCCTGTGACTCGCCCCTGCGTAGGGAGGGGTTTGGGTATTCAGATAGTAAAAAATGATCTGAAAGTCTTCACGAACAGGAGGTTAGAACTATGTGCATAGAAATCCCATTATTCAAAATGAAGAGCTACAAACTATGGCCTGGTGATATAGAGAGATATTTTTACGTTTTTCTTGATATAAAACTACATTGTAATACATTTGAAAAACAGAAAAAGCATACAAAAGTAAAATAATATGTAGTTCCGTTTCTTCAGATGACGGCTGTTAAAAAAGTTGTCTTTCCAGTTTCATTCTGAATATGTGTATATGTTTTTTTAAAGGATATTAAGGTGAAACTATACACATGGTTTTTGTAACCTTTTCTTGTCACTTCATGTTTTAGGCACAGTTGCTTTTGTCCTTAGTATTTCTTCCATAACCTGATTTTTAATGGCCACGTGCTATTCCAACATGAATGTACTTTAAAATTTAATTTCCTAATGTTGAGTATGTATTTTCTTCCTGAATTTTCCTTATTACGTGATTCAATAAAAATCCTTGTTTGTAAAGTTTGTGAACAGTCCCTGATTGTTTTCCTTGGATGAGTTTCTGCAAGTAAAAGTGCTGAATCACAGAGTGTAAACATTTTTGGAATTTTTGATCCATGTTTCTAAACTGCCCATTGGAAAGGAAGCAGCAACCCTCCCCTAGGGTTTTTTTTTTTGGCCAACCCTCCCCTAGTCTGAATATTCAATAGGTTGACTTAACGCACTTTTTAAACCTTTTTTAGCATCTTCGATTTTAAATTGATCAGTAATAGATACATTTTTGGTGTCACGATTCCGTGTTTTATTTCACAGATACACCATCGTATTCATCTATTATGCATTCTGCCTGGTATTGATGATGCTGCTCCGACCCCTTCTGGTAAAGAAGATCGCCTGTGGCTTAGGAAAGTCTGATCGATTTAAAAGTATTTATGCTGCACTTTACTTCTTCCCGATTTTAACTGTGCTTCAGGCAGTTGGCGGAGGCCTTTTATGTAAGTTTGATGGGTCAAGTCAGTGAAATATGTTAATTTTTATATGTGATAAACAGTGTTTTCTCTAAGCATAATTTTGTATCTTTTTCTTTAAAATAGCTTTTATAATCCCTGAAAATAATGTATTTTTGCTAAAACATATAATAAGTCTTATAAAAAAATAAAAATGGGTTTCTTAGAATAGATATTATCAAGCTAATCAAAGCTGATTTCTATTTAGAGAATACTTTGTATCTGAGGCTTATAACCTCAGTAGGAATACTTTAAAAACCTGAGTATAAATTAAAAAGAACTGGTTTTTGTATATAATACATGGAAATTACTGTTGATTTTATACACACACACTAGTATGTACTACTTATTAAGTTACGTCTTTGGTTTCTGAGTTCCTTTATGAAATCCTTTTGGGTACGGTAAAAGAATCCTCAGTATACTCTTTAGTATAGCTATTCATTTATTCAGCAACTATTTAGACTGAACTGTGACTCAAAAGAAGAATAACAAGTTGGTGCTAAAGAACTGACATACTACTAGGAAAGCTAGAAGTAGCTGAGAGAACACAGTATAGCACTTAACCTGAATATGTGACATTGAATGTTGCAGGGATGTTAGATACCACCTTCTCTGTGGAGCCCACCAGGGTACAGAGGGCAAGGCTTCTGGCCTAAAAGAACTAGGCAAGACTGGGCATCACTATGTAGCTTGGTGATGAATTTGGCTCAAGATGAGGAAGGCACTGTGAAGGTATGGCCAAGGGAAGAGGAAATTGGAGATTAGTCAGGGGTCTATTATCCCTCATATTCTAGTTACAGATCTTTTGTTTCCATTGGGCCTGCATAGTATTTGAAAATGTATATTTCCTTCTAGCTCTTACCATTCCCTGTTTTAGTTTTGGCCCACTTCAGTTGTTTACTTGCCTGGCTGGCCTCTATAGGGGTTTGAGGTCACTATTCTTGCTCTAGAGAATAGGGTCCTACTCTTTAAGGATTTTAGGCAGAAGAGTGACATGCCTAGGTTTGCATTTTGGAAAGAGAACTTGGTAACAGTGTGGAGGATGGATTGGTAGGGGAAGAGAACCTGGGGGATCAGTGAAGAGGTTATTGCAGCTAGCCAAGTCTGTCTGACCTAACACAGAGAAACACTGGGAATGGAGAGCTGCTTTAAAGATAGATTTAACTAGATTACGTAACTGATTAAACATAGGGGTGACAGAGCGTGAGGAGAATATGATAGATAGCTTTTTTTTTTTTTTTTTGAGTGCACAAGTTGGGGAGAGGGGCAGAGGGAGAGAGATAGAATCTTAAGCAGGCTCATGTTCAGCAGAGCCCAACACAGGGCTTGATCCCACGACCCTGGGATCATGACCTGAGCTAAAATCAAGAGTCAGACACTCAACTGACTGAGCCACCCAGGTGCCCCCATAGAGTAGCTTTCTGACTTAGTAACTGGTGAATAGAGCAACAGTGAATATTAGAAAAAGCAAATTAGATATGTTGATGAGAAGTGAATTCAGTTGTAGGTATTCATGGAATATTCACAAGAGTACAGGTAATTATACTAGTCTGGTACTTGGGAGAGCTGTCTAGGAGAGAAAGATTTAAGAATTGTCAGCCTTCAAATCCCTGTGTCCTAACCTATGTATAGTGCTATTGTGTAGGACCTCTTGGTTATACGAGGACAAAAGGGGAAAAAGCTGTGGAAAGTCGGCCAGGGTTTGGGAAGTTAGCCCAAGGAGACTGCCAGGCACCATTGCTTCATATACTGTACCTGCCTACATTGAAAAATGCCTTTTCTGGGGCACCTGGTGGCTCAGTTGGTCGAGCATTGGATTTCAGCTCAGCTCATGATCTCACGGTTCATGGGTTTGAGCCCCATGTGGGGCTCTGTGCTGACAGCCTGGGGCCTCCCTCAGATTCTGTGTCTCTATCTCTGCCCTTCTGCCACTCACAGTCTGTCTCTTTCTCTCTCAAAGATAAACATTAATTTTTTTTTTTTTAAAGAAAAATGCTTTTTCTCACAGTGAGTGTCTGATCATTTTGTTAACAAGCCCCTGCTCAAAACACATTCATTGTGAGGATAGAGGAGTCAGTGTTCACTTGCACTAAATATAAATTCATGAAGGCTCCTGAGATTAGTCACAGAGGACATTATACGAAGTCATAATTTTATGATAATGAAAAGATAGATAATTTTTTGTGGGGGTGTCTCAGTCGTCTCAGACGGCTGTTACAATACTATAGGTGGCTTGCAAATGACAGAAACTTTCTCCTCGTTCTGGAGAATGGGAAGTCCAAGAGCAAGGCACCAGCAGATTTGGTGTCTGGGTAAGAGCCCACTGTGTCCTCCGTGGCAGGAGGGGAGGGAGCTCTCTGGGGTCTCTGTTTTGAGGGCACTAATTCCATTCACGAGAGCTCTGCCCTCATGTCCCCATCACCTCCCAAAGGCCCCACCTCTACCCTCACGTTGCGAGTTAGGATTTCAACAGGAGAATTTGGGGGGGACACAAACTTTCTGTTCATAACAAGGAGAAACAGAAGTCTGAGCAAAGTAGAGCAGCAAGCATCCTCTGGTAGGTAGCTTAAGAGATACTTGGGTTTAGGGAGAGAGGCACTGGAATTATTAGAGGCCTGTGACAAACTTTTACCTACTTAGAAATATTATTGAAGCCCGTTTTTAAGCGTGATCTGTATCTGAACTACCAGGGGAACTAAAATGTAGATTCTCGGCACCCCCATCCCCCAGCCTAGTTGCTCAAAATCTTAAATTATTTTATATCCTAGAGTAAGAACCATGCCTGAGCCCAAGACCACCCTCCACTCCCCACAAATTTAGGCCTTGTTAGAAATTTCCTCTTACCTTAGATGGCTTTTTACTACTCTGTCTTAAATTTGTATCGCTATCAACATTGTTTAGCTATTTATAAATATTTATAAATGAATTGTTTGTTGAGGATGCTTATCACTGTCTATAAAATATTCTAAATGTCAAAAAGGTACTTATTTAGTAAGTTGGAATCAGGCCTGTATAGATAATTCCGAGTTTCTGCCTTCTGCATTCTGAATTAACATTTGAAATTCTTCTAGACGGGTTCCATTGCAATGTAAAATGATAAGTGGTTTCATAAATTGAAGTTGTTTTAAAATAATTATATGAAAAATAATTCAAGATTTCTTTTTCTCAATTTGCTCATTTTAGTGTGCTGTAAGTTGAAAACATTTTAAGAGAAAGATAGTATTTTGTAAGAAAAAAAATTTGCTTCAAGTAGAAATAGCTAGATTTTTGACATAAAGAATATTGGAGGGGCACCTGGGTGGCTCAGTTGGTTAAGTGTCTGACTTTAGCTCAGGTCATGATCTTACAATTTGTGAGTTCAAGCCCCGTGTCGGGTCGGGCTCTGTACTGACAGCTTGGAGCCTGGAGCTAGCTTCTGATTCTGTGTCTACCTCTCTCTCTCTCTCTCTGCCCCTCCGCGCTGCTCATGCTCTGTCTCTCTGTCTCAAAAATAAACATTAAAAAAAAAGAAAAAGAATATTGGATGATCCGTTTATCCTTTAAGGTTTGTTGATACATGAACTTTTCTAAAAAGTAATTAAAACTGAATAACTGTTACATTTAGCATTTCTCAACCAAAGTCCTCTACCTGGATCATGAAACAAAATTATTTGAGTATTTTCTCAATCCTCCCAAGTCAAGTTTGGTACATACTAGTATCATTCTAGATGCATAGATGGAAGTTAATTCTTTACATTCAGTGGATGCCTTAAGGCACAGGTCTTCAAAGCTAGGCCAAGGATTGTTTTACATTTTTTTAATGTTTTATTTATTTTGAGGGGTGGGGAGAGGGGCAGAGAAAGGGAGAGAGAGAATTCCCAAGCAGGCTCTGTGCTGTCAGTGCAGACAAGGGGCTCTATCTCACCATTCACTTTGTGAGATCATGACCTGAGCTGAAATCAAGAGTTGGACGCCTAACTGACTGAGCCACCCAGATGCCCCAAGTTTTGCATTTTTAAATGGTACGGGAAAAAAAGTAGTTAATTCTTAACATGTTAAAATTATATGAAGTTTGGGTTTTGTTGTTTATAAAGTTTTATTGGAACATAGCCACACCCATTCATTTATGTATTGTCTGGCTGCTTCCCACTGTAACAGAGACTTGGGTGATTGAGACAGATACTATATGGTCCGCAAAGCCAAACATATTTACTCTCTGGCTGTTTTCAGAAAGTTTGCTGACCCCTTTTAGGGCATTAGGGCTTAAGTCTCTCATGGGACTGGTTGAGAAAGTTTTCAACTATGGGGAGAATTATACTGTTTGAATTTTTTTGATATTTTATTCAAAATATTTAATTTTCAATATAATACCCATGTTTGTTTTTCAGATTATGCCTTTCCATACATTATATTAGTATTATCTTTGGTTACTCTGGCTGTGTACATGTCGGCTTCTGAAATAGAGGTAGGAAACCTTTTTTCCTTTGTTAACAGGTTGTTTGTTTTTTAAATAGATTTGACAACTGAATAGGAAAATAGTACATAAATAGTACTCCTGATTGTTGTTGTAATCCTGTAATCCTTGGTGAATGGCACTCAGTAGCTGTTAGATGGTTAGTTCAGTTTATAAAAGGTTGTATGTTACACTGTATATGCTTGGGAAGTCAGTGAAGTAATAGGCTCGACTATTCAGCATCTTGGAGAAAAAAACTATCGTTTCACAAAATTGACCCACATAGAAAATGTTTAATTATTGAAATGTTGAAAGTTGTTAACACTATTTTGAAGGAAACATAAAATACTTTATTGTATGTAGAATTAATTTTACATTTTATTTTATAATGATGATGACTAAGTCATCAATAATTATATACATTCCATACCCTTCTATATTTTGTTCCCAATTTTATCTTCTTGATTATGGATGTTTACTTTCGCACGCTAATATCTAAGATTTTGGTGATTTGAAAGAATATTAATAGTCACGTTAGTTTTGATACTGTTCCTGTTTTGAGATCTCCATTTTGTGCCTCTTTTTAGTGTTTCAGTGGAAGGCCACTGTTTGAAAGAACTCTTTGAGTTATTCCTTTAACTTGAAAGGAATAAAAGTGTAAAGTGTCTTAGTTTTCCTCCATCCTGCTTGCTAGTCTAGTGCCTGGGCACTGTCTTCAACCGCGTACTGCAGTCGATAAGATGTGTGCTTTCGCTTAATTCTTTCTTTAAAAAAGTTCTAGACTTCAGAGACTATTTTGGAGTCCTTGTTGTTGCTCTTTTTTCTATTATGTTACCGAAAGAATGAGAGGGAATGGCTTTCAGGTAGAATAATAGAGGAAATACACAGAATATTTTTATGGTGATTCAAATGTTTTCATTTGTATACTGTCCCCATTTCTCCTTTGTAATATTTAATCAACATTACAAGGTGTTTAAAGAAGATAAACGACTTCATTTTGTCACTTTTATCAACTCTAGGGAAAGACTTGAAGGAGGAAATGATTGGATATTTCAATAAAATAAAGCTTTTAAATTCTTGTTTATTATCTACAACTACTGTGGATAGTTAAATCAGCTTGAAACTTACTTCTCTGCCCCAGGAATCTCTCATGTATAAAATGTTTGTGTACTTCAGTTAGACTCTATAATGAATCAGAAAGAGGGACGTGAATCAGGAAAAGAAAATCTAATTCTAGATGAGTTGATGAGTTGTTTAATAAGAGAAAGTTGGTAACTAACCTACTGCAAATTACATTTCAGTATGTTTAATAGCACCTGCAGATACTACTTTTATAATAACTTGGTCCCTCCAATTTCTACATATTACAGAACTGTTTTAAAGATGAAAGGAAATCACAGTGTTCATAGGTCATTTCTGTTCCCTTCTAATTATGCAGGCAGCAGACTCGAGGAATACTAGAGACTGAGGAAGTTGGGTGTACGTACCTCCTACTTCCCACCTGTAACCCTCAGCTACAGTGGATCAGGGCAGGAAGCAGGCACATAGTATGGGATTCCCTTCTAGTTCCTATCTCTCAGAAGAAACTGGAGTGTTTCCAGGGTTGAATGCTGGTGTGGACTAGAACTTAAGAGACATGGGCTCCTGTCTTGGTGCTGTCCCGGGAGTGCTTATATGGCTATAGGAAGCCTCAGTTTCCAGTTTCCTCATCTGTAAACTCGTAGCTAGAATGAGTGATTTCTTAGGTCCTTTTTAGGTCAAACATTGTATAATTCTGAGGTTAAGATTTTGTGTGGAAACAATATATTTTATTTTTATTGAAGTATTAACATACAGTGTTCTGTTAGTTTCAGGTGTACAATATAATTACTCAACAAGTCTATACATTACTCAGTGCTCATCAAGATAAGTGTATTCTTAGTCCCCTTTATTTCCCCCACCTCCCCTCTGGTAACCACCAGTTTGTTCTCTGTATTTGAGTCTTTTTTTTTCCCCTTCCAGTCCCTTTTTATCCTTTGTTTCTTAACATATGAGTGAAATTGTATGGTATTTGTCTTTCTCTCAGTGGTTTACTTCACTTAGCATTATACCCTAGGTCCATCCATGTTGTTGCAAATGGCAAGATCTCATTCTTTTTTATGACTAAGTAATGTTCCATTGTTCATCTATACGACATCTTTATCCATTCATTTATCCATGGACATTTGGGTTGTTTCCATATCTTGGCTTTGTAATTAATGCTGCAATAAACGTGGAGGTGCATATAGGGCGTCTGGGTGGTTCAGTCAGTTGAGCGTCCGACTTCGGCTCAGGTCATGATCTCACAGTCTGTGAGTTCAAGCCCCCGCGTCAGGCTCTGTGCTGACAGCTCGGAGCCTGGAGCCTGGAGCCTGCTTCAGATTCTGTGTCTCCGTCGCTCTCTGCCCCTCCCCCACTCGTGCTCTCTCTGTCAAAAATAAACATTAAGAAAAAAATTAAAAAAACAAAAAAAAACGTGGAGGTGCATATATATCTTTAAAGATTAGTGTTTTTGTTTTCTGGGTAAATACCCAGTAGTGGAATTTGGTTATTCTATTTTTAATTTTTTGAAGAACCTCCATATTTTCCACAGTGGCTGTACCAGTTGGCATTCCTACCAGTGGTACACAAGGGTCCTTTTTCTCCACCTCCTTGCCAATATTTGTCATTTCTTATGTCTTGGATGTTAGCCACTGTGGCAGGCATGAGGTGATTTCTCCTGGTGGTTTTAATTTGCATTTCCCAGATGATCGGTGATGTTGATCATCTTTGCATGTGTCTGTTGTCCATCTGTAAATTTTTTTCGAAAACCCTTCAGGTCCTCTGCCCATTTTTTAATCGGATTGTTTCTTACAGATATATCACTTGCAAATCTCTTCTCCCCTTCATTAGGTTTCCTTTTGGTTTTGTTGATGATTTCCTTCACTGTGTAAAAGCTTTTTATTCTGGTGTAGTCCTAATACTTTGTTTTTACTTTGTTTCTCTTGCCTGAGGAGACATATATAGGAAAATGTTTCTTTAGCCAATGTCAGATTACTGCCTATTTTGTTCTAGGAACTTTATGGTTTCAAGGCTCACATTTAGGTCTTTAATCCATTTTGAGTGTATTTTTGTGTATGGGGTAAGAAAGTGGTCCTGCTTCATTTTTTTGAATGTAGGTGTACAGTTTTCACAACACTGTTGAAGAGACCAAGAGACCGTCTTTTCCCCATCGTGTACTTTTGCCTTCATGATCCTAAATTACTTTACCATGCAGGGGTTTATTTCAGGGGATTCTGTTCCACTGATCTGTGTGTCTCCTTCTGTGTCAGTACAATACTGTTTTGAATACTGTGGCTTTGTAGTATATCTTGAACTCTGGGCTTGTCATACCTCCAGCTTTGTTTTCCTGTCTCAAGATTGCTTTGGCTATTTAAGGGTTTTTTTGGTTCCATATAAATTTTACAATTATTCTAGTTCTATAAAAAATGTTGCTATTTTGATAGGGATTGTATTAAATCTGTAGATTTCTTTGGGCATTGTAAACATTTTAACAATATTGGGTCTTCTAATCCATGAGCATGGAATTTCTTTTCCATTTGTTTGTGTCACCCTCAGTTTCTTTCATCAGTGTTTTATTTTCAGACTACAGATCTTTCACTTCCTTGGTTTATTTTTTTAATTTCTCATTCTCCTACTTCATTATTAGTGTATAGAAATGCAACAGATTTCTGTTTATTAATTTTCTATCCTGCGACTTCACTGAATGCATTTATCAGTTCTAGGAGGTTTTCAGTGGGTCTTCAAGGTTTTCTACATAATACAGTAAAGCCTTGGTTTGTGAGCATAATTCCTTCCAGAAACATGCTTGTAATCCAAACTACTTGTATGTCAAAGTGAATTTCCAGAACCATTGGCTCAGTTGTGATCATGTGACATTCACTGTCACTTACTACTCGTATTGCAAGACATCGATTGTTTATCAAGTCCAAATTTATTGCAACTGTTTGCTCATCTTGTGGAACACTCACAGAACAAGTTACAATCCAAGGTTATACTGTATGTCATCTGCAAATCGTGTAGGTTTTACTTCTTATCAATTTGGATGCCTTTTATTTTTTCATATGTGATTGCTGTAGCTTGGACTTCTGGTAGTATGTTGAATAAAAGTGATGAGAGTGAACATCCTTGTCTTGTTCTGGATCTTAGAGGAAAAAGCTTTGTTTTTTACCATTTAGTAAGATTTAAGCTGTGGGGTTTTCATATTTGGCCTTCACTATGTTGAGGTATGTTCTCTCTAGACCTATTTTGTGGAGAGGTTTTATCACAAATGGATGTTGTGCTTTGACAAATAATGCTGTTTTGCATCTGTTGAGCTGATCCTATGGTTTTGATGTCTTCTCTCATTAATGTGATATCGCATGTTGATTGATTTGCAAATATTGAACTTGGAATAAAACCCACTTGGTTGTAGAGAATAATTTTTTTAGTATATTGTCCCATTTGGTTTACCAGTATTTTGTTGAGGATTTTTGCGTCTGTGTTCATCAGAGATAATTGTTGAGTAATTATAATATGTAGATGTGTAACATACCTGTAGTTTTCTCTTTTTGTGGTATCTTTCTCTGGTTGTGGTATGAGAGTGCTGGCCTCACAGAATAAATTGAGAAGCTTCCCTTCCTATTTTTTGGAATAGTTTGAGAAGAATGGGTATTAACTCTTTAGTTAGTTAGTTTTGTTTGTTTGTTTGTTTGATTGATTGATTGATTTTGAGAGAGAGAGAGAGAGTGCAAGTGTGGGGGCAGGGAGAGAAAGGGGGACAGAGAATCCCCAGCAGGTTCTATGTTTAGCGTGGAGCCTGATGTGGGGCTCGATCTCAGCCCTGAGATATGACCTGACCTGAAGTTGAATCAGACACTTAATCAACTGAGCCACCCAGGCAACCCCTTAACTTTTCTTTTAATGTTTGGTAGAATTCACCTGTAATGCCATGTGGTCCTGGACTTTAGTTTGTTGAGAGTGTTTCAATTACTGATTCCATTTCATTGATAGTAGTTTCCTGATTCAGTTACCTGGTATGTTTCTAGGAATGTATCCACTTCTTCAAGGGTGTCCAATTTATTGGTGTATAATTTTTCATAATCTTTTTTAATCCTTTGTATTTCTGTGGCATCAGTTATTTCTCCTCCTTTTCTAGTTTTATTTCAGACCTCTCTTTTCTTGATGAATCTGGCTTACCGATTTTGTTGATCTTCAAAGAACCAGCTCATGGTTTCACTGATCTGTTGTTTTTTTTGTTGTTTTTTTTTTTAACTCTCTTTTATTTACTTCTGCTCTAGTCTTTATTATTTTCTTCCTTCTACTGGCTATGGGCTTTTTGTAGCTTGTTTAGGAGTAAGGTTATTTGAAACTTTTCCTGCTTCTTGAGGTAGCCCTCTGTTGCTATAATGTTCACTCTTAGAACAACTTTTGCCATATCCCAAAGATTTGAACCATTGTGGTTTTTTTTTTTGCTTATTTACATTATTAAATACAATTTATTGTCAAATTGTTTTCCATAAAACACCCAATGCCCATCCCAACAGGTGCCCTCCTCGATGCCCATCACCCACTTTCCCCTCTCCCTCCTTCCCCCATCAACCCTCAGTTCTCAGTATTTAAGAGTCTCTTATGGTTTGCCTCCCTCCCTCTCTGTAACTTTTTTTCCCACCTTCCCCTCCTCCATGGTCTTCTGTTAAATTTCTCAGGATCCACATATGAATGAAACATATTGAACCATTGTGGTTTTCATTTGTCTCATGTATTTTTTTAATTTCCTCTTTGATGTCTTGGTTGACCCATTCATTGTTAGTAGCATGTTATTTAGCCTCCATGTGTTTGTGTTTCTACTTTTTCTTGTGATTGATTTCTAGTTTCATACCTTTGTGGTTAGAAGAGATGCATGATAGGATTTTAATCTTTTTAAGTTTATTGAGACTTGTTTTATAGTCTGACATGTGATCCATTCTGGAGAAGGTCCCGTGTGCACTTGAAAAGAATTTGGAATCCATTGTTTTTGGAAGGAATATTCTGAATATATCTGTAGGTCCATCTGGTTTTATGTGTCATGAAAAGCCACTGGTCTTACTGATTTCTGTCTGAATGACGATGTATCCATTGATGTAAGTATAGTGTTGAAATTAACTATTAGTGGATTACTGTCACCTTTGTGTCTGTTAATAGTTGCTTTATGTGTTTAGGTGCTTCCATGTTGGCTGCATAGATATTTATAATTGTTATATCCTCTTGTTGGATTGTTCTATTATTATGTAGTGTCCTTTTTTGTCTCTTGGTACAGACTTTGTTTTATAAGTATTGCTATTCCAGCTTTCTTTTCCCTATTTGCATACTTTTTTTTCCATCCCTTCACTTTCAGTCTGCGTCTATCTTTAAGTCTGAAGTAAGTCTGTGAAAGGCAGCACTTAGGTTTTTGTTTTTTATCCACTCAGGACCCTGTGTCTTTTGACTGTAGTATTTAGTCCCATTTATACTCGAAGTGATTATTGCCATTTTCTTACTTTCACTGCTTTCTAGTTTTCTCCTTTTCTTTCTCTGCCCTTGTGGTTTGATGGCTTTACTGTTATGCATAGAGTCCTTTCTATTTATGTATCTATTATAGGTTTTTGATTTGTGGTTACTGTTATGTCCATATATAACTCCTTATGTGTATAGCAGTCTATATTAAGTTGTGAGTGACTTTAGTTTGAACCCATTCTAAAAGCACTAAATTTTTACTCCCCTCCCCCCCCATTTTATGTATATAATCATACTTTACATCCTTTTATGAATCCCTTGCCTGATTTTTTTTTCCCTTGACTGATTCTTATAGATACAATTGATTTTACTGCTTTTGTGCTTTAATTTCCATACTGGTTTTATATGTGATTAATCTTTTATTATATTTTTGCATTTATCTGTGACATTTTTTTCCTTTCTTATTTTCTTCTGATTATGGCCTTTTCTTTCCACTCGAAGAATTCCCCTGAATATTTCTTATGAGGCTGGTTTAGCAGTGATGCACTCCTTTATCTCTCCTCCTATTCTGAATGGTAACTTTGCTAAGTATTCTTGTTTTTGTTTTTGTTTTTTCCTTTCAGCACTTTGAATATATTATGCCATTCCCTTCAGTCCTTCAGAGTTTTTGCTGAAAAATCAGCTCATAGGCTTATGGGGTTGTTTTTTAAATATGTACCTGCGTTCCTTTCTCTTCTTGTAAAAATCTCTGTCACTACTTTTGCCATTTTAATTACTGTGTGTCTTGGTGTGGACCTGTTAGGTTGTCTGTTTCCCCAGATTAGGGAAGTTCTCAGCTAATATTTCAAATTTTCTGCCCCTTTTCTCTCTCTTCTCCTTCTGGGATCCCTATAATGTGACTATTATGCTTGATAGTATCATTGAGTTCCCTTAACCTATTCTCGTTTTTTAGTGTATCTTTTCCTGGTTGCTGTTCAGCTTAGCTGCTTTCCATTATATACATCTTCCAAATCATGGATCCTTCTTCTGCCTCCTCTAAATTATTGATTCCCTCTTATGTATTGTTCATCCCCGTTGAGTTCTTCATCTCTGACTCTCAGATCTTCTACTCTTAAGTCCACTGAGTATTACTTTGAGTTGTTCATCATGCATATTATCTCTGTTTCATTTGGGACGTATTCCTCTGTCTCCTCATTTGTGTATTTTTTTTCCTCCATGTATTAGATGCTAGTCCACTATATCTCCTGATCTTGAAAGCCGTGGTCTTCTGAAGGAGAGGTCCTGTAGTGCCCTATGGCACCCTGGTCACCAGAACCAGGCACTTCAGGGGTGTCTCCTGTGTGGGTACATATGTCCTACCGTTGTGGCCGAGCTGGGTTTGCCTTCAGTCAGCAGCAGTGGCCCCACTTCATCTGCTTGGGGCACACCAGGCAGGGTTTGGTGGGTGTGCTTTTAAAGTGCCAGTCCGGGGCTGCTGAGAACCTGCAGTGTGGCAGTCCTAGCGGTCAGACCAGATGCCTGACCCCGTTCTGTCTTTTGGGGCTGCAGTTGCACCTGTCTCAGGGCGTTCTCCCTGCCTTGTCTCCTGAGAGGTTTTCATTGGTTGGTGGGGCTGGCAGTCCCACCAGAGGCTTGTTCCCAATCTGTTGAGGCTACATTAGCATGGATCAGCAGGGTCCTTCCTCTGCACATTTGGTTATAAGGTTCGGCTATTTGGACCGCAGGCACACTCGTGTGTGTGATTATCTTCCCTTCTCCCCAGGGCAGGAGCCACTCTGGGGTTGCTCACAGGGTATGTTGGGACATGGTGCTAGCAAGACAGGTGGAGAGTCTTCTGCTGGTTCCTGCAAGTGTCTGGGTAGGAGTGGGGAGAAATGGCATTTGCCAGCTCTTTTGTTCTTGGAGAAGTTTCCTAAAGATCCCTGCACTTCCATTGTACATTCTGAGATTAGTAAATCTCCTTCACAGATACCTCTGGTGCTTTTCAAACTGTTGCTTCCATGCTGTATCTCTGCCAGGTTAGGCCGGCTCTTTAATGGCTGGGACTGCTCAGTTTCTCTGTTGTCTTCTGAGGCTCTTGGAGCTAAGCGCCACCAATTATAAAAACTCGCAAAGTGAAGGCCCACTATTTTTCAAAGCCTAACGTTATGGGGACTCGTCCTCCCAGTGCTGGACCCCCGTGCCTAGGGTTCCCGGTGTAAGGTCTGAAACTTTGACTTGTGGTGTCCCTCCTCTTTATGGTTAGTCTCTCCCTTCTTACCCTTGTTGATGTGGCCTCCTCTCTACAGTTTACTGTGGAAAATCCTCTGCCAGTCTTTGGGTCATTTTCAGAGTTAGTTGCACTGTTGTGTCTGTTACCTCAGTGTATCCATGGGATGAGGTAAGCTCAGGATCCTCCTGTTCCGCCATCTTCCCAACAAATAATACATTTTAAATTATAATTAATAAATTATCTAGTTTATTTAGCCTGATAATCTGTATTTGTTTTCTCTCTTTTATAACATTATATAGAATTGCTATGATCTTCTGGTGAGAAAGAAAAGACTTATTGTTCTCTTCAGCCACTGGTTACTTCATGCCTATGGAATAATATCCATTTCCAGAGTGGATAAACTCGAGCAAGATTTACCCCTTTTGGCTTTGGTACCCACCCCAGCTCTTTTTTACTTGTTCACCGCAAAATTTACCGAACCTTCACGGATACTGTCCGAAGGAGCCAATGGACACTGAATGTAAGAGCCAAAAAACCTAAAAAGTGTTCCTTGTGAAAAATATAAAATGTATTAATGCCCTTCTGTTGTACATGGAAATGAGATGGGGTTTGTTTGTTAACAGCCTTTATGGTTAGACTTGGAAAAATATAGTAGATATGCTATAGCACACTGGGACACTACAGGCTTGTTAGGAAGCGCTTGCCTCCTGTAACAATATTATTCTTTAGAGCAAAACCATGTTTCTGGAATAAGCTGAAATCTTTAGCATTGACCTAATTTTGCATGTATTTGTTTTTCAAGTGTAATTATAAGGACAAACATACCTTGGTGGTCTGCTAGCAATCATGGAAATGAAGTACGTTGTTTGTTGTTATCTATTTATTTTTACCAATACAGTATTTTGATTATAAAACTAGAGCATAATTTATATAACAGGTTTTTTGTTTATAGGTGGTTTGGTTGAAAACATCTTGTGGTTGTTTCTGTTAAGAAAAACAATAAAATGTTTACAAAAAAAAATCTCAGATGTTCTGACATTTAATTGTATTTTGCCACACGAATTGTGGAAATAATTCAAACTCTTTAGTAAGAGTATTCCTTTCCCAAATGAATAAATACATGTATTCACATAGTCCCTCCTTCTTAGGTCTCCTTTTTAAAGGCTGTATACCAGGGCCATATTTTATTGATCCTGAAACTTTTTCACATGTGACATCTCTGAATTAGGATGCATCTCAGAATTGATGCCTTCTTAGATTTAACAAAATACAGAATATATACAATACATAAATAGTTTTCCTGTGGTTGTTGATAGGTGTGCTGTGAATTTTATGCTCTGAAGCCTTTAAGAGACTCATGTGGAACCAAAATAAGGTTTAGCACTTAACCTGATAACCTTCTAAACAACACAAATGGATAAACATGGTCAGATTATTTACCAATTCTGCTGTTTAGTGGGGATTGTGCAGGCTTGTTAATCTCAAACTTAAAACTTTCACTGACCATTGCAAAATCTGAAAGTGCACTCACTTTGTGCCTTTTGAATTCACAGCAGTTGTATCTTTGAAGTTATTATGTTATTTTTTCTCTGCTAATGCGTTCTTCATGGTACATTCAACCACGGGGGGGTGGACTTTTTTGATATGAACGTGTTTCTTCTTTTCTGTAGGAATAAAAATAAATAAGAATTTTATGTATCTCATACAAGTTTGAGTGGTTATTAGTGTCCATTAAAATTCTAAATTTCCCAAAGGATCCTCAATTAGATGACTGTATAATCTGGGACTTGGGGGTGGCGTGGAGCCTGGGGAGTCATTATCTGCTTACCAGTACCATATCTGTCCCGTTACATTTGGAACCATTTTAACAATTATCTCCTTTGATTTCCTAGTCTACCAGAAAGATGTGTATGCAAAAGGAAAAATCATGTAAGTAATTATTACATTCCTCAAATGCAAAGAATTTCAGGAATACTTACAGCAAATTAAAAATGCAGATATATATTTAAGAACAAGATCAGAACAATTCATAGCAACTGTGGTTGTTAATGTTAGTAAATAATCTGTTGAAACATGGTCATTAAAAATATAAAAAATGGGCACCTAGGTTACTCCATCAGTTACACATCATACTCTTGATTTTGGTTCAGGTCATGATCTCATGGTTTGTGAGTTCAAGCCCCATGTCAGGCTCTGCACGGGATTCTTTCTCAAACATTTAAAAACACAACAAAAAATAAAAAATTGCCCTTGTCCTAGCTCAGGTTTCTTCAGTTTTTACTTAGGTACTCATAGGCAATCATAACCCTCACTGCTATAGTGTGTGGTAATTATTTTCCTAACCAGTGCTGGATAGGTAATTTAAAGGTCAAAATATTTTTACTAATTTGGGTCAATTGATAAATTTAACAATTACATGTTATATATTTGTCTAAAACTATTGGGTTGCAAGACTTGGCTGACAGCATATACAAATTTGCTCTTTCTTTTAAAATATCCCTCGGTCTAAAAGTCTTCTGTACTACACATACCAAATGAAGATATTTAGTTAATATAAATATCTGTAACTTTAATACTTTTTATTTTATTTTTTTAAACATTTATTTATTTTTGAGACAGAGAGAGACACAGCATGAACGGGGGAGGGGCAGAGAGAGAGGGAGACACAGAATCGGAAGCAGGCTCCAGGCTCTGAGCCATCAGCCCAGAGCCCGACGTGGGGCTCGAACTCGCGGACTGCGAGATCGTGACCTGAGCTGAAGTCGGAAGCTTAACCGACTGAGCCACCCAGGCGCCCCACTTTAATACTTTTTAAAAAATAATCTGTACTCAGTTACTATTTGATTTAGGAATACACACTAAGAACTTGTTTACTTTCTGCCTTAACAGTCCTTCTTCCAAATAAAAGGTAATCTTAGTTTTCAAGATGAATTCTGGCATTTCAAGTTCTGACAAGCCGTTCCTCCACCTGTGCCAACCGGTACCCCCGGTAGATGTCTACTCAGCCAGGCTACCGAGGTCCTTGGCCCAGGGCACGTCTACTGCCCTTTCAGGAAGACATCCTTCTGTATTCCCAACACCTAAAAAAAAAGGCTTAGAGGTGTCTCCTTTACCCTCTCATAGCCACTCACTAGAAGGAATCCCTTGTATTCTAATCAGCTCTTTGCTTGTTTGCTCTCACGATGTACGTACTTTGAGGTTCAAGAACTGGGTCTTACTCAACTCAGTAACTGCAGCATTTGCTCTAGTGCCAGGCTCAGAGGTGCCCCCATCTGTTACTGAAGCTAGTGCAGTGTTCCTGAAGGAGAGGGCCAGGCCCTGCAAGCCTACAGTGACAGATTATGTCCAGAAGAGAACAGGAGAGCACTGTTGAGCTGGAAGAGATCAAGGGCTTCTCTACAAGCCCCATCACTTGAGAGAAGCCATTCAAAAGGGAAAATCCAAAAGCCAGATTACAGGTGGCTCAGAGATGATTAAGTAATCCAAGGGGTCAAAGCTGACTTACTTCCTTAGGAGGGCCATAGATTTCAAGAGATCTGATGAGTGCCTAATTTGGGTCCGATGCTTTGTAACTTCCTGTTAACTATCCATATTTTACAATCAGGAAACCTAGAGAGTAGAGGTTAAATAACACATAGGAAGCAGGGCTGAGATCTGAGCCCAGGTCCGCCTACCTTCAAAGCCCACATCGTGCTGATGCTCTTCTAGGAGCAGAGATAAGTGGAGTTAGGGAAACCAGAAACATTCAATGTCAGCTCCATTTCAGAGACCTCTCCTCCCCCGATTCCTTAACTGGGTCAAAGTCTCATTCCCTGTTAGGTTCTCTCACAGTTCTTATGCTTCACCTGGGAAACCCCTATGACAACGGATTTTACATACATTTGTAGGATAACCGATTCTCCCACGATAGCAGAAGTGAGAAGACCAGAGCCTGAGGAGTTCTCTGACCCACACACTCTGCAACTGGCCCAGAATGTCATAACATTAGCACTGACCACTAACTTCCCTACTTTTGACCCTTTTAACCTTGGAACAACCAGAGAAAGCCAGATATGCTTACTAATTAATGACATACCATGTCCTCCTAAGCTGCTCCCAGCTTCCCCATGCTAACAAGCTCCAATCGGAGCACATCAGACACCTTCCCTGTTTTTTCACATTACACCTTTCCCATTCCCCTGTCTTTGGATCTCTGCAAAAAGCAAAGGATGGTGACTCATTCTCTTGCTATACCAAGTTTTATGCCTCAGCTTATTTCCATTTAGCTGGTCTTCCTTTATTTTCACACTGTAATATTCTCCTTTCCATATAGTTATCAATGAGACAGTCCACAAAATATGTGAAAAAGAGAGTATGGTATTACTCAGTGGGCTTAGCTTTTCAATCTAATCTATTTACATTTGCTCCAACATGAAAGATCCCATCAGGTTTCGGACAAAGATGGGAGACTCATTCATGTGAAAATAGTGCAATTGATGCTTTGAGGTGATTTCACTTTTAAAATTCTGCTTGGTATACAGTTGCTGGGGATGTCCTAACTTCCCAAAGAAAATTTTACAAAGTGACCAGGGCCCATCAGCAACCCAATATGCACTGATACATAATAAGTATCACCAGGCTGAAGCAGGACCGCAAAAACAGCTTTTTGGCTGATAAAGTTTACCCACAAAAGTCTTCAATGGTCACTAAAACATTATTTCTCTGGTCAAGCAGTGCCCTGAGAACATTGGTTTTTACCAAATATTGGAATGTCTTTAATCCCATCACTTTCTATCTTATTTCATTTTCTACAACCCACCTTTAAAATTGCTTAGCTAATGACCTTCTTTAAAATGACACCTCTAGGGGCACCTGGGGGGCTCAGTCAGTTAAGCGTCTGGCTTCAGCTCAGGTCATGATCTCACAGTTCATGAGTTCAAGCCCTGCATGGGGCTCTGTGCTGACAGCTCGGAGCCTGGAGCCTGCTTCAGATTCTGTGTCTCCCTTCTGTCTGCCCCTCCCCTGCGTGTGCGCTCGCTCTTTCTCTCAAAAACAAACATTAAAAAAATTTTTTTAAATAAAATGACACCTCTAATCCGTGCATTTGCTAGATGACATTCTCATTTCACCACTCCATTTCTCCTCTACACTCTATTCTCCTTCCTTCTCCCGGCCCTATGTACCTCCATCATCCCGTCTTCCCAAGGGATTCCACCCCGGGGATCTCAGGGCTGTCCCTGTGCAAGGACTGACCTCTATTTCCTACAGCAGCCAGAATCTGCACAGAGTTCTGTGGCCCTCACGTCCACCGTGACATTAGAGTAAAAATTGAGAATGAACTTGATAATCCTCTGGAGAGACTGGACTGCTTGCTCGTGACACAATCATGTTATGTAGAATGTGTTACATCTCAGGAGCCCCAGGAGGCATCACTATCACTGATTTTCAGAGAAGGCAATAGTTGCTGTTTTTAATACTAAACTCAGGAAGAAAAGGTAAAGTGATGTTTCATATCCTCTGCTTCAGAAGATAAGAAAGTGTGTAAAAGGGTTTTTTAAAAAGACCTTGGAAATAAGAGTTTTAAAAAACCAGAAATATTCAGTTATTTAGAAAATTCACATAGGTGGAAGGGATTTCTCTCACACTGCTGATGGACCACATCCAACCCCACAAATGAGAATCCATGTTTAGGTGAATGTGATATTAACTGAGGATGGACTATTAGAGATAACTACGTTCTTTGGTTAGCTTTTTGTTTTAAATGCCTTTTTTGATGTGACCAGCCACAGTAAATAACAAGAGGTTCTTTGTTACCCAGAGCTTTTGAGATGTTACTTACTGTGGAGGTCCGTTTTCAATTCCTGCTCCATAAGAAAACGCAGCTCTTCAAGATTCCCTTGTAGCCAAATGCTGATACGCTCAATGTTTTCATCCCTTTCCTGCAGCCTCTCTGTTAGCTTTTTTATTCCTTGCAAAGTCTCACCACCACTGTTTACCAGTTCCTTTAAAAAATAATGTTTTGCGGTGTGTAAATATAAATTCCAACAGAAGAAATAAAAACGTTGAGTGAATCGTGTCCAAGACAAAAATATATATGCAAAGTTGGTATTACTCTTGCAAAATAAGTATACACAGCACATTCACAAAGTCCTGTCAAAGATCTCAGGGGAAAAATGGGTTAGCAAAGGAGACTAATGACATGCTCACTGAAGTCCAACTTTTAACTGGGTAGGATGGCGGTGGTGATCGTGTGGCGGCGGCATAAAAAGCCAGCTCACCTTCAAAGCAGCACAGAATTGCAGACCATCTTCTGCATGGCTTACAGCTTAAGAGCTTTAGAATCAGGCTGGATCTGAGTTTTAAAGCCCCGTAAGTTCATGAACTGTTTCGTGTTGAGCAAGTTACTTCAACTCTCTAAGCTTCAGTAGCTTCATCTGAAAAAGGTTAAAAGCTAAGCCAGGATCATATGTAAACCTGAAATACTTAGAAAGTGGCAAAGCAGGATTTAAACTCCATCCTGCCTGCCTTTATAGTGCTGGGGGTGGGAGGGGGGGCGTGGAGAAGCAGCAGGGCTTGGTAACACATGGAGGGTAGATGAACTTCAGACGTGACAACTGTGGCCTCAAATAGTGTGTGTTCAATTTGTGTTTCTGGCTAGGGGGTGGGGGAGTCATTCCCTTTAAGCTACTCCTGGTAGAGTAGGAAGACAATTTCCCAAAGGATTACGATTTCATAGTGACATTTGGCCCCGCTAAAAATAAGACAACAGTCCCAAATGGAGTCAGATCACCAACGTGAAAATTAATTTAATTACAGTTTTGGCTCTCTGGGAAATGGAATCTTACATTCCTGAATGGTCATTCAGGAATCATCTAGTCACCTGATCAGCACTAGTTAGGTCATCTGCCTGATAGATGCCTGCCATCAGCTAAAGGCAAGTGATCCTGCAATAACCAGTCTGCTTTTTTTTGCTTAGTATAACTTCCCTGTTCCTGCTCCCTTCTGCCTATAAAAGTCCTCTGTTTTGTATAGCTCCTCAGAGCACCTTTTTATCTGCTAGCTTGGATGCTGCTCGATTCATGAATCATTGAATAAAGCTAATATGATATTTAAAATTTACTCACATGAATTTTGTTGTTTTAACAACATTTTAAGATGATGGTCATTGTCACTCCCTTTCAATCCTGACCTCCTACACACACACACACACACACACACACACACACACACACACACTTTTTAGAAATATAATATTTGTGGAGACAACACAAAAAAGCTCACCTTAACTGTAGTCTGAAATTCAGCCCACAAATCCAAATACTTCCCTAAAATAAAAATTTTCAAAATTCAAAGGTTATGGAAATGTGAAGATTTGTATAAAAGTAATGCTATTTGTTTTCCAAAAATTATGTTTATCTAAAAATTTCTACTTCCAAAATGACAGAAAAACTGGACCAGACTTGCCCTCCTACTATCAGCAAGGAGAAAATATATGAAATATATTTGTTTTCCTATCCAGTTTTCAGATACTGGGGAATGGGCAGCACAGAACTGTGGTACCTGAAAGGAGAGTACAAATGAGGCAACCCTGTGCTCACGCGGCTTACCGCTTGGGGACACCTTCGCAGACCCGAGTGCAGGCAGAATGAGGCAGGCGTGCACACAGACACAAAAACCTGGACAAAGATTAGCAAGCTGAATCTAGCAATATATAAAAACAATAGCAGCTTTTGAACAAGTGTGTTTTATCCCAGGGATTTGGTTTAACATTCAAAAATTAGTCAATGGAGGTGCACCTGGGTGCCTCGGTCAGTTAAGTGTCTGACTTCAGCTCAGGTCATGATCTCACAGTTCATGGGTTCGAGCCCCACGTCAGGCTCTGTGCTGACAGCTCAGAGCCTGGAGCCTGCATCGGATTCTGTCTCCCTCTCTCTGCCCCACCCCAGCTCATATTCTCCCTCCCTCCCTCTCTCTCTCTCTCAAAAATATTTTTAAAAAAAATCAATGCAATTTACCCTCCTAACACCATGAAGGAGAAATCCCATGTGAGCATCTCCGTAGACGCTGAAGTAGCTGAGGTCTCACAGGCACCGCACACCTTCATGACCAACCACCTCCAATCCATACCTTGAATGCCCAGGTCAGAGCACCCCCGCTTGGTGCCGCCCTGCAAGTGCTGCACACATCATTACTGGGGAAGTTAAGTGCACCTGTTCGACTACACTGGGTGAGAACACCTGCCATTTTACACCTGATTTCCTGTACACTTTGCCCCATGTGCCTTTTCCCTTTGCTGATTTTACTCTGTATCCTTCACTGTAATGGGCAATAACCATAACAACTTGAGCCCGGTGGATCCTAGCTAATCACTGAGCCTAAGGATGGTCTTGAGGACCCCTATCACAACACCTGAAAGCTGCAAAATCCTGCTGAGAAAAATAAGTTCTAAACAAATGAAGATATATACGGTGTTCTTGGATTGAAAGACTTAATTTTGTTAATATGTCAATTCTCTCCAAATTGGTTTACAGAGTCAGTGCAAACCCAATTAAGATCCTGACAGGTATGTGTAATTATAGATTAATAAGCTGATTCTAAAACTTATATGGAAATCAAAAGACCTAAAATAGCCAGAATAGTTCTAAGAGTGAAGCACAAGTGTGGAGAACTTACAGTACCCAATTTCCAGGCTGAATATGAAACTACAGTAATCAGGACAGGGTGGTATTGGTGTGAAGTTAGATATTGAGAAGGAACAGATGCATCAAATGGATATCTGAAAAAGTTGGAGTAGTACAATGCTAAAAAGACAGTCTTTCCAACAATGGTGCTAGAACAACTGGATATACAGAAGAGAAAACAATGAAATTCAACTCTTACCCCACGTGTAAACATGAACTTGAAATGAACTGGAGATGTAGACATAACAGTGAAAACTAAAAGCTTATAAAGAAAATACTGGAGAAAATCTTTGAGAACTTGGCTTAGGCAAAAATGTCTTAGAACACAGAAAGTACTAACCTTAAAAGATGAAATAAATAAAGCAGACTTTATCCAAAGGAAAGACTTTTGTGTTTTTTTAATGTTTATTTTTGAGAGAGAGACAGAGCGTGAGAGGCGGAGAGACAGAGTGTGAGAGGCAGAGAGAGAAGGAGTCACAGAATCCGAAGCAGGCTCCAGGCTCTGAGCTGTCAGCAAAGAGCCCGATGCGGGGCTCGAACTTACGGACTGAGAGATCATGAACTGAGCTGAAGTTTGACACTTAACCGACTGAGCCACCCAGGCACCCCGACTTTTGCTCTTTTCAAGACAACATTAAGAAAATGAAAACTCAAGCCTCATACTGGAAAAGGACTCATTTCCAGAATACACAAAGATTTTAACGTAACAACACAAACAACACAAAGCAATGAGCAAAAGATTTGGACAAATGGCAGACTGCATTTTCCAGAGATGGCCCCACAATATATTCCATCCCACATGTGCTTCCCAAAATGTGATGCTGACAACGCCTCCAATTAGTGGTGGCGTCTGTGTTCCCTCCCCTTGTACTTGGGATGCTAGCTTTTGGAACATAGCAGGCCAAGCAACTACATGGAGAGTCCAGCAGAGAGCCAGCATCAACATAAGACACACTGAGTGAGTGGGTGGCTCTTCAGATGCTTCCAGTCCCCAGCAGCCAAATTAACCCCAGGCATCAAGTTGCTCCAGCTAATGTCATGCAGAGCAGACATGAGTGGTCTCTACCAGGCTCTGGCCAAATTGCCAATTTGGGAGCAAAGTAAATGATTTGTAATATTTGTTATGCTGCGGTGGATAATTGGTTCAAGGCACTTCACAAAGGATGATGTACAAGTGGCCAAAAAGCACATGAAAAAATAACAACATCAGTCATCGGAGAAATACAAATAAAAGTCACGATGAAATACCATTATATACCTATTAAAAATGGCTTAAATGTTAACAATTTTAAGTGTTCCTTTTAATTTTTTTTAAGTTGATTCACTTTTGAGAGAGAGAGACAGAGCGTGAGCAGGGGAGGGGTACAGAGAGAGAGAGAGAGAGGGAGGCACAGAATCCAAAGCAGGCTCCAGGCTCTGAGCTGTCAGCACAGAGCCCGATGTGGGGTTCAAACCCACAAACCACGAGATCATGACCTACGCCGAACTCGGATGCTTAACCGACTGAGCCACCCAAGCGCCCCAACAATTGTGTTTTGACAATTCTGAATGTTGGTGAGGATGGGGAGTATCCCATTGCTAGCGGAATGATAAATTTGTACAACCACTTTGGCAAACTATTTTGGCAGTTTCTTACTGCCACGTTAAAAATACACTAACTATACAACCCAGCAATTCCACCCCTCGGTATTTACCCAAGAGAAATGAAAACAAATATTCACAAAAACAAGGGTAAACAAAGAGTAACCAAAACCTGGAAAAAATCCAATTGTCCTTCAGCTGGTGAATGGACAAACAAAACATGGTAGATCTTCATAATGGAATACTTAATTATACAGCTATAAAACGGAACAAAGCAATGAGACATGCAACAACATGAATGATCTAAAAAAAAAAAAAGAAAAAAAAAGCTAGCTGAGTGAAAGACATGCGGTACGAAAGTGTGCATACTCCATCATTCCATTTGTATCTAATCCTTAGTGACGGAATGCAGATCAGTGGGTTCCAGGAGCCGGAGATAGACGGGAAAGTAGCCACCAAGGGTCACCAGGGAAACAAAAATGTTCTCTATCTTACTTGGGATGGCAGTGGTTAGAGTGGCATGTACATTTGTCAAAACTCATTGAACTTAACATGGGTGCATTTTATTGGATGCAAATCAGTACAATTTATTTAAATAAAACAAAACATTGGGGCACCACCTGGGTGGCTCAGTAGGTTAAGCGTCTGACTTCGGCTCAGGTCATGATCCCGTGGTCTGTGAGTTCGAGCCCCGCGTCAGGCTCTATAGTGACAGCTTAGAGCCTGGAGCCTGCTTCAGATTCTGTGTCTCCCTCTCTCTCTGCCCCTCCCCAGTTCATACTCTCTCTCTCAAGAATAAAGAAACACCAAAAAAAATGTTTAATAAAACAAAACAGTTATTCTTTATATATAAAGATCACCCATGACACATTACTTACTCTGATGAGCTGTCAGTTGCCAACACAGGTCACCTGACGCGCACTTGAGGTCTTCTTCTCTTTTTTTGTATAGCTCTATGTTGTTCTTCATATATGCAATATACTGGAATTAAAAGCATGTGACTGTTTTAAGCAGTTTAGATACTGTAGATTAATTATCCATGAGTCATTCGGCAAACATTTATTGATCCTCCTCTATGCCACTGACTATTCTCAGTACAAGGGTAACAGAGCAGAACTCTTGTTAAGCTTACATTCCGGTGAAGGAGATAAGGGGTTTGGCTTCCCAGTCAACATTTAAGCCCCCCAAAACACACCGCATTCAGAATATAATTTGCCGCGAGAAGAAATTAAAAGATATTCTGCTCAAATACATCATGTCCACAAACAAAATATTGCCCTGTACGCAAAATGTGCATGCAGTAAATGTGCTGAGGCAGCCATGCTGCCAGACCGGAGGAGTTTGGTGTAGGACCTCAGAGAAAGGACTTATTGAGATTGGAGACCCCACAGATTTGTTCACTCCATTCAGAGGTTTCACTGGGTTGGTAATGGAGGCAGTAGTGGCTTGGGTATTAAAATCATCACTTTCTGTTCTGACCACCCAATGCTCAGGAATGCTAAACTCCAAAGTCTCTGGGAACTCTGAAAGCACGGACTTTGGATATAAATTTGGCACTCACCCAGTTTTAAGAGAGAAACAAATACTAGAAACTACTGATAAAAAGAATCTAGAAAATGGCATCCAGTACTATAGAAGGTGTAGATGCGGAACTGTTTATAAGCCTGTTGTAGGGTCTAATCATGCAGCCTTGATCTTGTCCCAGTCTGTGTGGCTTGTTGGAAGCTTTTGTAGTAAATCAAAGTGAAAACCCTGTAAGTCAAGTCCAAGTCATCATTCCTGCCCCTCGTTGAACGTGAATCACTGTTTGTAGACTTGCCTAGTTCAGCTGGTTTCCCGTAACTCTCAAATGTTTTAACACACTGAATTGTAACTATCTATTTGCGACTTCCTCAGCTAGACTATGAGCTTCCTAAGGACTTGGGGCAGTGTCTTTTTCATCTCTGTATTCATTGTGCCTTCCCCAAGGCCAGGGATTCAGTGGGGGCTTAAAACATTTGCTGAGAGTAGGGATGTAATCAGCAAGATGGAGAGTGGTGAGTGAATACCAGAACAGCACAGGGTCATTCGGGGCCTCGTAGACGGTCAATGGATTAAAGAGAATTTTTAGAATCAGCGTTTTCACATAGTCATCCATTTGCTTACCCATTACTAACGTAGCAAAAACAATTCCAGGTATTTTAGTAAATAATCTATGTCATCTTGATAGGAAGACAGTCTTGTGGAATATTTCCATGGGTAGACGAAATGCCTTATGAGATTGTTTTGAGGGCGAGAAGAATGAACATGTATTGCATGCGTGCAGGTTACTGATGATGGTGCCAGGGCTCTGGAGCACATTTACCTTTCCAAAGTGCATTAGTACCTCTTATGCCACTTTAATTCTGCCAAAAAACACTGGTCCTCATACTGGTAGATAACTGCTGTGATTTAAATGATGGAAAAAATTACCCAGAGAGGTAAAGGAATGTTTCCCTTAGTGTCTTATTGCTGTGGGATGGTTTTGATTTCTCTAGCTATTAAGAGTTATTAAAAAAAATATAGAACCTCAGTTTCCTCATGTATAAAAGGAACATAATATCTTATCCACCTTAAAGGTTACTGTGAGCATCAAATGGGACTGACTCCCCCTCCCGTGGCACTGTGCAAAACCCTTGGGATCCACTGATACAGATCCTCACCTTGAGGTCAATGTAGTTTACTGGAAAAAAATGATACAATCGATACAAGACAGACAGACAACCTAATGTTTTAAATGGGTAAAAAACTTGAACAGGCACTTCACAAAGAGGTATATGCGTGGCCAACAACATATAAATAGATGCTTCATTAACCATCAGGAAAATACAAATTAAAACCACAAAGGGACACCACTACACCCTCCCAGAATAGTTAAATGGAAAAAAAACCAAGGTTTGGTGAGAATGTAGAACCAGTGGTGTTCTCACAGGCCCCGCTGGGAGTTGCAATTACTGCAACTTCTTGAGAGACGGCACTGTGCACTAGAATGGACAGTCCACATCCCTATGGCCTTGAGATTCCACTTGAGGGGTATACCCCACAGGAGTATGTACGTATGTTCCCCCGAAATACATGTACTAGAATATTCATGGCAACACTATTTCTAATAGGCCCAATTAGAAACTGTCTCACCGCCCCCATCCACAAAGTATATAACTGTAGTACAGTCATACACTTGAATACTATACATCATTAGGGATGAATAAACCATACTACACTCAATAATAAAGATGAACCTTACAAATAGTATTGAGCAAGAGTGCATACTGTATCATTCTATACATATAATGTTCAGAAACAGACAAAACTAATCTTTGGTGTTAGAAGCCAGTATAGTGTTACCCATGTGGGGAGGCCAGTGACAGGAAGGGACACAGAAAATATCTGGATACTGTTAGCGCTTTGTTTCTTGATCTGCATGCTGGTTACCCATGTGTGCTCATTATGCGTTTCACTTATGATTTGTGCACTTTTCTATATGTACTTTAAGCTTTATTTAAAAAGTGTTAAGAGCTATACTCTCCTTTTCTCCATAACTATTACAGGTCTAGGCAACCAGTCAAACCACCACGCAAAGTGAAGTGCTTGTGAACTTACTTTTCTTAATTTTTCATTTTCCAGGAGCAAAGCATCTACTTTTAAGTCATGTACATAGATTTCATTTTCTAAGTTCTTGAGAGTTTCAAGATGGCTTTTGATCTTATGGCTTTCTTGGTCTCGTAAGTATTTGAGTTCTTTCTTCACTTTTTCCTGCTCAAACATAAAACCCACAATTAACTCAGAGTTAAATAATCAGGACACCAGTGTATTAGATTGCCCTGAACCACATTCAGAGACGGGGGTCTAATTAATTCCTGAATTATCAGCAGAGGCTATGTGGGAAAACTTGATGTGTAAAACTCCACAGTTGATTCACTTCTGGGAAGATGGTGCAGAAAGAGGATGCTGAGCTTATCTCAACCCATGGACACACTGAGCCACATCTGTGTAACTATCTGTGAAAGTGGCCTGAAAACTGGCAGAACAGACTTTCACAGAGAGGGGCCACACTGAAAAGGGTAGGGGTGGTAGAGACTGGTTAGGAACCCAAACCATGGCAAAAATAACCACAAACAGGAGAGACACCACAAGAAGCCAGAGGAACAGACCCCATACCAGGCACCCCAGGCATGAGGGACTCACAAGTCTCCATAATATTTCACTTTGAAAAACAGTGGGGTTTAATCTCGAGTCTTTACGATCATCAGGGTTTACTTCCAGTACTTTAAAAAACAGTAGGCTTAGCTTTGGGAGAGCTGGAGGACAATAGGAAACTGAGTCCCCACCCTTAAAGAGTCAGCATAACAAATGACACAACATAGAAACAACTGTTTCAAAAGTAAATCTATGCAGATGTATTTACTAATCTCAGAATGTATGCAGAACGCCCCCAGTCCGAGAAAAAGGGATCTTTAGGAGACCGTTATAGAACAAAAGTGCTAGCGGACGCCATTTCTCTTCCTCGCCCCACCACCCCATGCTAGTTGGCCAGACACTTGCAGGAAACAGCAGGAATGTTCTCCACCTATCTTGCTGGCAACTAGTGCCCTGCCCCTACATTCCTCTGCAGATCAGCCCACTCAATCTGCCCTACTCCAAAGGCATCCCTCCAAAATGGCTCCAACCATGACACCAACCATGACACCCTGCAAAACAATCCCAGCAGAGACCGGCACCACTCCAAAGTGACTCCTTCCCTGGGGAGAGAGGAAGATATCCACACATACCAGTGTACCCACAGTCCCAGTAGCTGAACCTTATGGCAGCAGCACAATGAGAGTATGCCACTGATCAGTGAGACTGAAGCCCCAGCAGACAGACTGGGGGCAGGCATCTGGATCGGAGTGCGGGCCACACGCACCATAAAGCCTCTCAGAGGATGATGGGGAGCACCCTACAGTTCTATGCAACTATAGCTTCAGCAGACGGACTGAGAGCAGGCATCTGGTCTGAATGCTGATACCACCTAACTAGAAGCCATCAACAGCCCCAGACTGTCTCTTTAACGTCACAGAGACCAAACCCTTCCTGGTGCACCGACAGCAGGCAAAAAGGGCCATTACAACTGACCTGACTGAAGACAAACGTGGTTCAGCCACAATAGTGGGCTGCACGCAACCCACAAAGAGATGCCACTGAAATGCCTGGTTCTGCTGAACAGGGAGCACCACATCACAGGACACCATAGGACCTCTTCTTCATAAGGCCACTACTTGTAGCTGAGTTTTCTAATACATAATAAGAAACAGAGTTAGACAGAATGAGGAGACAGAGGACTATGTCCCAAATGAAAGAACAGGATAAAACCACAGCAAAAGAGCCAAATGAAACAGAAATAAGTAACATGCATGATAAACAACTCCAAGTAATGGTCATAAAGATATTTACTGGACTTGAGAAAAGAGTGGAAGAGCTCAGAGAGACCTTCAATAGAAAGACAAAATATAAACAGAACCAGTCAGAGTGAAGAACTCAATAACTGAAATAAAAAATATACTAGAGGGAATCAATAGCAGACTACAGGCGGCAGAAGAACAAATCAGTGATATGGATGGATGCATGTTATGGAAAACAGCCAAGCTGAACAGTAAACAGAAAAAATATATAATAAAAAATGAGAACAGGCTAAGGCAACTCAGTGATATCATCAAGCATAATAATACTCACATTATAGGGATCCCAGAAGAAGAAGAGAGAGAGAAGGGAGCAGAAAATTTATTTGAAGACATAATAGGTGAAAACTTCCCTAATCTGGGGAAGGCAACAGACATCTAGATCCAGGAGGTATAGAGAACCTTCAACAAAATTAAACCCAAAGAGATCCACACATAGTAATTAAAATGGCAGAAAGTAGTGATATATATAGATTTTTAAAAGCAGTAAAAAAATTTTTTTTAATTAATGAAGTAAAATAAAACAGTTAAATACGAGGGAAACTCCATAAACCTATCAGGGGTTTTTTCAGCAGAAACTTTGCGGAACCGAAGGGAGTGGCATGATATATTCAAAGTGCTGAAAGAGGGGCATCTGGCTATCTCAGTCAGTAGAGCATGTGGCTCTTGATCTCTGGGTCATGAGTTCAAACCTCATGTTGGGCTTAGAGCCTACTTAAAAAAAAATAAAAGTGAAATCAAAGTACTGAAAGAAAAAAAAATGCAACCAAGAATAGTCTTCTCAGCAAGTATGTTATTCATAATTGAAGGAGAGATAAAGAGTTTCCCAGACAAACAAAGTTAAAGGAGTTCATGAGCACTAAAGAGGCCTTACAAGAAATGTTAAAGGGAACTCTTTGAGTGGAAAAAAACCCCCAGCATATCAGGAGTATGAAAACTATGAAAGGAAAAAATTTCACAGGGAAATGCAAACATATAATAAAAGTACATTAATCACTTATAAAACCAGTAAGGAGGTAAAACACAAAAGCAGTAAAATCAATTATATTTATAAAAATCAGTCAAGGGATACACAAAGTTTTAAAAATATAAAGTATGACATCATATACATAAACATGGGGGTTAGTAGAAATTCAGTGCTTTTAGAGTGGGTTCAAATTTAAGTGACCATCAACTTAATATGGAGTACTATATACTTAAGAAATTATACGTAAACCCAATGGTAACCACAAATCAAAAACCTGTAACAGACACACAAAAAATAAAAGAGAAATGAATCAAAGCATAACACTAAAGCTTTCAAACTCTAAGGGAAGTGAACAAGAGAAGAAGAAAGGAACAACCATGAAACAGGTAACAAAAATGGCAATAAGTACACACATATCAATAATTACTTTGTGTGTAAATGGACTATATGCTCCAATTTAAAAACATAGAGTGAATGAATGGATAAAAAACAAAGACCCAGCCATATGCTGCCTATAACAGATTCACTTCAGACCTAAAGACACATACAGATTGAAAGTAAAGGGATAGAAAAACATTTACCATGCAGATGGAATAGAAGCAAAAAGAAAGCTGAAGTAGCAATGTTTATATTGAGCAAAATAGACTTTAAGACAAAGACTAAACCAAGAAACAAAAAAGGACACTACATAATGATAAAGGGAGTGATCCAATAAGAGGTTATAACATTTGTATCAAACAGGAGGATATAGCAATTGTAAATATCCATGCACCCAACATGGGAATACCTACATAAGGCAACTATTAACAAACAGAGGAAGAAACTGTTTCTTTCTATTATTGTTGTATAATAATAGCAGGGGACTTTAATACTCCACTTGCATCAATGGATACACCATCCAGACAGAAAATCAACAAGGAAACAGCTTTGAATGACACATTAGGCCAGACAGACCTGACAGGTACATTGAGAACATTTCATACAAAAACAGTGGATTACACATGGAAACTTCCCCAGAATAGATTATATCTTAGGCCATAAAACAAGTGTCAATAAATCAAAAAAGTCTGAAATCAAATCACACATCTTTTCTTACCACAGCAATATGATACTAGAAATCAATCACAAGAAAAAAATCTGGAAAGAACATAAATACACGGACTTAAATAACAAACGACTGAACAATGAATGGGGCAACCAAGGTATCAAAGAGGAAATAAAAAAATACATGAGACAAATGAAAAAACAGTGGTCTAAAATCCTTGGGATGCAGGAAAAGCTCTTCTCAAAGGAAAGATTACAGTAACAGAGGACTACCTCAAGAAGCAAGAAAAATGTCAAATAAAAAACTTTACCTTACACCTAAAGGAGCTAGAAAAAGAACAAAGCCCAAATCCAGTAGAAGGAAGGAAATAATAAAGATTAGAGCAGAAATCAATGAAATAGAAACGAAAAAAACAATAGAACAGATCAATGAAATCACGACCTGGGCCTTTAAAAAGATCAATGGAATTGATAAACTGCTAGCTAGACTCATCCAAAAAAAAAAAAAAAAAAAAAGGAGGACCCCCCAAAAACCCCAGAAATGAATGAGTAGAAATAATAACGGACACCACAGAAATACAAGGGATTATAAGAGAATATTGTGAAAAACTACATGCCAAAAAATTGGACAACCTACAAAAAAATGGATATATTCATAGAAACATATAACCTCCCAAAACTAAATCAGAAAAAATAGAAAACCTGAACAGATCAATTACTATCAATGAAATGAAATCAATAATCAAAACACTCCCAATAAACTAAGTCCAGGACCAGATGGCATCAAGGCTGAATTCCACCAAATTTTTTTTTTAGTTTATTTATTTATTTATTTTATAGAGAGAAAGAGAAACTGTGAGCAGGGGAGGGGAAGAGAGAGAGGTATAGAAAGAGAGAATCCCAAGCAGGCTCCATACTGTCAGTGCAGAGCCTGACACAAGGCTTGAACCCATGAACTGTGAGATAATGACCTGAGCTGAAATTAAGAGTCAGATGCCTAACCGACTAAGCCACCCAGGAGTCCCTCTACCAAACATTTAAAGAAGAGTTAATACCCATTCTTCTCAAACTATTCCAAAAAATAGAAAAAGAAGGGAAGTTTCCAAATTCATTCATTTTGATTGCAAAACCAAATAAAGACATTATAAGAAAAGGAATCTATAGACTAATATCTCTGATGAACACAGATGTAAAAATCCTCAACAAATTATTAGCAAACTGGATCCAACAGTACTTTTATTCCAGGGATGCAAGCATGGTTCAATATTCATAAATCAATCAATGTGATACATCACATCAACAAAAGAACAGAGAAAAACCATAGGATCATCTCAATAAATGCAGAAAAAGCATTTGACAAAACATAACATCCATTTGTGATAAAACCTCTCAACAAAGTTGGTCAAGAAGGAACATACCTCAATATAGTAAATGCCATATATGAAAATCCCACAGCTAACATCTTACTAAATGGTGAAAAACTGAGAAATTTTCCTCTAAGATCAGGAACAAGACAAGGATGTTCACTTTCGCCACTTTTATTCAACATAGTGCTAGAAGCCCTAGCCACAGCAATCAGACAAGAAAAAAGAAATAAAAGATATCCAAATCAGTAAGGAAGAAGTAAAAATCTCATGATTTACAGATGACGTAATACTATATACAGAAAACCCTAAAGACTACTGGAATTGATAAATGAACTCAGTAAAGTCATAGGATACAAAATTTATTTACATAAATCTGTTGTGTTTCTAAACATTAATAATGAAGTAGCAGAAAGTAAAATTAAAAAAACAATCCCATTTACAGTTACATCAAAAACAATAAGAGCCATAGGAATAAACTTAACCAAGGGGGTGAAAGACCTGTACTCTGAGAGCTATAAAAACACCGATGGAAGAAATGGAGGATGACACAAACTAATGAAACAATATGCCATGGTCATGGGTTGGGAGAACAAATATTGTTAAAATGCCCATACTACCCCCAAAAATCCATAAATTTAATACAGTCTCTATCAAAACAAAAACACTTTCTAAAGAACTGGATTAAATAATTCTAAAATTTGAATAGAACCACAAAACACTCCAAATTGACGAAGTAATCATGAGAAAGCAAACGAAGCTGGAAGTATCACAATTCCAGATTTTAAGAGACACTACAAGGCTGCAGTAATCAAAACAGTATGGTACTGGCACAAAAAGAGACACAGATCAATGGAAAAATAGAGAACCCAGAAATAAACCCATGCTTATATGGCCAATTAATCTATGACAAAGAAGGCATGAGTATACAATGGGGAAAAGACAGTCTCCTCAATAAATGGTACTGAGAAAACTGAACACCTTACATGCAAAAGAATGAAACTGGATCACTTTCTTACCCTAAACACAGAAATAAACACAAAATGTATTAAAGACCTAAATGTCAGACTGAAAACCATAAAATTACTAAACAAAAACATAGGCAGTAATTTCTTTCACATCAGCCATAGAAACATTTTCCTAGATAGGTCTCCTCAAGCCAGGGAAACAAAAACAACAATAAACTATTGGGACTACATCAAAATAAAACATCTTTACACAGTGAAGGAAATCCTCAAAACAAAAGGCAACCTACTGAATGGAAGAAGATATTTGCAAATGATATATCTGATAAGGGGTTAATATCCAAAATATATATAAAGAACTTTTTTTTTAAATGTTTAGTTTTGAAAGGCAGAGAGACAGAACACTAGTGGAGGAGGGGCAGAGAAAGCAGGAGAGATAATCTATCTGCAGCAGGCTCCAGGCTCTGAACTGTCAGCACAGAGTCCAACATGGGGCTTGAACTCATGAACTGCAAGATCACGACCTGAGCTAAAGATGGACGCTTAACTGACTGAGCCACCCAGGTGCCCTTATATAAAGAACTTACAAAGCCCAACACCAAACAAGCAAACTAACAATCTGGTTAAAAAATGCACAGAGGACCTGAATAGACATTCTTCCAAAGAAGATACACACATGGCCAACACACACACAAAAAGATGCTCAACATCTCTAATTATCAGGGAAATGCAAATCAAAACTACAATGAGAAATGGTGGAATAGGAGAATCCTAAGCACACTTCATCCCACAGATACACCTAGATAACACCCACATCAGTGCAAATACCTCACTGAACAACCCCAAAACTGTCAAAACAGACTCCACAGCTAAATGTAGAGAAGAGGCCACAATGAAGAGGACAGGAAGGGCACAGACATGATCAGGAGCCAAACTGATCCGTGGGAGGAAGGGACACCACAAGCATACAGAGGGGAGAGGAAAAGACTCCTCACCAGGCACCCCAGGCAAAGGGGACCAGCATTAGGAAGACATATTCCCATAACATATGGCTTTGAAAACCAGTAGGGTCTAACTTTGTGAGTTCTTACAGTTAGTGTGTTTACGAATCAGTGGGTTGGGCTCTGGGATGGCTAGAGAACAATAGAAAACTGAGTTCCTGCCCTTAAAGGCAAAGCCCAACAAACAGCCCAGCTGACATACAGCATGGAAGCAGCAGTTTGAAAAATGCCTGGGGCATACAGGAAGGATATTTATTTATTAATCTCAGAACTGTGCTGTAAGGACAGGGATGGTTGAGAGATTTCTCCAAGAAAAATAGAGCTGGCAAGCACCGTTTCCCTTCCCACCCCCTCCCACCCCAGACTAGATACACAAACACCCTCAGGAACCAGCACAGCGCAAATGCTTTCCACCTAGTTTGCTCTTCGTCAAACCTTTCCCCTCCAACTTGGTGAGGCAATTTTCTAAAGTGGCTCCAGGTCCCCTCCCACAGCGGACTGGCAGTGACCTTGCTGGCACCACATGCCCCGCCCCTGCATTTTCTGCAGAGCAGCCCTTGGCAGTTGTCTAGGCCACACGTTCTCTCCTGCAGCAGACCAGTGCACAACTTTCTAACAATGTGCACCCACCCCCACATGCTCTTATGGACTTGTCCTTGGCAGGAGTCCGTCCGAAGTGGTGCCACAAGCTGACAGTGTGCAAGCAGCCCCAGTGGGGCCAGCACCACTCCAAAGTGACTCCTGTTCCTGGAAGTGGGGAAGATAACTGCGTACATTAGTCTGAAACCCCAGCAGTGGGCTGGGGGCAGACATATGGTTTACCTTCAGGTCTCATCCACCAATGAAAGCTTCTCAGAGGATAATACAGGGAGAGCATCTTGGCGTTCAGTGCTACCACACCTCTGGAAAATGCCTGGTCTGACTCAGCTCAAGTCCACAGCAGCCCTAAACTGGCCCAAGAACAACACAGGGACCAAGTCCTGCCAACAACAAGCAGAGAGAGCCACTGAAGACACCTGGATCAGAGGCAAATGCAGCTCCAACACAGAAGTAGGGTACATGCAACACATGTAGGAGATAACCGTGAAGTGCCAGGTTCTTGTGAACAAGGGACACTGCACTACAGGGCACTACAGGACTCTTCTTCATTAGGCCACTGCTTTCAAGATCAGGATATGCAGCTGACTTTCTTAATACAGAGGAACAGATACCCAGAGTTCAGCAAAGTGAGGAGACAGAGGAATATGTCCCAAATGAAAGAACAGGACAGTATCACAGCAAGAGACCTAAATCAAATGGAAATAAGTAATATGCCTAATAAAGAATTTAAATCAATGGTCATAAAGATACTCACTGGACTGGAGAAGAGTGGAGGGCGCCAGTGAGACCCTCAACAAAGAGAAAACATAAAAGAAAATCAGAGATGAAGAACACAATAACTAAAATAAAAAATATGCTAGTGGGAATAGTTGGTAGACTAGAGGAAGCAGAAGAATGGATCAGTGACCTGGAGGATACAGTAATGGAAAGCAATCAAGCTGAACAGGAGAGAGAGAGAGAAAAAAGACTAACAAAAATGAAAATAGATTAAGGAAATTCAATGACACCATCAAGCATTAAAACATTCGCGATATAGGAATCCCAGGAGAAGAGTTAGAAAAGAGGGCAGAAAATCTATTTGAAGATATAAGAGTTGAAAACATCACTAATCTGGGGAAGGAAATATACATCCAGATCCAGGATGCACAGAGAGCCACTCCCCCCCAAATCAATCCATAGATATCCACATCAAGATACATAGTAGGGGCACCTACTATGGGTTAAGTATCCAACTTTGGCTCAGGTCATAATCTCTCAGTTTGTGAGTTCAAGTCCTGCATCCAGCTCTGTGCTGACAGTGAGGAGCCTGCTTGGGATTCAATCTCTCTCTCTCTGCCTCTACCCCACTTGTGTGCTCTCTCTCTCTCTTTCAAAAATAAGTAAATAAACTTGAAAAAAATAAAGTTAAAAAAAAAAGACACCTAATAATTAAAGTGGTAGAAAGCAGTGATGGAGAATATCTAAAGCAGCAAGAAAAAGGAAACAGTCGCATACAAGGAAAACCCCATAAGGCCATCAGCTGATTTTTCAGCAGAAACATTGCATACCAGAAGGGAGGGGCTGATATACTCAAAGTGCTAAAAGGAAAAAGCCTGCATCCAAGAATAATCTACTCAGGAAGGCTATCATTCAGAAAGGAGTTTGGATAGTTTCCCAGACAATCTAAAGTTAAAGGAGTTTATGACCACTAAACCAGGCTCACAAGAAATGTTGAGGGGAATTCTTTGAGTGGAAAGGAAAGACCATAAGCAGGAGTAAGAAAAATAGGAAGCACAAAAGTAGTAAAATTAAGCATATCTATATAAATCATTTAAGGGATTCACAAAATAAAAGGATATGAAGTATAATACCATATACCTAAAACATTGGGGCAGGGGGAAGGAGTAAAACTTGACTGCTTTTAGAATAGGTTCAAACTTAAGTGACCATCAATTTAATATAGACTTCTATATGTATAAGATGTTATACATAAACCTAATGGCAACCACAAATCAAGAACTGGTAATAGATATGCAAAAAATAAACAGAAAAAATCCAAGTATATCACTTAAAAAAGCCAGCATACTGTGAGAATAAAGCAAGAGAAAACAAGAACAGAGAAGAATTACAAAACAACCATACAAGTAACAAAATAGCAATAAGTACATACCTATCAATAATTACTTTGAATGTAAATGGACTAAACACTCTAATCAAAAGACATAGGGTGATGGAATGGATAAAAAAGCAAGACCCATCTGTATGCTGCCTACAAGAGACTCATTTCGGACCTAAAGATACATGCAGATTAAAAGTGATGGAAAAGCATTTGTCATACAAATGGAAGTGAAAAGAAAGCCAGGGTAGTAATACTTATACTGGACAAAATAGACTTTAAAGCAAAGACTCTAACAAAAGGCAAAGAAAGACATCATGTAATCATAAAGGGAACAATCAACAATGGGGATGTTTCTAAATATTTCTGCACCCAACATGGAAGACACAAATACATAGCAGTTAATAACAAATATAAGAAAGTAATCAATAGTAATAGAATAATAGGAGACTTAAATACCCCACTTGCATCAATGGATAGATCATCCAAACAGAAAATCAATATGGAAACAGTGGCTTTGAATGACACATTGGACCAGACGGATTTAACAGATATATTCAGAATATTCCATTCTAACACAGTGGAATACAAATCCTTTTCAAGTGCACATGGGACATTTATCAGAATAGATCACATGTTAGGCCACAAAACAAGTCTCAACAAATTCAAAAAGACTGAAGTTATTACCATGCATCCTTTGTGACCACAATGCTACGAAACTAGAAATCAACCACAAGAAACATTTGGAAGGAACACAAATACATGGAGCTTAAGTAACATGCTACTAAGCAGTGACTGGATCAACCAAGAAATCAAAGAGGAAATTAAAAAAAAAAGTGGAGAGAAATGAAAAATGGAAACATAACAGTCCAAAATTTTTGATATGCAGCAAAAGCTGTTCTAAGAGGGAAGTTTATAGCAATACAAGCTTTATTCAAGAAGATAGAAAAATCTCAAATAAAAAACCTAATCTTACACATAATGGAGCTAGAAAAAGAAGAACAAAGCCAAAAACGAGTAGAAGGAAGGAAATAATAAAGATTAGAGCAGAAATAAATGAAATAGAAACTAAAAAAAAAAAAAAACACAATAGAACAGATGAATAAAATCAGGAGCTGGTTCTTTGAAAAGATCAACAAAATTGATAAACCTTTGGCCAGACTCATCAAAAATAAAAAAATAAAATAAAAAGAGCGAGAGAGAAAGGACTCAAACAAAATCAGAAATGAAAGAGGAGAAATAACCACAGAAATACAAAGGATGGCAGGAGAATATCATGAAAACTCATATGCCAACAAATTAGACAACCTAGAAGAAATGGAAGCAAATAACTTCCCAAACTATATAACTTCCCAAAACTAACTCAAACATTCAAAAAAAAAGTTAATACCTGGTCTTCTCAATCTATCCCACAAAAAAAAAAAAAAATAGAAAAAGAAGGAAAGCTTCCCAATTCATTCTATGAGGCCAAGTACCACCCTAATACCAAAACCGGATAAAGGCACTATAAAAAAAGGAAGCTACAGACCATTATCTCTGATGAACACAGATGCAAAAATCTTCAACAAAACATCAGCAAACTGGATCCAACAGTACATTAAAAAATTATTCACCAGGATCTAGTGGGATTTATTCCTGGGAGGCAAGTGTGTTTCAATATTTGCAAATCAATTAACATGATACATCACATCAACAAAGAAATGGAGAAAAATCATATGATCATATAATCATTTCAATAGATACAGAAAAAAACATTTGACCAAGTGCAATATCCATTCATGATCAAAATCCTCAACAAAGATGTGAAGAGAACATACTTCAAACATAATAAAGGCCTTATATGAAAACCCCACAGCTAACATCAGACTCAATGGTAAAAAACTGATAGCTTTCTCCCTAAGATAAGGAACAACACAAGGACATCCACTCTTACAACGTTTTTTTAACATAGTACTGGAAGTCTGAACCACAGCAATCAGACAAGAAAAAGGTATAAAAGGCACCCAACTTGGTAAGGAAAAAGTAAAAATGTCACTATTTGCAGATGACATGACACTCTACATAAAAGCCCTGAAGAATTCACCAAAAAACTACTAGAATGGATACATGGATTCAGTATGTTTGCAGGATGCAAAATCAGTATACAACCCATTGCATTTCTATACACCAATAATGAAGTAGCAGAAAGAGAAATTAAGAAGATAATCCCATTTACAATTGTACCAAAAATAATAAAATACCTAGGAATAAACTTAACCATGGAGGTGAAAGACCAGGACTATAAAACACCAATGAAAGAAATTGAACATGACAGAAACAAATGGAAAGATATTCCATGCTCATGGATTGGGAGAACAAATATTGTTAAAATGTCCATACTACCCAAAGCAATCTACAGATTTAATACAATTCCTATCAAAATACCAACAGCATCTTTCACAGAGCTAGAATTAGATCATCCTAAAATTTGTATGGAACTGCAAAAGATCCTGAATATCCAAAGTAATCATAAAAAGGACTGGGGGTATCACAATTACAGATTTCAAGATATACTACAAAGATATTCTACTAGATCTTGAAATCACAGATTTCATATACTGTAAGATATACTACAGATTACTACTGTTCTGTAGTAATCAAAACAGTATGGTACTGGCACAGATAGACATAGAGACCATCAGAACAGAATAGAGAGCCAAGAAATCAGAACACAATTATATGGTCAATTAATCTTTGACAAGGGAGGCAAGAATATGCAAAAGATGGTCTTCAACAAATGGTGATGGGAAAACTGAACATCTACACGCAAAAGAATGAACTAGATCACTCTTAAACCATAGACAAAAATAAACTCAAAATGCATTAAAGACCCAAATGTAAAACCTGAAACCAGAAAAATCCTAGAAGAGAGTACAGGCAGTAATTTCTCTGACATCAGCTCCTGAGGCAAGGGAAACAAAAGCAAAAATAAACTATTGGGACTACATCAAAATAAAAGCTTCCACACAGCAAATGAAACAATCAACAAAACTGAACAAGAGCCTAATGAAGAGGAGGAGATATTTGCAAATGACATACCAATGGAGGTTTAGCATCCAAAAATAGAAAGAACTTCTACACTCAACACTAAAAAAAACAAGTAATCCAATTTAAAAATGGGCAAAAGACATGAATAGACATTTCTCCCAAGACATACAGATGGCCAACAGACACATGAAACGATGCTCAACATCATCCATCATCAGGGAAATGCAAACCAAAAACATGAGTGGGATGCCTGGGTGACTCAGTTGGTTGAGCATCTCCTTCTTGATTTTGGCTCAGATCATGATCTCGCAGTTTGTGGGATCAAGCCCCTCATTAGGCTCTGCACTCACTAACAGCACAGAGCCTGCTTGGGATTCCCTCTCTCCCTCTCTCTCTCTCTCTCTGCCTCTCCCCCACTTGTGCTCACTCCCTCTCAAAATAAACAAACATTAAAAAAAAAAAAAACCCAAACCATGAGATATCACTTCACACCTGTCAGAATGGCTAAAATAAAAAACTCAGGAAACAACAAGTGTTGGCAAGGATGTGGAGGAAAAGGAATACTTGGGCACTGTTGGTAGGAATGCAAACTGGTACAGCCACTGTGGAAGACAGTATGGAGATTCCTCAAAAGATTAAAAATAGAACTACCCTACAATCCAGCAATTGTACTACTGGATGTTTGCCCAAAGAATATGAAAATGCTAATTCAAAGTGATGTATCCATATCCATATCTCTATATCTATCTCTATATCTCTATATCTATATTTATACCTACATCTATCTCCTATGTTTATTGCAGCATTATTAACAATAGACAAGATATGGAAGCAACCAAATTGTCCATGGATAGATGAATGGATTTAGAAGATGAGGTACATATATGCAATGGAATGTTAGTCATTAAAATGAATGAGATCTTGCCATTTGTGACAACATGGATGGACCTGGATTGTATAATGCTAAGTGAAATAAGTCAGAGAAAGACAAATACCATATGACTCACTCTTAAACGACATTTAAGAAAACAAAAACAAAAACAGAAAAAAAAAAAGAGACACCTCCCCCTCCCCCAGACTCTTAAATACAGAGAACAAACTGGTAGTTATCAGAGGGGAGGTGGGTGCAGGGATGGGTGAAGTAAATGAAGGGGATTAAGAGTATACTTATTGGGATAAGAATTGAGTAATGTATAGCATTGTTGAATGATTAAATTGTACATCTGAAACTAATATAACACTGTATGTTAATTATATTTGAATAAAAAATAAATAAAACCCCAAAGCTCTGGGAAGCAAGCCCATGGACTTAAGTTAGACAATTAAGACAAATAAGTTGTTGAGACAACTTTATAAATCTGATATTTGAACAACTGTATGCCAAAAATGGGGAAGAGGGAAGTGAAATTTATTGAGGCTTTTTCAGTGAGGATTTAATTTTTTTTTGAAGAGAAAAGAATATAATTTAATGGATTTTTCAGAATATTCTACTGAATTCTCTGTTTGATTCTTAGTTATTATACTGTTACAAGTCACATAATCTTTAGTCATTGTATGACCATCACTAGCAGCATCTTACCAGGCAAATAGAATTGCATATATACTTACTAGTTCTTTTCCCCTTCATATTTCTCTATACCCACATGTTAAAAGTTACTTCTGATATCAATGCTTCTCAAAACTAGAATGTTTCTAGTTTTAGTTAACCAATTCTACATACACATGTTTATCATTAATTACTGATTATAAATTTTACAAAGGTAGTAAATGTCTCTTTACATGCTCTCATTTCATCTACTCCCACCCCATCTCTGCAACCTTTGCGCATTTATCCTAATATTCATAGGAATTTAACAGAATAAGAGATCTAAAAAGAACCTTAGGAAGCATCATCCCATCTTTACCTCATGAATAAGAAAACTGAGGCCCTCCCCCCCCCCCAAGGATATGCTCATGATTACATCTCAGTTGCATCTAGAGTCTCGCTCTCTGTATACACACGCACACACACACCGTATTATGGTTTGTATATATCAGTATTCCAATAAAAGCAAGAAGAATGAATACACTGACTCTTTACCGAGTTGCTGAAAAATCTTGAAAAGTCTCTTGCCATTTGAGAAGTGTAATCGTTCAGTAAATTCTGCTCCTGCTTTTGTGCTATATAAAAGAAAAAGAAAAAATAACTGCCCACAATGTTTAGTTTAAAAAATTAATCAAAATAAGGCATGTGTCTACTTTTAAAAGTCAAATACTATGGGGCACCTGGCCGGTTCAGTCGGTTAAGTGTTTGACTTTAATGCAGGTCATGTTCTCACAGTTGGTGAGTTCGAGCCCCTCATCAGGCTCTCTGCCGTCAGCATAGAAACCACTTTGCACCCTCTGTGCTGCTCCCCCTGCCCCGCCCCTTCCCTGCTGGTTCTCTCTCTCAAAATAAATAAATACACTTAAAAAAAAGTTGGGGTGCCTGGGTGGCTCAGTCAATTGAGCAACTGACTTCAGCTCAGGTCATGATCTCATGGTTTGTGGGTTCAAGCCCCGCATCAGGCTCTGTGCTGACAGCTCAGAGCCTGGAGCCTGCTTCACATTCTGTGTCTTCCTCTCTCTCTGCCCCTCCCCACTCATGCTCTCTCTCTGTCTCAGAAATAAATAAACATTAAAAAAAAAAAAGTTAAATACTATTATAAGGCTTAAAACAAAAAATAGAAGTTAGATGTTTCCAATGCAGTGCCGTATCTGACTCCTCAGAATCAACAACTTTTAAACTCAACTTTTTCTTCATTTTCTTAAAAAATGCTTATATGACTATTTCTTGATTTGTCACTTTAAGACACTTTCTATCTTCTTCCTAATATAGAAAGTAGCACACTTACTCTCACCCCTACATCCCCCACGTGCACTTCTAATCTCCCCATAAAGTCATGTTTTTTAAAGCGAACTTTAACTATATTTTAAAAAAAGATTTTGTTTGTAAGTAATCTTTACACCCAACATCGGCTTGATCAAGAACCTTCGATCAAGAGTCACATGCTCTACCAACTGAGCCAGCTGGGTGTCCCTAATTTTAACTATTTAGATCATTATGACAATGTAAACATTCACAGATGAGACAAATGGTGTCGTATGATTATTCCTCCCCTCCTGTGTAATTTTTTGTTTTTCCTGGAGCTAAAAATACCTCATTTTTTATTTCCTTAGTTTTTCCATGTACGCATTAATTCATATCTAAATCTATAATAGAATTATAAAATCTTTCCAAATATTACTTCCCACGTGGTCAAACACCTTAGGTGATCTACCAGTTTCATATCTCTTCCCTCCCCCACCCCCCCTTGCCCACCGCCGCCTTCTCTTTTCTGAGCACTTGGGACTTTCCTTGGCATTCCCCTTATGTTGGACCTCCTGTTTCCTGAATTTCATGTCCTTTTCTTTTTAATTTATTCCGAGCAAATTCTGTACTAGCTTCCTGAGACAGAGTAAATGAGATATTTTGATATCTTATATATCTAAACATGTCTCTATTCTCTATTCATATTTGACTAATGGTTTGGATGGGTATCTAATGTTAGATATTATTTTCTCTCAGAATTTTGAAGGCAATGTCTTTTTTTAGTATAATAGTATAATAGTACAGTTAAGAAGCCTAAAACCATTCTGATTGCGCATCTTTTGAGTGAGATCTGCTTTTTCTCTCTAGAAGCCTTTGGAATATTCTTTTTTAGCCTGAAATCCCACAGTGATGTGACTTACTGTCTTTTCCTTTAGAAATTGCACTGGGGATTTGATGGGCCTTTTCTTTTTTTTTTTTTTTAAATTTTTTTTTCTACGTTTTTATTTATTTTTGGGACAGAGAGAGACAGAGCATGAACGGGGGAGGGGCAGAGAGAGAGGGAGACACAGAATCAGAAACAGGCTCCAGGCTCTGAGCCATCAGCCCAGAGCCCGACGCGGGGCTCGAACTCACGGACCGCGAGATGGTGACCTGGCTGAAGTCGGACGCTTAACCGACGGCGCCACCCAGGCGCCCCTTGATGGGCCTTTTCAAATAGGAAACTCATATTCTCCAATTCTGAGAAATATTTTTGTATTATTTCTTGGATAACTTTATCCCTTCCATTTTCTTTTCTGGCCTTATATTAATTAAATATTCAACATCTCAGAATGGTCTTCTAATTTTCTTACTCTTTTATCCTATTCCTCAACTCCTTATTTTGTTCTATTTTTTGAGAGATTTCCTTTTCTTATAATCCTATTAAATGTTAAGAGTTTCGTTGTCAGGGGTGCCTGGATGGCTCAGTCGGTTAAGCGTCAGACCTCGGCTCAGGTCATGATCTCACTGCTCCCGAGATCGAGCCCCAACAGTCAGTCTCTGTGCTGACAGTTCAGAGCCTGAAGCCCATTTCAGATTCTGTGTCTCCCTCTCTCTCTGCCCCTCCCCTGATTGTGCTCTCTCTCTCTCTCAAAAATAAATAAACATTAAAAATTTTTTTTAATACAATAAAATATTGGTTATATTTTTCATTTCTAGGAGCTCTTTCCTGTTTCTCTGTTCTTTTTCATACATGCAATATATTTTTTCTCTATGAATGTAACTTTAAGATATCTTCTCGAAAACATATGGAATGTATATTTTCTTTAATATATAGACTATATATACATTATGCATAATATATAGAGAATAGACATTCTCTAAGAAGATGTATCTTTAAAAGCATTCTTATATTCATTGTGTCATCTGTTTCCACCAAATTCTGTTTTTCTGTCTGCTTTAGTTTCTGCCTTTCACATTGGAGTTTTTCCTGAGGTGTCTGGTGATCTTTGACTATCTCATCCTATTTAAGCATGAGGCACTAAAAGGCTCAGTTCCTGGGTGGGTTTCACTGTACGGTGATCAGGAAGGGACCAGCCATTTTGTTGGAGGATCCTCAAATGTTAGATTATGTGGGGCTTTTCTCTGGAACTGTTTAGTTTCCTTAGAGAAGAATCCAACCATCTCCTTTTCAAGAGGGGGAAGGGATTACAGGACAGTCACACACACAATGAAGGCTGGCAGCCTTCATCAAGTTCAGCAGTGGAAGGGGGTCTCTGTATAGCGTCCGTCTTCAGCCCTCTGTCATATCTGATATCCTGCAGTTTAGAACCCCCTGGTCTGACTTCTCTGCCAGCACTGGGAGGAGTAGTCAGTCGCTCAGCTGCACAGAAGATGGCATCTGACCTGGAGGTCTAACCGCTTGTTATAAAGATTTTCAACCAATCTTCAACCCTGTGACTCATTTCAGCTTCCCAGTATCAGGGTCCTCCAATGCCCAAGACTTGCCAGGTCCTTGCTTTCATGGTGTGCTTTTTATGCAGGCACTTGCTAGTCACACTTCCCTTCCTGTTAATTCTTCTAGCCAATTCTACCTTCTAAAGATTTGTTGATGTTTATTTTCTGCAGATATCTTCTCTGCCAGTCTCTGTACTTGCAAGTCATAATTTTTCTCCCTAAAAAAATATTTTACACACATTTTTATGAAATTTCACTAGGGAGCACAGATAGATGCATGTTTTATGCATAACATTTAACTGAAAGTCGTAAGTCATAACATTGCTCTTTGTGTGTTCTGAGCCACTTCTATCCTCTGTAAGTCTCACTGCTGGCAGGTGAAGCATATTTTCCTACCCTGGAGCGCATTACTCTTATGTTCCCTTTCTCTGGCCTTTCCCTCTTTTCTCTCCTTTCTTTAGTATTTTCTTTCTTTGCCTCAAGAGAATCAGCACTTGCAATATATGGAAACATATTGCTTATTTTCAAACTCCTCATGTTTCTTACATCCTCCACCTTAGTGCAAGAAGGGATGGGAAGAAGGTTGCGAGAACAGAAAATTGGGGGTGGAGTACATAGGTTTCATGACCCTTCTTAAAGCAGCAAAAGACCAAGAAAATCTACCTGAGTTGACTAAATGAGAATCTGACAAGAATTGGAAAATCAACTGAGGAATGGCAACCAGACCAATTATTCAAGGTACTTATTCTTATAATCTTATATTCTTAAAAAACCACTTTCCTTGGCAATGACCACTATTCGCTTTTATTTTTGAGAGAGGGTGTGCATGTGTGTGCACGCACGCAAGCAGGAGAGAGGGAGAGGGAGAGAGAGAATCTCAAGTGGGCTCCATGCTCAGCACCAAGCCCCACATGGGGCTTGATCTCATGACCATGAGATCATGACCTGAGCTAATATCAAGAGTCAGACATTTAACCAACTGAGCCATCCAGGGCCCCCCCACCACTATTCACTTTTAAGTATTTGTTTTACATTTCAACATATTGGATTTCTATATGATTATATATTTTTGACACAGACTATTTCGATGTCTCTCCCCATATTCATCTTTGCCAGCTGTTTATTCCCATCACAGTGCACATTTTTTGGGGGCTCCCGTTCTAGTCCTTTCTGTAACTTTTGATCCTGGTCTTCTGATTTTCAGGGTACTTTTTCCATCTAGAAAACAGAAATTCTGGAAGCTTTTCTGCTTAACAACCTTGTGGGACTTGTTGGTTAATGATACTCTGCTTCCCAAATGCAAGACAAAACTCACACCTCTAGAGATGATTCTGGATTTATGAAATTTTGGGTGCAGAGTTAGATGACTACATCCTGTTTTTCTGGAGAAAATAAGTATTTTTATATTTAATATACATGATTGTGCCCTGTAACAAAATGTAAAATATACATACTTTGAGACACATTTCACATCCTCTATAAAGCCTCCATTTCTAAGACTAGCTCTTATATATCTTTGCCTTAGGGGTGAGTTAGGAGGAAAAAAAATCTGACGAGTACCTACTTGGTAAATGGTTAGAGTCATAACTGGAACAAGATAGAATATTCAAATTCGTGTTAAGAAACAGAAAAAAAGAATCCCACTTGGTAGCAGATAAAGGTGCTATTTCTACTTTTACCAAGGAGAGACAGAAACCACATTATATAGTTGTCACTAATTCTTAATTTTAAAGTCTTTAAAAGAGAAAAGGAAACATTTGACAAGGGCAACATCAGGGCTGCCGTGTAAAGAAGAAATTAGTAGATGGGGCAAAAACTAGAGAAGAAAGAGTTAAAGGCGATGGGAAAAGTTTGCAGAGTTTCATCACTGGCTCACGAATGATGACCCACCTTGAGTTAGGGGATATCAGTGAAATCCTTACCTGTCTTAACGTTAATTACCGAGACTTCATACCTACCTGTAATAAAATGAATGAGCTCTTCCAGTTTTCCAGCTTTGCTCATATATTCTTCTTCTGCCACTTGAAGTTGCGGAAGATGCTCGACTAGTTCATCTTCCTTTACTCTGTTACTTTGCGTTTCCCTAGCGAATCTTAGCTTTAAAGAAAATAAAGCTAATTGTGAGGCATGATTTTAGAGAACGGACACAATTTACACTCCAGAGTATAATGTAAGTTCTTTGAGAGGAAGAGCCCTTAGTGTCCTCTCATCGTGAGGTGCATACAAAGGTATCCGGCATATCTAGATATTTGAAACATTTTTGTTGGCTGATTCAGAGAGTCTCTGGAAATCTATGAAGTAAGGAGATTACATTCAATGGCCTCTCCAAGGAGCCCTTCATTTCTCTAGCTCTACTGCTATGATTCCATTAATGCTACCATGTACGTACCCTAAACACCTATCTGAGAAAATCTCTCTTGAGCATATTTTACAGAAAAACAAACAAACAAACAAACAAACAAAAAACAGGCAGCAATGGGACACCTGGGTGGCTCAGTTGGTCAAGTGTCTGACTCTTCATTTTGGCTCAGGTTGTGATCTCACAGTTTGTGAGTTCAAGCCCCACACTGGGCTTTGCGCTGACAGTGCGGAACCTGCTTGGGATTCTCTTTCTTCCTCCCTCTCTCTGCCTCTCTCTCTCTCTCTCTCAAAAAAAAAAAAAAAGCAAAACAAAATATACATAAGTCCTAAGAAAAGTGGATTACATAAGAAATGGGGAGGGGGTGGAAATAAGTGGATATATTATTACAATAAATGGGCAAAAAGCACCCAAAACAAAACATGAAGATGCCTGCTTAATTATCCAGGTTTTAGTTAGCTGGACCTCTCTTAGAAAGCCAGGATGGGTTTAAAATGGTGATAAAGCAGTGACAGCCAGCTGATATTTACTAGCCATTCTCCTGTCCCTCGATATCAGGACTGCTCAGTTCTAGCTCAGCATCTGACTGCCAGCTAGACTGATTTTTCAGCTTTCCTTGCAAGTGGGTGCGACTAATGGTTTTGTGAGCAGAAGCGGTGTGGGCCGCTTCCGGGTCCTCCGCCTGCAACAGGAAGCAGTACGTGCCCCCTTGGTCCTTCCCTCCGTCCCCTGGCTGGAAGAGAATGAGAAAGGAAACTGCCACTTGGATCCACAGAGGTTAGCCTCAGGCTGAGGATGGCAGAGCTGCCCTTCCAACCTTGGGCCCCTTCCCTTTGGCCTATAATGGGAGAGAAATAAACCTCTCTCTTCTGTAATGACCACATCAGGGCGTCTTCTCAACTAGATAGTTAGACTCTTAAGATTCGAATAGGCCATACTTGACCCAACTTATTCTTAACAACTTTTTCGCTTTTTACCTTTAATCCAGGTTGCACACATACATAATCTGAAGGAAAACCCGGGCGCCAGCAGGGCAATGCCAGGCATGCGTCTTCAGTGGGAGGGACCTCACACCACAGCTGACCAGAGGCTACTGTCCTTCGACCCCAGCAAAGTGGTAACTCAGATGTAAGAGGAAGATACCCACATGGGTGGGTGTGATAGGCACCTTGGTTTTGAAGCCTCATGTCCAAATAGGAACCAACTTCTCTTGGGTATACCCTCCAGGTCCCCGAAAGAGACGTGCCTACTTAAAAGAGGCACCAAACCCAGGGAAGCCCAATGCTCTAGTTTCCCCACCAGTTATTCTCCCGGGCAAGATGCGGCATACCAGTCATGGGTCACTGTTTACAAACAATGTTGCCTGACGATACAACTTTAGTTGTCTACCTTTGCCAGGGTCTAGGGGAATGACCCAGAAGGTTAAGCCAAGGTCAATTTCCCAATAAAGAAGAGAGGGTTTGCAACGCTTTACTACACACATCCTGCCTGTGTTCACTGTGCCAGATGTATTTTGGCATCTCTGATAAAGAGATGTGTTTTTTATCTGTGTTCACATCCTGCCAGATGTATTTTGGCATCTCTGATAAAGCATCCTGTCTGTACCCTAGTTAATAGAGTGATACACCAGCCTGGTATGTTCCCTCCCAAACTGCAATGAGAATCCTTAGGGATAAATATAGAAAGATCAAAACACATGTAAAAACACCATAATTTAAACACATTACAATGAGGCATCAGGAGTAATTTTCTCCACACTGCATGTTAAGAAATTCAACTGTGTAGGGGCGCCTGGGTGGCTCAGTTGGTTAGGCGACCGTCATGATCTCGCTCAGGTCATGATCTCGCAGTTTGTGAGTTCGAGCCCTGCGTCAGGCTCTGTGCTGACAGCTCAGAGCCTGGAGCCTACTTCAGATTCTGTTCTTCCCCTCTCTACCCATCCCCTGCTCACGCTCTGTGTCTGTCTGTCAATAATAATAAATAAACATAAAAAAATTAAAAAAAAGAAACTCAACTCTGTATTATCTATACCAGATAGCTTGAGGGTCTAAGGAAGTATGTGAATGCATTAATTTGTTCCCATTGCCTACATTGACTTAAGTTGCCAGAATTTCCCTGACAAGGAACCATGCTGTTGTTTCATGCTTTGAGGGAGGGTTTGGGTACCAGATGCTGCGGCATCTCAGACAAGTTGGTGTTCGTCTACCGGCTCAGGCAGGCCCACTGCTTCTTCAGCTCCTTCAAGCTTCCCTGATTCCGGAGCCACATGCACACTTAGCTCAGTGATAATGGGCTCAGGCTTTTGCTGCAACCCCTTGGAATTGGAGACTTGGAAAAGAGAGAGACTGATACAGGTCCCACCCCTGTTCATCAGGATGAGTTCCAGCTCATCCTATAACTTCCTGTCCATCTTTCCTTCCCAACTGCCTGTCCTACAGCCTTCAGGCCCCAGTTCCAGATGGAAAGCAGACAGACTCTCTAGACTGTGTAACCAGCCACCACGATTCCAGAAGGTCAAATCCTGTAAGAAACCTCATTTCTGGTGGCTCTGCTTCTCTGACTGAACTCTGCCAGATATAGGGCTGTAGGACCCAGCAGATCCAATTCATGGTCAAGGTGTCAGCACTAGGTCAGAATGATGTAGAAGCCTGTGGCAAGCTCCAGCAGAATTGTAGCCGAGGCCCCCAGGTATTGGAGCCAAGTCTACAAAGGAATTAGTCACAGTACTGCCTGGGAGAAAAATGCCTCTGGAGATTTGGAAATTTATATTCTGAACCAGTGACTAACATCCAGGACTGTTTTCCTTAGACAAAATATATGGGTCAGGGGCCCAAGTGGTAGTGGACATCTTACTATTAAATCTTATGATTTTGTTTTCCCTCCCTGTGAATTTGGGCTCTGTTCATTTAGACATTGTACAACACTGGTAAGAACGATTGTACCAGGGGTATAATAATGGTTCCGTAAACCAAAATCGGAGAATGCTTCTTCTCCATTTTGGGCTCCTCGTGCTACTGAACCAATTGCAGAAATGGGATTCCAATTTGCTCCAGGTTATTGATGAGGATTATCAAGGAGAAAAAGGGTTGTTGCTTTATAGGAAGGGCACACAGGCTGCTCTCTGTGCCTTTCTGTGAATTAGACACAGGTGGACACAGCCCTGCAGGGGGCGCACAGCCTGGCAAGTGGGGTGGACACTGGAAGACTGTCGACTTACCTTGCCTAATTGCACTGTGTAAGCTCAAGTGCAATATTACATAGCAACCTTATCCTATTCCTGACTTTAAGGGGATTGCCTCCGTTGGTTCACCATCATGTATGAGAGTAAACTGTCAGCTCTCTCTCAAGAAATACCTGAAATGCTGACTACCTACTTCCAACCACCCCCTCAGCTACCACTCTGGATCAAGCTACTTGAACCACTTGCAATACTGCTGTAGCTTCCTAATTGGTCTTCCTGCACCCACCATTGCTCTCCTAAATTCTGCTCAACATAGCAGCTAGAATGATCCTATTTACATGAAAATCAGACTATTCAGCCCTTCACTCAGAAGCCTCTTATCAGGAAACTTACCTTCCCAGCCCAGGCAGAGGAAAGACAAAGTACTCACAATGGCCTATAAGGAGGCAGACCTGGGGAGGCCCCTCTTGAATCATTCCTCATGGAAGGACTCACTCACTGCCTTGTGGCAAGGAGTATGGTCAGCTGCCAGTCTCCAGCGGCCGGCTCCTTTAGAGACTTCTCAGTTATCTACTGAAGATCATGCTCTTCACGGGGGCCCCCAACCAACTGACTGAGCAAGGAGGTGGTACAAGGGTGTAGCCATTTCTGCCCAAGGCAGGGATCTGCTAATGGACAGTCCTTGCTCAGGAGCTCCCCAGAGATAGTTTGCGGGTTACCTAATAGCCTGATGGCTTCCCCTGCCCAGTCCTTTCATAGGTATTACTCCCTAATAAACTTTACACTCCTCGTTCTGTCTCAGCATTTCCTTCCAGAAAATGGATCCCTCTCCCTCCTGGCCATTCCAGCCACACTGCCTCCTTGCTGTTCCTCAGATAGGACAGCCCTGCCTCCTCCCTTCCTGTTTGCAGCAGCCCTCTGCCCTTCAGGATTCTACCCTTCCTTGTCTAACAATGCTCTTTAACAGGGCACACAGACCACATCACGTATGCTCGCCCTATCCCCAGTCCCTGCTCTATTTTTCTCCATAGCATTTCTCACTTTTGAATATACTCAAGGTTCCACTTGTTTATCTTGTTTATTTTCAATCTCCGTCCACCAGGATGTAAGCACCATAAGGGCAGAGGGGTTTTTTGTCTGTTTCTTTTTTTGTTTTTCAGCATCTAGAAGAATACTAGGCACCCAGACAGATGGCATCCAGCAGAGAAAGGTTTCCCACCCTGACTCTTCTCCCTTCTGTTTCTTCTCATTTTGTCTGAATTTGGGAATGTTTTCTTTCCCTTGTTTGTTCCCTGAGCTGTGCCAATTTCCATTTCACTTCTTCCTATTTCTGGCCCATCCCCTTCTGACACCTCTTCCCTGAGTTCCTAGATTTCTATATTGCTGATCTTCCTTGGCACCTGTACGAAACTAAAATATATATTTTTTTAATTTACAGAGGGATGCTTGATCGCAGTTTTCATCTGTTCCAACACCATCTTCCTGAGTGTTCTTCAGTTGTTGGACAGTTTTGTTCCCCCTTTCACTTATTTTTTTAATAGATTTTTAAAAAAGTATTATTATTATTATTTTAATGAATACATTTTTTCCCTTTATTTTTTTAGAGAGATAGAGTGAGTGGGGGAGAGGTTTGGTGGGGGGGCAGGGAGAGAGAGAGAGAATCCCAGGCAGACTTCACACTAACAGCACAGAGCCTGACTCAGGGCTCGATCCCACCACCAACTGATCATGACCTGAGCTGAAATCAGGAGTCAATCACTCAATCCACTGAGCCACCCAGGTGTCCCCTTGTTTTTCTCATGGTATTTTTGTGTGGAGGACATAGCTGCTCCTTTTTTGTTATTCATATTAGAAAGAACTGGCTTTTCTTGGACCAATAATCTGTGGATGGGTTTCTGCAGGATGTGGTGGGGGTTGTGTGGGGAGGCATGGGGTTGGCCCAGGGCAAGATCTGAACTTTGACATGTAAGGACTCTCTGCTTCCCTGCTACAGCAAGGGACTATTGTCTTCAAAAATTATGGAAAGAGCCCAAATGCCCATCAATTGATGAACGGATAAAGAAGTTGTGGTTTATATACACAATGGAATACTACTTGGCAATGAGAATGAATGAAATGTGGCCTTTTGTAGCGATGTGGATGGAACTGGAGAGTGTTATGCTAAGTGAAGTAAGTCATACAGAGAAAGACAGATACCATATGTTTTCACTCTTAAGCGGATCCTGAGAAACTTAACAGAAGATCATGGGGGAGGGGAATGGGGAAAAAAAAGTTACAGAGAGGGAAGGAGGCAAACCATAAGAGACACTTAAAAACAGAATAAACGGAGGGTTGATGGGGGGTGGGAGGGAGGGGAAAGTGGGTGCTGGGCATTGAGGAGGGCACCTGTTGGAATGAGCACTGGGTGTTTTATGGAAACCAATTGGACAATAAATTTCATATTAAAAACAAATAAATAAAACAAATAGTAAAAACAAAAAACAAAAAAAACAAAACAAAACAAATAAAGCCCCTCTTTGATACAGCCGGGGCCTCTGTTCCTCTTCAAAACGAATCAAGTTCAGGAAGGCTTCTACCACCATCCCTTTTCTCCTCATTCCAATACCAACGTAGGTCTCCAGGAAGCACCCCCTTACCTTTCCAGGTAACACCAGCACCTTGAAAAGGTGTGTTTTCTGTTGTGTTTCCAGAGACCTGCCACCTCCAGGCCCCTTGGGTACTTTCAGTGCCTTTTCGCTCCACCTCCCCCAGCATCCTTGCTCCATCCCATCCCAGGGGGCTCCTGGCAGCTCCCAACTCAGCAGGATGCCCTCTCTGATAAGGATTTCCAAGCTTGGCCTCACTGGCCTCCCTTGCCCTTTGCTGTTTTCCCCAGCTACTCTCGCGCCAGCTCTGCCTGCCTTCCTGCACCGCTCCCCTTGTCCCCGGGGACTTTGCCGGCACTTCTACGTAACTTGGAGTGTCTAATTTTCTTTTTTTAACTGAAAAAATACTTTATGTTGCTCTTTTTTCAGGAAAAAAAGTCACAATGAAACTAGGCTTGCTCACACTGGAGGTTTTACATTTAACCGCTTAGAGTAGCATGAAATAGGGGCACCTGGGTGGCTCAGTCGGTTAAGCGTCCAACTTCAGCTAGGTCACGATCTCACGGCTTATGAGTTTGATCCCTGCATCGGGCTTCGTGCTGACAACTCAGAGCCTGGAGCCTGCTTCAGATTCTGTGTCTCCCTCTTTCTCTGCCCTCCCCCACTCGTGCTCTGTCTCTGTCTCTCAAAAATAAAAACATTAACAAAAATTGTAAAAAAAAAAAAAGAGTAGCATGAAATATACCCCTCCCCCCACATGGCAATTTCAAATTGTTTTTAGATGCAAAATAAAACTTACCTCATACTTGCTCAACTCTTGAACTAACTTTTTTTCTTTGACAATAAATTCTTCCTCCACTTGTTTTAATTCTAATGTAAGTTTTTCAGTCTCTGCCAAAAACTCAGTGATCTCTTTTTGTCTAAAATTGGTCTAATCAGAAAGCAAACAAATTGAAGATCTGTCATTTGCCCTGTAGCAGTCAGCCTTACATTTTCAAAACAGCCAAGAATTAATATCTCTTTGCATGATACTTGGCTCTGATTTCAGGTTATGTATTTTCACAGCAACTACTTGAGAGGGAATTTATTTATTTATTTTTCCCTCCAGAGGTTAATTTATTCACCAAACAATATCTATAACCTACATGAGGAAATGGATGATGGGACTGATGGGGCATGGAGGAAGGGCGGAGGGTCAATACCAGCGCTGAGTAATGATGTTTGGTTTCTTTTTTAACAGAGAGCTTCCCTAAAAGTGAACGTCAAACGAGTTTCTGGTTACAGATTTCAAAAGCATATTCTAGAGACAAGTGCGACTTTGTTTGCTAAATTCCTACAGTTCGCACACAGCAAATAGGAATTTCTCAAGAAAGTTAAATAATTCACTCTAAGCATAAGTCACCAGAAAGGAAAATATCTCTTCATAAGATAAGGTTTAATTAAATATTGAAGGAGAATTACTGATATGCAATAATAATACTGGGTCCATACTAATATGGAACAATAATATTCAAGTTCCTTTACCTCTTGCAATAGTTTGATGCATCTAGATTCAGCAGTCTGTACTTCACCTAAAATTTCTTGTACTTCAGACTCCAGCTTCTTTTTCAAACATGCATGTTTTTTTCGTGAACAAGCAATTTTCCACTGAGTTATGACACTGGAAATGAGAGCAGAAAGAATTCTCGTGAAACTGGCCTAACGGTTTACTGAAAAGATGAAGGAATTCCAAGCAAAACAAATCCTACTATGATCATATAAGACCGTTTGAGCTATTGGCAATGCAGACCACGCACATTAGCTGAAAAAATTAGACAAAGCGGTAACTGCCTCAGTGCCGTCAGCTTCACAAGCTTGCTTCGCTGCAGCAGCCTGTGTTGCTATGTCCACTAGGACCGCGGACAAACCACACTTGGCCGCTCACCTCCTTTGGGCGAAGGATGGCAATGGGGAAGGTTCAAGGGCGGGCAGAAGTGACCCAGGCAGAAATAGCAGTTAAAACTACCTCATTTCAACCTTCTAGGTTCTCAAATTTTTCTCTCCACCACAATTTTAAAAAGCTGCACTGGAGAATGGGAAAGATGTGCAGGTGGAGTCTTACAAATGAGATTAATAACCAGGACAACAACAATATAATACACCTAGGTTTTTGCAAATACTTCCTAGGTGCCAGGTGGTCCTCTGAATATATAGACCGTCTCACTGGCCATTCACGGTGGCTTTGCAGGACGGGTGCTACTATCATTGGCCACTTACTAGGGATGGGAGCAAAGAGAGATTATTAAGGAACGTAGCCTCAGTCACAGAGCTAGTCAGCAACAGAGCAACCAAAGTGGCCTGTCTTCAGAGCCCGTATGTTTAGCCACACTTCTCTGTCACTGCACATAACCTCCCCTACTGGTCCATATAGAGAAGCCTGGTGAGCAAGAGGCACTACACCAATCTTGACAATTTCCTTCTTCGGGGAGCTCACTTGATTGAAATGGAAAACTTTGGTTCTGTTCAAGCCCCCAAATCAAACTAACGAACTGAGAGAACTCACACAATTTAATTTAGGAGAATAATTTCCTTGGACTCGAGCAAGCAACAAGCACTCTGATTTCCTCCCTACTTTGAGGCACTGCGCATTAAGATAACATAGACTTACTCATAACACAAATGAAAAGAAAAAAATTTTTTTTTTTTTTTTACCGTCTCTGACTTTCTCTTTCCCGGTTGTCATTCAGGATTTTTATTTGTCTCCGATATACTTCCTTTGTTGCTCTAAAAACAGGAAGACATACACTGGGTTTTGCATTTGTGGAAGCTAGTAGACTACACAAAAGACTTTATGTATAATTCTTATGTACAATAAGACTACCATCTAATTGGGAGATAAACCAAACCTCGTGTAACAACGAAAGGTAGTGGTAGACTCGTAGAAGGACAATTATGGTTTTGTGCAAGTGCAAACTGATTTTGCAGAATTGTGGTAAACCTAAGGGAAAGGAAGAATAGATTCTGGGGAGGCAGCTGAGGAAGGGACATCGGAGGTTAATGTTTGACAGAGGGAAGAACACAGATTGCCGGAATGAAGGTGCAATTTCACCATGGGAAGGACGTCATCATTCGCAAAGACGTGGAAAAGGTACAACAAGTCAAGAGTTATGACCAACATAGACTTGCCACAGACAGAGGACACGAAGGGAAGCAACACAGTGACATAGGAGGGGTGAAGGTCAACAAATTGGTGAGGAACTTTGAATTCCTGACTGAGTCCTGGTTTGATGCAATGTATAATTCAGAAAGCCAATAAAGAGTTTTGTACTAGGGGTAAGTAGTAATTAAGGACGGAAGGGTTTCTTGTGAATCTAGGATGGGTGGAAATATGAAGAGTCTAGCATAGGTATTAGAAGCCTTTATTATTTTTATTCCCTCTTTCTCTATGAAGTGCTTCATATGCAGAAATGAAAGTGAAATATGACTTTGTATCTTTTGAAAAATAGAAATATTCAGGGGTGTCTGGGTGACTCAGTTGGTTAAGTGTCCGACTTCGGCTCAGGTCATGATCTCACGGTTTGTGAGTTCGAACCCTGTGTCAGGCTCTGTGCTGATGGCTTAGAGCCTGGAGCCTGCTTCAGATTCTGTGTCTCCCTCTCTCTCTGCCCCTCCCCGACTCGTGTTGTCTCCGTCTCTCAAAAATAAAAACATGAAAAAAATTAAAAGAAAAATAGAAATATTCATAGCTAAAACAGAACACACAATGCTGTTTAACTAGCAACACAAATGTGTTCGTGTTTTTTTTTTCCTCCATCTAAAATCACAGTGTGGGTTTTCTTTTTTTTTTTTTTTATGAATTTGATTTATAGTCAAATTGGCTTACTTACATACAACATCCAGTGCTCATCCCAACAAGTGCCCTCCTCAATGCCCATCACCCATTTTCCCCTCCCTCTCCACCTCCCCATCCACCCTTAGTTTGTTCTCTGTATTTAAGAGTCTCTTGTGGGTTTGCCTCCCTCCCTCTCTGCCTGTAACTATTTTTTTTCCTTTTTTTCTTTTTCTTTTCCACTTCACCTTTCCCTGGAACTCTAAGATTCTTCGCAATGTGCCCAATCTCATTGATTTTATTTATTTATGCATTTAGTTTAATCCACAAAGTAGTTGAACTAGAGTGAAATAACAACAACATTAAAAGTACTAAATGAAAACCAGTATTGGGTCACAAATTTGGCTCTGAGCCCATCTGGTGATGGGAACCATGATAGCACAATACTTGATTATAGAATCTGCGTTATTCATGTGGAAAACAAAACCCCTAACTCAACCCGATTCTATTTTCCCACTCTTTCACAGGGAAGGGTTCATAGTTTCCTTTCTGAAACCAACATGAGAAACAGATGTTTAAATATGTTGTTCAACAGTGTAAGGACAAGCAACCTGCACATCCTGCTGTGTTCTAGATTTCTGTTGGCAGGAGTCAAATTTCATCTCCACTTGTCTTAGTGCTGTAAGTTAGTTTCTCCACTGCCCTACACTCAAGTCATAAAATATATTCAAATTATAAAAATAAAAAATATGCAATCCCCTATAATCTTGTAATTCAACTTTTAGGACGTTATTATAAAGAAATAGTTGTATACGTGGATATATGCTAAAGGAGGTTAATTTGAAAAATGCTTATAGTAGAGAAAACACAAAAGCCAAAGCATCAGTAGGGTGCTGGTTAAATAAAACATAGCATATTCAGTGAAAGGAATATTAAGCAGCTAAAGAAAGACTGAAGAATGAGGTCCCATATATATGAATATTGCCTCCTGAAATAGTATTAAAATCAACAGATAAGTGTAAAAATTAATACAAAGAATTCCCATATACCTTTCACCAATTTCTCCAAATGTTACCTTTTATCACACTTGTTTTATCATTTTCCCAGATATATTTTTCCAGCTTTTTATGGAGATATAGTTGAAATATAATATTGTGTAAGTTACCCAGATACAATTTTAAGTGGATAAATTACAGTTCTAGAAAAGTACAATCCTATTTTTGGGTGTACGTACACACTCCTATTATAGAAAGCATGCATAGCAAACTGTTAACAGTGAGATCTCTGTGGGGAGACAGAGATTAGGGTCACTTTTATGCTTCTAAGCCACACTTTTTTTTTAAATTTTTTTTAACGTTTACTTATTTTTGAGACAGAGAGAGACAGAGCATGAACAGGGGAGGGGCAGAGAGAGAGGGAGACACAGAATCGGAAGCAGGCTCCAGGCTCTGAGCCATCAGCCCAGAGCCCGACGCGGGGCTCGAACTCACGGACCGCGAGATCATGACCTGAGCTGAAGTCGGATGCCTAACCGACTGAGCCACCCAGGTGCCCCAAAGCCACACATTTCTACATTTGAATTTTAAAATCACATCAGGTATTACTTATTTTAATCAGAAAAACTAAAATTAAAAATTACAGTGATTTAGAATGGCAGAAATGAACACCATAGGGGGTCAGTGTTGTGATCATGTTCAGGCACATTCTTGTTCCTAGACTCCTGATGGGTCCATTTCTCATGTCCAGCAGCTTGTCCAGAACTCAGGACCTGTCTACCCTTTCAATGGTAGATTCAATGATAATGACCCTTCTATACTGTAAAACAGAGACAGTGAATTATAAACTTCCTTTTCTATAGGATATCAGAAACTGATAGATCTATGGTTACCATATATTAAAACAAATGCAGAAAAGAATGATTAAATGTTTCAAGGGCAACAAACATACTGATGAAGTTCCTGGAGAGTGACAAGTCCTTCCTCCATATTTTTGATGTCTACTTTTCTTTGCGATAGGAAGTTTTCTTTCCGACTAATAAATGCCATTTGTTTCTGATTCCTACCATGAAAAAACCAGAGTTAGCATATGTTGAAAGGTGAAATCATTTTTTTTTAACTCTTCAGCATGAGGGGACATTGCAATCACAAATAAGAATGTAGAATGTAGGCTGCCAAGTTTGGTTCATCAACTATTTACTGAACAAATTAGGAAAATAGAAACAAAGTCTTTTTGCTAGTGGTGGTGAAATCTAAACTCATGAAAATTCCTAAGCCATGGAGAGAGCATGAACTGCTGTAGTCACCATAAAACCACAAGAACAGTCCTGTCCCTAGCACTCTGTCCCTCTGAGCAGGGGTGTCTCTTTTAATATATTTATCAATTCTACCATGTTCTTTTGTGAAAGGTGAAGGGGTCAGTTAGACCAACTTTAAATACTGGCTTTGCCTCTTTCTAGCAGTGTGACCCTGAAGGAAACTTCACCTGGAGATGAGCCTCAGTATCTCCATCCATAAAACAGGGATCATAATACCTATCTCAACAGCTATAAGGATTAAATGAGCTATAAAGTGCTCAATCCAGTGCGTGGGACTCATGAGGCACTTTGTAAAAAGTGGTTAATATTTTGTCTCCAATTTGTAGAGAGAATAATAGGAAGTATACAGTTTTGTTCAATTTCAGTTTTTTCCAGACATTGATAGGGGCATTCCTGTAACAGAAAGTGCTTTATATAAGCATCTCGTCTTCTTCAAAACTTCTATGGACTGAACTGTGTTCAGTCCCTAAAATTTGTGTGTTGAAGCCATAACACCCAATGTGATCGTATTGGAAGGTGAGGCTTTTGTGAAGTGACGAGGTCACCTGATTAGATGAGGTCATGACAAAGAGGCTCCTTGTAAGAAGAGACACCAGGAAGTTTGTTTTCTCCCTATTTCTACCATGTAAAAACACAGCAAGAAGGCAGCCTTGTGCAAGCCAGGAAAAAGGGCTCTCACCAGAACCCAACCATGCTGGCACCCTGATATTGGATCTCCATCCTCTGGAACTGTGAGAAATAAATTTCCGTTGTTTAAACCACCCAGTCTATGGTGCTTAGTCATGGCAGCCCAAGCTGAAGACAAAAACGAGTAACAATAGTAAATGTTTTAGTGTTACAATGATTTGTCATCAGCACATTATCAATTCTACCATGTTATTTTATGAAAGGTGAAGGGGTCAGTTAGACCAACTTTAAATACTGGCTTTACCTCTTTCTAGCAGTGTGACCTTGAAGGAAACTTTACCTGTAGATGAGTACTGATTAACTCAGTACTGATCTGGGGAAATTTTTTTTGCTGAAAAAAGCTACTGAAAGCAGACTCTTGGTAGGTTTTTCAGTTGAATGAGATACAATGATTGTAACTACTCTCTGCAGCTCACATGCTGCAATGACCATAAACTCAGTTTCACCTAAGTGTGCCTGGACACTGTAATTACACTTCTGTGTGATCTTTGTCTGTAGTAATGGATCATTACTTATAGAATTCATGCTTGCAAGATGTTATTCTGTATTTGTTAGGAAAATATTGGTGAATGCCCACTATCTGCTAAGCAATGTACAAGGTCCTGGGGATGTAGCACTGAGTAAATACCCTGATCTATTCATAGTTCAGTGGAAACGAGATTTATAGACTACTTATGACAATGCAGTGACTGATGAAAAGGAATGGCATCAGAGGGATGTTTCAGAAGGATCATTCTGGTAGAAGGAAGGTCAACGACTTAAGGGTGGTAAAGCAGAAAGTGGGGAGAACTTTGGAGGGACAAGCCAGTGCAAAGAAGCTGAAAGAGGTGACAAGAATGGAGTTGGAGAGAAGAATGGGATATATTTGAGAAATATCCGGGAGGTGGAATTGACAAGCCTTGGTACTTGAATGGAGTCCAACGGGTAGTAAAAGATAGGAATTTCCTTGAATAATTTCCCAGTCTCTGGGTTAGGGGATTGTGTCAATGACCAAACCCTTCACAGAGGTAGGGAAGAGATGGCAGAGCCAGTTTCTGATGAAGGTAGATCTCACAGTTTCTCTAAACAGTCTCATGGAGTAAAAGCAGGATTCTTTTTTCAAGAATCTGATGTAGAAGTAAATATAATGCTCATGGTGTTTATGGATTTGATCTAACCCATATGAGGAAAGCATTACTCAGTGCATATACAGGCAGATGAGGAGTGTGTTTATTTTTAGGTAAATATTTCATCGTTGTCAATAGATTTTAAAACTAGGATGAACTTAAGTAGAGAGTCACCATTTTTTTTTTACTGTAAATTTTTTACAATGTTTTTTTTTAATATATGAAATTTATTGTCAAATTGGTTTCCATACAACACCCAGTGCTCATCCCAAAAGATGCCCTCTTCAATGCCCATCACCTACCCTCTCCTCCCTCCCACCCCCCATCAACCCTCTGTTTGTTCTCAGGTTTTAAGAGTCTCTTATGCTTTGGCTCTCTCCCACTCTAACCTCTTTTTTTTTTTCCTTCCCCTCCGCCATGGGTTTCTGTTAAGTTTCTCAGGATCCACATAAGAGTGAAAACATATGGTATCTGTCTTTCTCTGTATGGCTTATTTCACTTAGCATCACACTCTCCAGTTCCATCCATGTTGCTACAAAGGGCCATATTTCATTCTTTAGAGAGTCACCATTTTGATGCCAAGGAAACCCCATAACCATAACATGTTGATTCATGTACAGATCATGGATAGAAACATACTCATTATAAGTGTTCTGTTTCTGTATAAAAACTTTCTCCTCCTCACTTAAGACAATCTTATATTGTCTGGTAAGAGTATGCAATTTCTCCTGTAGATCTTTGCTCTCTAAATGATTTTTGTGTAGTTTTTCAGCCATCTAGGGAAAAAAAAAGCAATTAGAGGACACATTTCCTTTGATGGGAGTCAGTCATGTGGCAACTCTAGAGCACTGGGTATGTTACTTAGCATACAATAACTATGCCATAAATGTTGAGTGATTTAATTCTGTATCAAATATGCAGTTATACATTTTGGGGCCTCTCCTATAAATTATGACAAAAGTATAGAAAGGTAGTAGACACTGATGCAAACACCACAGAGTAAATCATTCATATTGAAATAAGCATTGAGATTAATAAACTGAGATCATTCAACAGGATCCATAAGTCCTTTTCCCAGAAGATAAATTACACTAGGGAAAAGAAAATGTTAACACCAATAGAAGCTCTTGCTCAAAACCTCTTTGATGAGATACTAGGTCTGCTTCTTGTTAAATATTTCTATTCAAGGACAAAACTAATGTTTATTAGTGAACTTGCTATTCGAGAAGTTTGTGTTTAAAATGTCTCTATTGCTTCAAAAGAGGTAAGAAAGTTATGTTCAGTAGGAGTGATGGGCTGAGCAGTTCACAATAACCTTTTGGCTGAGTATTACTAGAATAGCTGGATGAAAAAATATCTTAGAAGTGTTGAAGAACTAACAAGATAATGACTAATTCTACAAGAAATCAAGAATCCATAATAGAGGGCACTGGGGTGGCTTAGTTGGTTAAGCATCTGAATCTTTATTTTGGCTCGGGTCATGATCCCACAGTCATGGGATCAAGTCCTGCATTATTGGGCTCTGTGATGGGTGTAGAGCTTTCTTAGGGTTCTCTCTCCTTGTTCCTCTTCCCCTCCCCTGCTCTCTCTCTCACTCTCAAAAAAAAAAAAATCCAGAGTAGTAAATCTAGCACTGAAAACTCCTTTTACCCTAAGGACATTGATTGATATGGAAGAAACCACTTGGAAATGGAATTTTAGTTCTCTTACCTGACAAGAGGGACAAAAATCAACAGAGTTCATCCAGGTATTGAGTTTGATAAATCTTCTACCACTTTAACCTGTGGTCTCAAAAAGCTTCATGCTCTGGAGAAGGGTAAATTGGAAGCTAATAAGCCATGGCCCAGCCTAATTTTGATCACCAGTGAACCTAAGGGTGCATTAAAGTGGTTTGGGACTGGTAATACCCCAGCCATCTGACGGAAGTGAATTAAAGTCTGTTCCTGGAAAAGATATGATCATCCTAAGCTTCAAATTGTTTTTACAAACTTCCCCCCCCCCAAATACAATGTCTGGTATACAGTTTTCTACTAGGAACAGAAGGAAATAAGACAGCATGAAAAAAAATTGGCAGAAGCAAAAGACTACGGAAACAAACCTATAAAAACATCAGATAGTGAGTGGAATTAGATACTGAACTATACAAATATTGTGTTTACTATAATCAAAGAAATGTTAGACATACTTGAAAATTACGGCGAGGAATTGAAATAGACAATGCAGATTTGAAAATTACCAATTTAAAAAATTCAATAACCAAAATTAACAGCTGAAATAAGACCATCCTGCCCAGAATACAGCAGGGGGAGACAAAAGATAGAAAACACGAAAGAGAGGGTAAAAAAACATAGAGGATGTGTTTATTAGCACAAATAATTGTATACACACACGTGCATACATATATATACAATTGGAGTCTCAGACCAAGAGGAAAGGGAATGAAATATGTGAGCAGATAACGGCTAAGAATTTTGCAGAACTTGCAAAATACAGCAATTTACAGATCTAAGCAGCCCAATAAATCCCAAAGCAGGAGAAATAAAAAGAAAATGTGGACATATGATAGTGAAAGTGAATAAGTGAAAGGGAACAAAGAAGACCTAAAATAAATGAGGTACACCACTTTAATGGATTGGAAGCCTTGATATTGTAAGAATGTGACATTCTCCCCAAACTGATCTATAGATATAATGCAACCCCAATCCAAATGCAAACAGGTTTTTTTGGCAGGACTTGACAGACTGACAGAAGTTCAAAGGGCCAAGAACAGTGAAAGCAATCTTGAAGAGCAAAGTGGAAGGATTTATACTGCTAACTATAAAGGCTTATGTTAAAAGCTGCTAATTAAGAAAGTCTGGTTTTAATGTGAGGGGAGACAAGTCCAAAGGAACACAATAGGGAGTCCACAGATCTACACACATATTTACAAGTATTTATGATCTGCCGTTGATTTATGACAAACTTACCATTACAGTATAGTGCAGGAAAAGATGTTCTTTTCATTAAATGGTGCTAGATAATCTTATGGAAAAATATGAACCTTGACCACCATCTCACAGCATGCACACACACACACACACACACACACACACAGATTCCAAATGGCTTGTAGTCCTAAATGTGGAAGGGCAAACAATAAATCTTCTAGAAGATCATGAAATAGTATCTTCATGACAAAGGACATAAAAACCAAAAAGGAAAAGATTGATAAACTGTACTTCATTGCAACTAATAAATTATACCCATCAAAAGATATGTATGTACATAAGGATTGTACATTTATAGCGTGTGTACTGTTCTGTGTGTAATATCTTATAATAAAAAAAATTAAAATAAAGTTACAATAGAATTTCATCACTGAACTTGTCTCCTACACCTCATGAGAATTAAGATTGGCTGCCACCGAGAGTCCAGCAGAAATAGTAAATGGGTCAGAGCCCTGATCCCTTTGAAGCAGTCACTGACTTGAACTCATGGAATTTGGCTGACGGCTATGGATTAAAGCGAAACCCCTTTGCATTTGCCCTTTGAGCAAGTAAGCCATGCAGTGTAGGGGTCCTGGATTTTCCAGACAGTTGGGGGCCTGCAAACTACGGAGCTATCATCTGAAGCCTGCCTGACAGCTTCAGGAAATAAACGGAAAGGAAAAAGAAATCCTTTGCCCAGAGAATGAAAGACAACTTTAAAAACCAACCAACTGACCACCCAGCCAACCTACCAACCTTGTCTAGTTTCTGTCTTTCAGAATCTTCACAACTAAAGAATCAGAGTAGGTCTAACCTGGAGGGAAGCCGTCCCTAATGCCATTAGCTCATAACCAAATGGAAAGAATGTAACCGGTTCAAATCATTCTTATGGAAGAGATCCACAGTGTACTGTTTTATATTCTATTTGTCACGCAATAATATATTATGAGCTATTACTTAACCAAGGCCCTTTTGTTGGACTTTAATTGTATCTTCCCCCTAATTTTTCAATTATTATAAGGAATGCTTTACCGAATACCTTGTGGATAAATTTTGGTTTATACCCGTAGTTAAGTACTTATGATATTTCTTTTAACCAAAATTTAAAATGTCTAGAGAATTCTCCTGGATGCTAATCTGACTCAAATATTTCACTGCTTACTAAGCACAATATGGGTTGCTAGACTTTACAGGTACCACACAACAGCAAGAGGGTCCCATTTTTTTCTAAATAATTCGGATGAAAAATACCCATTGATCTGGATATTTCTAATGTATTATAACCATAACCACATGAAAAGTTACCAAACAAAGATTCACTTTCACATAGACAACATTTGCTCTTTCATATATTTAAAATATTTGGGGAGGGAATAAAATCTTTAAATCAATTACTGCAAATGATCATGATTATTATATTATATTATATGTATAATACATAATATATAGTATAATATATATTATTATATTATCATTATTATATCATGAAAAATCTACTTTTGGAAAATTTCACATTTCTCAAATATATTTAAAATATTAACTAAAAATAAAAATGAATAATAATCTAAAAGGTGTAATTTCCATCTTCCTACCTGCTTTATCTTCTGCAAAATTTCATCTTTTTCAACACTAGATGAATCTTCCAGTTTTTCCTTGTTATTCATAAAAAAATGCCTATGATCAAAGGAAGCCAAACAGATTCATATTAGGGCATGTTTTCCAGTAAAGCCACATTTATTTATGACTCCAGAAACTTCCAGTCCCCATCTTCCTATACAACATATTTATGGGTATATTCACAAAACTAAGCAAAAATTTTTTTACTTATTAATTTTGATGAATACTTCCTTTATTTATTAAGAAGTAATTATTAAACACTTGTCCTCTGCAGGTATTATAGGTACTAGAGATACAGCACAGGTGAAGTCCCTGCCCTCATGGAAATTACACTCTAGTGAAGTAGAATATAAGCAAGTTATCAAAATAACAATAACAATTATTATTATTATTTCAGATAGTGTTAAGTGCTTTAAAGAACACAAAGTAGGGTGAAGGACAGAGAATTCCTGAGAGTGAGGGTATTATTGTAGATAGGTGGCAATGGAAGGCTTCTTGAGATGATCTGTGAAAGACCCGAATGATGAAAAGGAGCCAGATAGGTGAAGATCTGAAGAAAGAGCTTTTCATGTAGAAGGGAACAGTCAGTGATAATATCTTGAGGCAAGAACAAGTTTTGGGTATTTGGTGAAGAGACAATTATGAGAAAGTTGGAGAGGCAGAGACTAGATCACGTAGGGTCTCAAGGACAAAGGAGAAGTTCAGATATCATTGTGAAGGGAACCAGGGGAGAATTTAAGCAGAGGAGAGACATGAACTGATTTACATCTTGTAAAGATGACTGTGGCTACTTAGTGGAGAAAGACAGCAATACAGGAAGACAGACTATGTAGAAGGCTACAGCAGTGGTCAAGAAGAGAAAACGGTGGTTCAGACTAAAGTTGAAGTGGTGGAAGTAATGAGGAATAGTTGGATCTGCCTTTGGATTTGGCTGGAGGTTGGGTTAGGGTTAGGTAGTGAGGAAAACAGGATTGATGCATGATTCCTAGGTTTTTGGCTAGAGTAACTAGGTAAATGGCGATACGGAAGACTGACGGAAGAGCTGTTTCAAGGAGGTGGGAAATTAAGAGTTCCGTTTAGGACGTGTTATATTTGAGATATCTAACAGATATCCTTCAAACGCAGAGGTCAAATATGCTGGAGAAGTCAAATATGCATTTAGAACTCTGTGCTGGATATTTAATTTGGGAGTCATTGGGGTACAGAAGGTATATAACACCCTAAGACTGGATCAAATCATGTATGGAGAGTATGAAGAGAAGGGCTGAGAACTCCAAAATTTAGAGCCAGAGAGAAGAACTGGAACAAATAAAGGGCCCTAAAAAGGGTCAGTTTAGTGAGTGACATAAGAAAATATGATGTTTGGGAGGCCAAGGGAAGAAAGTATTTCAAGAAGGTGGAAATGTGTCAAATTCCATTAAGAATTCAAGAACTTTAAGGAATAGGCTAAATCATTAACGTTTGGCGGTACAGGTCATTGGTAATCAGGAAAATCTTGAAGTCATTCCAACCCTTCTAAAAAAGCATCTATAATTTTCACAGCCTTCACTGCAATGGTAAGTGTATACTCAGGGTCACAAATTGGATACCATTTATACACAACATTTAGTTTCCAACTTCCTGTGTGCTGAAAACTAGCTGAATGGTGAAGAAAGACCATACTCGGTTAGAAATGCAGACACAGGATTTGCCTTTATTATGCAAACACATCATGCTGGACATCAATAATAATAATGAATAAGGTTTAAACTATCAATGCTTCCTGTGGACTTGTGGAGCATTTATGTTCTCTCAACTGTCCACACACAGAATTTTAACTCATGTTTGAGTGTTTGTTTAACTCATGTTTGTTTTTCCTCAATATTTGGACCTCAAAACATGTAACAAGCTTGGAAATTAAAGACTTTATGGGGGAAAAATAAAGTTTATTGATTAATAGGAAGATGAGTTTGTGCAAATTATTTTAGTTTATTGTATCATTTATTCTTAAAGAATCTTATGGACTATTATAAAACAACACTGTTTGGGGCGCCTGGGTGGCTCAGTTGGTTAAGCGTCCAACTTCAGCTCAGGTCATGATCTCGCGGTCTGTGGGTTCGTGCCCCGCGTCGGGCTCTGTGCTGACAGCTCAGAGCCTGGAGCCTGTTTCAGATTCTATGTCTCCCTCTTTCTCTGACCCTCCCCTGTTCATGCTCTCTCTCTCTCTCTCTGTCTCAAAAATAAATAAATGTTAAAAAAATAAATAAATAAAAAATAAATAAAAAATAAAACAACACTGTTCGACTCTTCAAATCTACCAACCAAGATTTAGGTGCCTTTTCTCACTTCCATAAATTGAGTAAATGAACTAAAGGAGAAAACAGAAAGAACGTAAGAATTTTCTTTTAATTTGCTTGGTAGTAAAGAAAAAAGGTATAGTTTTATTAGTAACAAAGGGGGTAACTGAAATCTTCAATCACCAAATTAATCAAATGCACTTTTCCTCACAGAGATCCCATATGAATGAAAACTCTTGAAAAGCTGGGATAAAAAAAAATGATGAGCCATTAAAAGTAGAAGATCAATGAATCCCCATTTCATTCTTGAATGTATATTTAAAACAAATTAGCTAACATGAAGACTACTTATCAATAAAACTTCATCAGTATAGCAAGTTTTTAAATCATAACTCCTAGAAATAACTGAAGACCTGATCTGTATCTTCCTCTATGATTATTTGCCTAGTTTTTCTTCAAAATATGCATGAACTAAAACTATTGAATCACTTTCAAAGAAAAAGATTTTTTTATTCTGAGTTTTAGTTGTAGACTCGAGCTTTTATACTTCTTTTTAAAAAATTATTTATTTTTAAGTAAACTCTTTGCCCAACAAGGACTCAAACTCACAACCCCAAGATCAAGAGTCACAGGCTCCAATGACTGAACCAGCCAGGCACCCCAAGATTTTATATTTTTAAATCTGGTACTGAGTGCAAAGATTATTGCCTATTTTATGGCCTGATGATGGTAGAATAGCACTGTACTGTTGGCAACCGCTGTTTTAGAAAACATATAAATCACAAAACATTTAATCCTACATAGAAATAAGCTATATTATAATGAGATTACACATGGGAAGTTACTTGCCTTTTGGGGAACCTACTAAGTCCAAAATTTGTCTTTTAAACTGCCAGCAGAATCTAGGGGAAGGCCTGGAAGCCATATTTGTACTACAAGACCCCACTCTTCCTGGTCAGAGCTGAGCCAAACACCTTCTGATGGAAAAATCTGGGAATTCTCCTGGGAGAAGTCTGTGGGCCAATCTCTAAAGATAGATGGACCTGTGACAGGTAACCTTTGAGGGTTTGGAATGACCATGTTTAGCCTTGGGCTCCCCAAGGAGAGAACATAGTATGTAGATAGAGAATGAAACATGGTTCCCAAAAGGAAGCAGAGACTGTTCCTTGGGATGGACAGATTTCCTTAAGTTTATGGTTCTAGTCCCATGGGTTTTGCCCTGAAATATCCTTGTATTTTTTTCAATAAGTTCTGTAAGTCCCCCTTGACTAAGAACCACAACTATCATAGCAAGGGTAGGTGAACCTACAGGAGGTTCCACTAATGCCTTCCCCTGGGGGCATATTTGTTTGTAGGGAATCAGGAACTAAAGTGGGGACAATTCATACAGGATTGTATCCTCAATTTTTTCTCTTGATCATGTGGAAGACTGGTTAATTTCCAAATGAAGAGGTGGTTTTATAAAGCTGACAATTGCAAATTTTAGTAAATTAAGAGAATATAGTTCTTAATCTAATATTAAAAAAAAATTTTAATGAAAAAATATAACATCTAGAAACGTTTTAGTAAAAATAAAGCATTGAACTTACATTTTATCCTCCAGGATCTTACAGGATTTCTTCATTTCTTCAATCTCTTGTTCCCAATGCCTTATTGATTCTTGTAGTTGTGCTATCTCTAAATTGTGATCACTAAGAACCTATTGATAATTCAATAAAATTACGGTATTCAATTGTCACCAAATGATTCATGGAAGTGTTCAATTCACTAAATATTCATGTATCACTTATTCAACTTTTACATTGGGGGTACCTTTAGCTAAGATAAAAAGCAATCATTAAAATTATTTATTCATAGAACAAACTTGGACGGAAATAATTCTGAAATCATCAGAAAAAAAACCCTACAATTTTGGAGAGAGAGCAACCAAATATAGCAACAAGAATATGAAAACTATAAAAACAACTTTTAAGACATGAATTCATTTTGGCTACCTTTTAAAATAAGTCTAAACAAATCTGTACTTTCACAATCATTTTCAAAATATTCCAGGACATTAGAATGAGTATTATTTAAAAAAAAAAAAAAAGTAAAAACAAATTACCTTAACTGACAAATATGCTCAGGTTAAGAGAAGTTTTCTTAATATTAATCAGTATTTTGGAAATGTAACAGCTGGGTGCTGTGGTAAAATATTAACATCATTTAAAAGAATGAAGTATGAATAGAGAAAACTCCAAGTGGCACATGTGTTAACAATGCAGTTTTGGAATAAAGAAAGGGGGAAGCAAACAAATTAGAGCCTTGGGTCTGCACTTCAGCTGTGAGGGAGAAATGGAAGGGAGAGAAAGTTCATCAAATTCCACTGTTCCCTGGCATGGAGTCACCACAGGCAGATTAATGGCATCTAACCCTGCACATCAATGTGGAGTCAGAGAAACATCGGTGGGGAACACAGGTGCTCTCATTCCTACTAGACAGGTGCACGAAAGCTCCCCTCAACTCTTTCTTTCTCTGAAGCACCCATATGACTCAACTTCTGGGCAATAACTAGTTTCAGAGTTAACAAGGGTCTGAAGTCGAACATGAGCACAATGTCTAAAGGACTGTGACCGATCATGAGGATTAGTGGCTGTGTGCTGAAGGCCCATTTAGGCCCCTCATCGGTCACCTCTCGCCTTCAGTCCCCCCTGCCCTGGGCATATAGGCCACCTCAAGAATCACACACCATTATTCTTTTCTGACAACATCACCTCAGCTTGACCGGGCTGCAGAGTCATCTAAAATGAAGACACCCCTGGAAGATTAACCTGGAATTTCCTGTTGTCTCAGTCCACAGCCAAACCCTGTTTTCTAATCGTGGATGGTGAGAGTAACAACCCCAATAACCACCTTTACCAAATACAAAGCACTCAGCTAAAAGTCTTATGGGCATGACCTCAATTGAGCTTCTAGCCCTTTGAAGTAGGCAGTATTATCACCCCGTTTTATAGGTGCAGAAACTTCAGGTTGATAGAGTTAAAAATGTGAACCCCAGGTCTCTGTGACACTCAAGTTTGTGCTTTAAACACTATTCTCCTGCAGTAAAGTGGAGTTAGGGTGGGCATGTTGGCTTATGGGAGGTGGCGATGACGCTGGAGGTGAGTTTATCCTTGCCATCTTCTAGCCTTGCATAATTTGGTCTTAGAGATCTTTGGAGCACAGGTGAAGGAATATATACTGTGTCTTCCCAATTGAGTTGATGGAGTACCTGACTCATGACCTATGAGATGCAAACAAAGGCAGGAGCTTGGGCCTGCAGATAAAGTCTATCTGATATAACCCTTCTGTTCTCCTTTGAATCTAGCCTCACTCATGCTTGCTTACTATACAGATATTTGAAAAACAGATAATGATTATTTATCTATCTACTGATTTATTTATTGAACCTGCATGCAAGAGTGGGGGAGAGGCAGAAGGGGGGAGAGAGACTCCTAAGAAGCCTCCACGCCCAGCACGCAGCCTAATGACCTGGACCCAATCCCACGACCCTGGGATCGTGACCTATGCCAAAATCAAGATTTGGAGGCTTAACTGACTGAGCTGCCCAGGCACCCCAGTGATCTTAAAAACACATACTGGGGAGAAATTTTGATTCTACTAATATTCTGTAATTGGATATCATAATAGACACACTGTAACTAAGATGATCAGAATCACTCTATAAAAAGTGTAAGGGAAGTAGCTGAGTATTCTGATGAGAAGTGTGATGTTTCTGGTAAGAAATGTGATGACTGTTGCCCCATATAGTTTTACATGTAATTCTCAATACAGATAGAAGAAATACACCAAAGACTCGTTAATTCAACTAATTGCAATAGAAGATTAGCAGGCATTTCTGTTTTAATTAACACAGAAGGGGTATTATCATTACCCTCTTCCATTAGAACCATCTGAATAAGCTTCAGTTTTCTTATCTTTAAAATAAGGATAATCCTCACAAAACATTTATGAGGGCTGGTTTTCAATCAATGTTATCAATTTTAAAAAATAGAAGCACAGAGCTCTGAAGTATTTTCTACTTCATACGAATAGTCCCCTTTCCACATTAATGCTCCTGTAGCCAATATAAATCAAAAGCCTAAGCTGTTTTATTATCACACATTCAGAATTAAGGAATTTGCCCATGGCTATTCATTTTGTTATGTAAAATAAAACAATCTCATGGAGATGTTATATATGGTTCTGTATGCACCTGGTCAGTTCTGTGTGCATTTTAAAAACCCATTTTTACAGTATTCTGGTCCATCGAATGCAGTTTGTACCTAAGGTAATTCAAGCTTCCTTCTTCTGACCATATTCCCAAAGAAAAAACACAATTGCACTATACCATTTTAAATAAAGTGTCAGAAAACCTTAGCACGCCGAAAACATTCTCTCAGAATGGCATGCAGATAGATTAAAATCAGCTCCTTTAAAAAAGCACCTGCTGCTGGTTATATTTAAGACAGTGTATATATATATCAAGGTGCCCTGGACAGGCCTGGAGAGACATAGTTTATTCTTTCTTACCACTGTCCTGGTACTAACTGTTTCTCTCATTTTTGACACTTTAAGTTTTAATGTATCCAATTCTTTCTTCTTTTGATAAGTATCCTTTCTCTTCAATTCACAGAGTTTTTTATATTCCTCAATCTGTAGTGATATACAGAATAAGCCAGTCAAAAAGCTTATGAGAACAACAAAGTTTAGACAATCTTTTTATTTTGTCAACCTAATTCATACTCAATCTAAGTATACCATAGTCAGTCTATCAACAACAACAAAATGCACGCGCGCGCGCGCACACACACACACACACACACACACACCAAACAAAAAAAAAAAGAAAGAAACCAACCCAGGGTTTGCTTGTTTTGCAACATCACAGGAAGAATACTGAACTATAAGTAACTGTAATCATAAATGTCGAAACAGTAAATTTATAAGAGTAATAAGACAATGATCATTAATAGCAAATTATAAAAGCAACAGCCATTGTAGCAATTTGCTAGTAAAACACCTTAGCAATAGTCACCAGATTTATAGTGAGCTAATAAGATCAGGAAAGTCAAAGAAAGAAAATGAAGAACTGCCTGGATACCTGAATTCACTTTTTTTTAATGGGAAAGAAAGCAGACTAAAAATAGAGTCAACAAAATCACTGGAGACTGGGCAGCACGCAGTCTTGGACAACATCTTACCATTTTACGAAGATGAAACATATTCTGATTACTTGTCAGACCCAATGAAGTAAGTCATCTTCTTATCAAAATCAAATATATCAATGCTGGGAAAGCAAGCTGGTGCAGCCACTCTGGCCAACAGTATGGAGGTTCCTCAAGAAACTGAAAATAGAACTAGCCTATGACCCAGAAATTGCACTACTAGGCATGTATCCAAGGGATTACAGGTGTGCTGTTTCAAAGGGACACATGCACCCCCATGTTTATAGCAGCACTATCAACAGTAGCCAAAGTATGGAAAGAGCCCAAATGTCCATCGATGGATGAATGGATAAAGAAGATGTGTATGTATATACACATACACACACACAATGGAGTATTACTCGGCAATCAAAAAGAATGAAATCTTGCCATTTGCAACTACGTGGATGGAACTGGAGGGTGTTATGCTAAATGAAATTAGTCAGAGAAAGACAAAAACCATATGACTTCACTCATATGAGGACTTTAAGGGACTAAGCAGATGAACATAAGGGAAACATAAATAATATAAAAACAGGGAGGGGGACAAAACAGATATGGAGAACATAAATATGGAGACATAACATAAATATGGAGAACAAACTGAGGGTTACTGGAGAGGTTGTACGGGGGGGGCGTGGGCTAAATGGGTAAGGGGCACTAAGGAATCTACTCCTGAAGTCGTTGCACTATATGCTAATTTGGATGTAAATTTTAAAAAATAAAAAATAAAATTAAAAAAAATATATATCAATGCATTTTTTTGGCAAAATGAATTATCAAGAATAAGGTAACTAACTGAGTCGTGAGGCCTGAGAAGGCATATTCAACTCTGTATTAAAGAGTTATGACAATGTATGTTTGGGTGGCTTTCTGTCAAAGCTATCAGCCATTGCACCCGAAGTGTCTTGTGAATGAACATGACCATTGTCAATTATCTCAGTACCAGGGCACAGGTGCATATGAATGGAACCTTGTGATTAATACATTTTGTTGAAAATTGGAATTCTGTGTTTATTCTTTGGCCTAGGCCTTCTCCCAAGGTCTTGCAATCTCAGAAACAGTACTGGCAAAAAATATTTTGTTTTGTGTAAGGGGAGAGCTTATGATTTGTAGACTCTGACAGCTTTAATAGTTTTTCCTTTCTTGTAGGAAGTAAAGGAAGTTAACAGGTTGTTACCATAGCCTATCATGTGCTTTTAGTGAATAATGGTGGTTGACTCCATAATATCCACCCCACTTGGTCTATCCCACTGGCACACAGTGCTCCCTTAGGATCCATTATTGTTTGAGGGGTGGGTGCTATCATGACCTGGCCAGATCAGACACAGCAAGAAGACTTATGGTCTTTGGTTGGAGAAGATTTTCCTGTTTCTACTTGAATAAGGAAGCATACAACCCAGTTGTTATTGGTGGCCATCTTATGACCACGAACACAGCAAGCCTTAAGATGAGGGATGGAGGAGAGGAGGGATGAGCCACTAAATTAACTAGTCTTGGAGGCTGCCCTCTACCTTGGGAATTCTTACTGTGTGAGATAATAAATGTTCTATTTAAGACAGATTTGAGTTAGGGCTTCTGCTATTTGCATCTGAAAGTATCTTTTTTTAATGTCTATTTAATTATTTTGAGAGAGAGAGAGAGCAGAAGAGGGGCAGGCAGAAAAAGAGAGGGAGAGAGAAAATCTGAAGCGGGCTCCATGCTGTCAGCACAGAGCCAGATGTGAGGCTCGAACTCACAAACTTGGAGAACATGACCTGAGCTGAAATCAAGAGTCAATGCTTAACCAATGGAGCCACGCAGGTGTCCCTGCATCTGAAAGTATCTTAACTGGTGCCCTTTTCCAGGGAGATAGACCAAAGGTAGGCAAACTTCTAGTAGTGGGCCCCAAATCTAGCAACCTGTTGTTGTAAAACTGCTCTCAGTCATTTAAGTACCATTCCTTTCATGCTAAAATAGCAGAGTTGAGTAGTTGTGACAGAGAGGGCCCACAAAGCCCTAAATAATTCCTATCTGGCCCTTTTCAGAAAATGTGTGGATCTCTGAGAAAGACTAGTCACATATGGAAGAACAATGTGTCATGCTTGCAAATTCCCTAACCAAAGCCCCCCTGGGTTTCCTTTCTTGTGTTTTAGCATTTATATTAAAAAACAGGAAGGGAGGCACCTGGGTAGCTCAGTCAATTGAGCATCTGACTTCAGCTCAGGTCATGATCTCATGGTTAGTGAGTTTGATCCCTGAGTTGGGCTCTGTGCTGAAGGCTCAGAGCCTGGAGCCTGCTTCGGATTCTGGGTCTCCCTCTCTCTCTGCCCCTCCCCCACTGTGTCTGTCTGTCTGTCTGTGTCTCTGCCTCCCTCTCAAAAATGAATAAACATTAAAAAAAAAAAAAGAACAGGAAGGTGGAAACACTTCCCCTTAAGGCTGAAAAGGAAGTTAGAAACTCATTCATTCAATACATATTATAGAGTGCCTATCATGCGTGTGGTGCTTGGATACAGCAGTGAATTAAAGCCACAATCCCTGCCCCATGGAGCCCAAAAAGATCCAGGGAACTCAGCTTTTACAAATTCTGTTTAGCAGCTATAGACTGCCAGAAAGACTCCTTGCCAGCTACTCCAAAAAGTGCCCATTCCAAAGATGACAAGGGCTAACCTGTCTATAGTTGAGAAAATCCATGGTGTTAGTGTAAAACTATTTCTGAAGATATAGGTGTTTTGAAGGATAAAGAAGCTAAGACCTGATTGGAATTTATGAATAGTCCAAGTCTTTTTTTTTTTTTTTTTTTTTACATTTATTCATTTTTTGAGAGACAGAGAGAGAGCACAAGCAGGAGAGGGGCAGAGAGAGGAAGACACAGAATCCGAAGCAGGCTCCAGTCTCCAAGCTGTCAGCACAGAGCCCCACACGAGGCTCGAACTAACAAACCGCGAGATCATGACCCGAGCGGAAGTCGGACGCTTAACCGACTGAGCCACCTGGGCGCCCCAATAGTCCAAGTCTTATCAGAGAATCGTCACTGTAAGAACCATATGTTGGCCACTGCCAGAATGTATTCCACTAAATTTTAACTAAGACTCAAGAAAGACAATTTAACAAATCTTCCAACTTTCCTTCCAGCAGGGCTGTGAGCCCTGGCCAATTTTCTGCATTAAGTTATGCCCGTTCCCATGATGCACAGGGAAGAGGCAGGAACTCAACAGCAATTCTCATCAGGAGCTAGGCGGCCACACCTGGGGGATAAGGAAGACTACTAGAACACCTCCTATAGAGATAGGCCTGCCTCTTCTGGGGTAACTGGAGCAGAACAGAGAGGAACGATCACAAGCCATTCTGATGGTGAATTTTAATTAACACAGTCTAGCAGACAACAAAATGCAATAGTTATTCTCACTCCACCCACCCAATACTGCTAATCTCAAAATTCTCTTAAAAAATTTTTTTTTAATATTTATTTTTTAAGAGAAAGACGGCGTGAGCAGGAGAGGCAGAGAGAGGGAAATACAGAATCCAAAGCAGGCAAGGCTCTGAACCGTCAGCCCAGAGCCTGACACGGGGCTCAAACTCGTGAACCATGAGATCATGACCTAAGCTGAAGTCTGTGCTTAACTGACAGAGCCACCACCCGGGTGCCCTTCAAAATACTCTTTTCTGCTGGAGCCCTGGGTTCTGCCTCGCCCCTCTGCAGGCTGCTGTGCTCAGATTCATTCAGTAGGAGCTGAAGCCTCCGTCAGGGCTGAACTTCCTCCCCAGTCCTGTCCATAGAGACATGGCCTCAGAACGGTCAGAGGCAACGAGATGCCATGGAGACAAACTCCTTGTCCCTATAGGGCCGCATATGAGCAAGGGGCCACCCCAGTGTTACAAATCCTGTCACTCATAATCTTTCCCATGAGCTGAGATGCTATGACACATCAGTGTCTTCCCCAAGGGGCTCCACTGTGCTTGGGTCTCTGCTCTAGTCCCATCCCAGTGTTCACAGCAGATACCACACAGAACGCTTACTAGCCTTGAGAACACGTAAATGATTTCCCCTTTCCTGCCTGTGATTCTGTACATTCTGTATTTTTTTAAAAAAGGAAATGGCGTCACTTACCTCTTGATTCAATTTTTGTTTTCTTGCCAAATATTTCGCTTTTTCTTTTTCCATTTGTTCCTGTATTTCTTTGAGACGTTGGTTTTGGAATTCTAACTCTTTTTTCTCCGAGTTTATTTTGGTGTAAGTCTCATTGATGTAAACAGTGACAGCAGCTTTTTCTTCCATCGTGTGGTTGAGTGACAGCACCAACTTTTCATGCCTCCTCACCAGCTCCTCTTGCTGTTCACTAGGAGGAAAGAACTATTCATGGCCCCAAACGTACGGCTTTGAGGAAAGGAATTTAAAGTCTGTTTGCTGAGATGACCACCACAGAGAGGGAAATTGTAAGGCAGGCTTATTTTAGAGGTGTATTTGTGACTACCTAAACTTGGTTGAGAGGAGGATAAAGGGAACCACAAGACAAATGTAAATCTTGCAACTGTTTACCGCTGCAGAAATGTCATGTGGTCCTACCTCACCCCCCACCCCCCACCCCTACATACCAGGAAATAACTATGGGTTATTTTCATTTCAAGTGTACAGAGATTCAAAAACAGTTTTGAACAGATGAATGGAATCTGACCAAATGGCTTGATATGTAGCATTGCCATAACTATCTTACCCTGAGACATCCAGTTAAGTCAAAGGAAGATAAACCTCTCACCATCCCCTCCAGCCACCTTCTTATGCCATTGTCCTGCACGGAGGACCCAGGAGAAAGTGAGCCTTCCTCTGACAGACAGGAGTCAGAGACGAGAGAGGAAAGTCTATCTTGAGTGTTCAGAAGAAGCTTGAAAACTAATTTGAATGCTCTTACCCTCTCCGAGCTGCAGCCAAATCTGAGTTCAAGAAGAGACATTAACCTCACATACCTCTTTCTGGCCACATCCATCTGAGAAAGACCTTAAGATTGTGAGAGGAGCCCCTGGGTGGCTCAGTCAGTTGAACATTCAAATCATGCTTTCAGCTCAGGTCATGATCTCACTTTTGAGTTCAAGCCCATGTCAGGCTCTACACTGATAGCGAGGAGCCTGTTTGAGATTCTCCCTCTCTTTCCGCCCCTCCCTGCTTGCACTCTCTCCGTCTCCCTAAAAATAAATAAATAAACTTAAAAAAAAAATGATTGTGAGAAACACCTACCCCAGAACTAACAATACAGGACTTGAAGGAGGGACAATTGGCACCATTTCTATATTTTCCTTTTTTAAAACTCCTAAAATGTAAAGACTTTTTTCCTCTCTCTAGTCCCCAGGGCTAAAGACTTTGGTTCAGGGGGATTGTGTGCAAAGGCTCAGGAAAATGGAAACAGGTTGTTGGTAAGTTTGTTTTCCAGAAGTCAATTCTACCATGGAAATGCAATAAAAAGCCTAGAGTAGAGAGGGTAAGATAATGGGTGCTTTGTGGGTCTAGCAGAGGATTCCTTCTAAGAATGAATCAACCTAAGGAGCAAAGCAAAACAAAACAAGTCAAATAAAAAAAAAAACCTAGGTGTATTGAGATGGGTTGAGAAGACAGCACCCAAACTGAACACAAGACCTAAGGAAAAACCCACCCAAAGAGCTTTCAGTTTTTGAGGACTGTCCAGGGGAGGACTGCCTGTTAGAGAGTGTTGGCATCTTGATACGCATCATTCTTTGAAAAGTGGATGCAACGAGATTGGACCTTGGGGACACTAGCTTATCAAGAAACCCACCTTATGCTTATGGTTTGCCTTTCTATAAAGATTTCTCTAGAACGGTGATTCTCACAGTGTGATCAGGGCCAGCAGCCTAAGCATCACCTGGGAACTTGCTAGAAATGCAAGTTCTTATTCCCACCCCCTAGACCTACTAAATGAGAAACTTGGGAGCTTTCTAGTAATTTGTGTTTTAACAAGCACTCCCAAGTGATTCTGATGCACACTCAAGTTTGAGAAACACTGGTCTATGGAGGTGTGATGTGCTGGCCAACTGACTTGAGTATTCCAGCTTGGGTATTATCTTCCTTGTGATTAGTTTAGAAATTGGTAGTCTAATTCATACAGCAGACTGGTGATTGTGACTGGCATGCACCATACATAAATCTGCACTGTGAATCCCCAATAGGGGTTAAAGTTCTCATGTACTTTCTTTTTCATAGAACGTCCCCCAGAACAGGTGCTCTGAAGGCCTAATATGGGAGAGGCATCCTGGACCTTGAATTCTCCCCCTAATTCCTGATGCTTTGATACCAGGTGCACCAAGCAACTTTCTGATTATTGTAGCTTCCCAAGAAGATTTCTTTGTTTCATGAGGGCTCTTTGAACATTTCTTCCTCTAACAAACCGACATTCTGATATCTATGCATTCGTCTTGTAAATTTGCTCATAAGGCTGAGTTGTTCTTAAGGTTTTGTTGGTTTTTCTTTTAGAAGCTATCTCTTCTTCCATGAGCTGCATAAATTCAAGCTTGTAATCCCCATTTTACAGATGGAGAAAATGAGGCGCACAGGGGTGAAGTTCTGGCACACAGCTCCAGAATAAAGGAAAGAAACTAACAAGTGTCAGAATCTGAGCGACAGGCAGTTATATATATATGAGTTATATATCTCTCCTTTAATTACAGATAAAATTTAGAACCCTCTGCTGGGAACCAATCTCAACCTCAGACCTCCAGTAGTTTATGGCTGAATGTCTTTAAGAAACTAACCTAGCCACAATATACCAAGGTCGATACTATATTTATATATATATAATATTATATTATATTATTATATATAATATATATAATATAATATAATATAATTTTATATATGTATGTGTATATATATATATATATATATATATATATATATATATAAAATACCCAGAAAGACTTCTTTTTAATGTTGGAGTTTGTAAAATTAAGTTTACAAAAATGGAAACCATGGGGTGCCTGGGTGGCTCAGTCGGTTAAGTGTCTGACTTCGGCTTGGGTAATGATCTCACTGTTCATGAGTTCGAGCCCGCATCAGTCTCTGCTGACATCTTGGAGCCTGGAACCTGCTTCAGATTCTGTGTCTCTCCCTCTCTCTCTGCCCCTCCCCGCTTGCACTCGGTCTCTCTCTCTCTCAAAAATAAATAAACATCACAACAAAAATTTTGTGTGCCTCTGTTTGGAGGGGGCTTGCAAGAACGTGTATGAGCTACACACAGTAGCTGTTGCTGAGAAGCTGGGTGGCCTCTGAAATGTTACGGGTCTCCTAACTGCGGTGGTGAAAGAAGTTTTTGCTCTCCTCCCCAGCTCTGTGCAGTCATCACACACCCCTCAGCAGTCAGGGTCATCTGCTAGAAGTGATACCCACCTCCTACTTACCCTGTACCAGTTCAGAAACAGAAGGCAAACCCTTAGGATAATTTTCACACCCCAGTCACAGACCCCAACTCCCTCATGTACCAAATTAAAAAAAAATACATACCCTAGAATTTCATTAATTGTTTTCAGATCAAGTATTTTCTTCTTCAGGAACTCTATTTCATTATTCATCCTTGTAACGTCCATTTGTAATTGATTTATCTCAAAAAGATTTAATCTGCGGGCATCTCTGACACATTCTTAAAAGTAAATGGAAATGTCACTAGATTATTTGAGAAACAGCACAGTTGTACATACTGACTTTTCCATTTTTTTAATGTTTGTTTATTTTTGAGAGAGACGGAGACACGGAGTGAGTGGGGGAGGGGCAGAGAGAATCCACGGACCGTGAGATCATGACCTGAGCCGAAGTTGGACACTTGGCCAACTGAGCCACCCAGGCACTCCTGTAATGCTCTTTTAATTATGTTCCTGTATCAGACACCTCTTACCCCTTTGGGTCCTCTCAATCTTACCTATCAATTATTTCCCTTATTTCATCTGCTGCTATTAATAGGGTAAAATAGGATAAAGTAGGTAGAGAAGGAAAGGATTAGGACCTGGGGTCCCTGGATGGGGAAAGACACATATTTTGGAACAATGCTGGGAATTTCTAACTAGAGCAAACCCCCTTAGGCGTAAGGTCCCTCTTAAGAATGTAACAGATACCACCTACTCCCCCTCAGGTTCCCCTCTGGAATTTGACAATCAAAATACTTAGCTAAACCATAAAACTTAGGTCATACGAGGGACAGTATGACCCATCTGACTCTTCACACAATGGAATCCAACCAGTCAGGAATGGACAACCCAGCACCTTGAGTTGTCAAGCCAACAAAGATGGGACCTGAGAAGGAACAAGGGGGAAGGGAAGGGGAGGCTGACCAGAACCTTATAAAACAAGGACCCTTGCCTGTGGTCGCAAGCATTCACTTTCAAATGTCCCTTCTTCCTAAAGACAGTTTTCATACTATTCTTCTTTTCTAATCTTATACTCTAATAAACTTTTCCATGCTGTTCATTTTGCGTCCACCTCTTCATTCCTTGAAGTGGTGAGACAACGAATCCTGGGTGTTGAGGTAAAAATTCCTGCAGCGCTATGGTGACCAGCTTTCTATGGGCTCTGAACAACTTCAGACTGGTGCAGTCTGGCAGAACCTCATTCCTGTTTATTCTATCCGCTTCTCACCTCCAGTCTAGGACCTTCTTGTCACCTCTCCCATGAGACTTCTTTATGCACGCATACCCATGCTCGTGTAACTTGAAGTGTGGGAGGCTGGTGAACACTAGACTGATGACAGACAGGAGCTGGTGCCTGGACAGTCCAGAGAAGATGTAGCCGTGTATCTTGGGACATATTCCTATACTTACTTAGTTGTGTTTAGCGGCAGTCAGCATGGTATTGCACCCCATATCAGCGTTCTCTCCTCCCTGCTTTTCTCTCCTTATCCCACCCTCCTCCTCTTTGGATGGTGCTCCCAAATATCAGTGGAAAAGCCTCTGGCTCTGCTTTCTGGGGGGAACTGAATGTGTTAATTCATGTGTCATTCTTGTGTGATTGTGTGATCATTCATCAATAAATAACAAATCAGTGTAATCACATAAGACTTCAGAAGCATGATAGATATAAATACAAAAAAATAAAATTTTTAACACTGCTTAGAAGGTCCTGGACTAGCCATTTCCACCCAATAAATTCTCTAGAAACTAGCCAGTAGCTCCATCTGAGAGAGATAGGCTATTTTTCTAAGGCTACTTATTAAGTTTGCTCATTGTAGCAGGGCATCCTGAACTTTTATGTCTCAAATAGACATATATATCACCTGGGGATATTATTGAAATACAGATTCTGAGAGAGTAAGTCTGGGATGGGCCTAGAGATTCTGGATTTTATAACAAGCTTTCAGATGCTGCTGATCCAAGAACCATACTTTGAGTAGCAAAGCTTTATAACCTAAGACCAATTAACTTTACTTGGTTAAGTATTCAGTGTCTACCAAGAATCTCTTTAGCTCATATGCTATTTACTTTCCTTCTAAATATTTTTCCTGATTATAAAAGTAACCCAACACATTCTTAATTCTCCCTTCAGCAGATTCTTTTTTTTTCTGTATATAGAGTTTGTCATATTTTTCCTGCCAAACTAGAGTAATACCATGCATATTGTTTTACAGCTGACTGTGTCACTCAGTGTCTAATTAGGAGACAGAAATCTTATAAATAAAACAGGGAAATTTTAGTATAGAGAATTATTGACTCCAACAGGAGGTTAGAGTAACGAGGGATCGAATGGTAAGAAAGAAAAGAGAACTCTAAAGGATTCAGGAACAGCAGACACGAGGAGCAGCCACTACCCCCAGGGGCCGAGAGAGTTCGTTCAAGGAAGCAGCAACTCCAGCCCTGGGAACCAGGCCTCACGGGAAAGTGCTGTGGCTCACTGGGCACAGAAGTTCTTGAAATGCTGGGCTGGTAGAACTCATGGAAATCTACCTTCTGGAGGAATTGAGGGGACCTGTCCGCAGGGAGTTGCCATACTTCAGAGCTCACTGCGAAACCACCCAAAGAGCGCCAGGGAAGCTGTTCACAGGCTGGTGCCTCACTGGTAGCAATCTACCGTGAAGCTGCCCCAGGGTACTGGAGGAAGCTGCCGGGCACCGTGGACAGCCACACGTGGCAGGAGCCCGGCATGGAGAGGCTGTGGGTGCTCCAAGAGCTGGCTGAGAGGAGCACCCTGGGACCAGAAAGACCGCCGCTTTTTCTTCCAGTGTCCCTCCAGGGTTCTCTCCTGATGAAACGCTGTGGCAGCTGGTACAGGGGGGAAATTACAGGGCCCATCTCTCTCAATACCGAGCAGACAATGAAGGTAGATTTGGAGCTGCACGCAAGGCAGTAAATGGATAATGGGAACATCTACTTAAAAAGTGTTTTGTTTTTGTTGCTGCGGTTTGTTGTTTGTTTTGTTTTTAATGTTCATTTACTTTGGGAGGGAGGGAGAGAGAGAGAGAATCTGAAGCAGGTTCCAGGCTCTGAGCTGTCAGCACAGAGCCCGACCCGGGGCTTGAACCCAGGACTGCCAGATCATGACGTGAGCCAAAGTCAGATGCTTAACTGACTGAGCCACCCAGGTGCCCCCAGTTTGTTTTGAATTTAAACCACTGGGTTGGGGGAGGCGCAGGTTACACGGTAACAAGCTTTGGAGCGGTGATGACACTTGGGAGTTGTTCTACACTGATCAAGGGAGGCAGACTTCTGCATTCTCACACTGAGTGATCTCAGAGTGTGGGTCACACGTGGGGAGAGAATGCTTCAGGATAGGGCAGGGGACGGTGTCAGTTCCTGCAGAGGACCTTAGCTCTGAGGCTCACAAGCCTTAGTCAATATTCCCGGCAGTTGGAGAAATGAGGTTGGAGCCTTACTGTATACCACATACAAAATTTAACAAAAGGTGAATAAAAAACCTAAATATAAGAGCTAAACCTATAAAACTCTTAGAAGAAAACATACGAGGAAATCTTCATGACATTGGATTTAGCAATGATTTCTTGGATATGACACCAAAAGCATAGGCAGCCAAAGAAAATCCTAAGGGCACCTGGGTGGCTCAGTCGGTTAAGCGGCCGACTTTGGCTCAGGTCATGATCTCGTGGTTGGTGGCTTCGACCCTGCATCAGGCTCTGTGCTGACAGCTCAGGGCCTGGAGCCTGTTTCGGATTCTGTGTCTCCGTCTCTGCCCCTCCCCTGCTCGCGATCTGTCTCTCTCTCTCTCTCTCTCTCTCAAAAATAAATGAACGTTAAAAAAAAGAAAAAAAAAACATTGACAAACTGGACTAAATCAAAATTTGAAACTTTTGTGCATCAAAAGTCAGTATCAACGCAGTGAAAAGGGGACACCTGGGTGGCTCAGTCAGTTAGTGGATGACTCTTGATCTTGTCTCAGGTCATGATTTTATTAATTGTGAGATCAAGCCCTGCACTGGGCTCTGCGCTGACAGCACGGAGCACGCACGGGATTCACTCTCTCCCTCTCTCTCTGCCCCCCATCCCTGCCCCAGCATGCATGCTCTCTCAAAATAAAAATTACAAAAAAAAAAAAAATAGTATGAAAAGGAAAACCATGGAATAGGTTGAAATATTTTCAAACAATATACTTGATAAAGGATTAACATCCAGACTATACAAAGAATTCTCACAACTCACTAACAACCAAACGACCTAGTTAAAAGATGAGCAAAGTACCCGAATAGATATTTCTCCAAAGAAGATATCCCAATGACCAATAAGCACATGAAAAAATGCTCAACATCATTAATCATTAGGGAAATGCAAAACAAAACCATAATGATACAGCATTTCACATCCATTAGGATGACTATATTTAAAAAAAAAAAAAAAAGAACAGAAAAGAACAAATGTTAACAAGAATGTGAAGAAATTGGGATCCTTGTACATCTGGGGTGGAAATGTAAAATATAGCAGCCACTGTGGGAAACAGTATGGCAGCTTCTCAAAACTTAAAGTACCCCCTTACCATACAATCCAGCAATTCCCTTCTGCATATATGCCCAAAAGCATCGGAAGTAGGGACTCTAATAGATATTTGCACCAAATAAATACATTTGCATCAACTAAACAATTACTTATTTATTTATTTTGAGAGAGACAGAGAGAGCGTGAGCAGGGGAGGGGCAGAGAAAGAGGGAGAATCTTAAGCAGGTTCCGCGCTGTCAGCCCAGAGTCCATCAGGGGCTCAAACTCATGAAACTGTGAGATCATGACCTGGGCCAAAATCAAGAGTTGGAAGTTCAACTGACCGGGCCACACAGGGGCCGCAGCACCCTCATGTTTACAACAGCTTTGTTCACAATAGCTAAAAGGTAGAAACAACCCAAGGGGCCATCAGTGGATGAACAGGTAAAAAAACATGGTACACACACAGTGGAATATCGTTCGACCTTAAAATGAAAGAAAATTCTGACACATGCTACAACGTGGATAAAACTCGAAGACATGCCAAGTGAAATTAGTCACTAAAGGAAAGTACTGTATGGTTCCACTTATATGAGGTACCTATATAGTCTCTAAACTTACAGGGACAGAAAGTAGGATGGTGGTTTAGGTGAGTCAAGTTGCCTAATTTAATTCGATAAATACCAATTTGGAACGGGCTAATCCAGATATCTTTAGTCTATTTAGAAACTAAAATATATAAGTTCAAGTTTTATATATATCATTTCCACTTACAATATGAGGGAAAATGATGATGGATCTGTGTTTGTGTAGTGTATTTTTTCTAGCTCCATTTTGACAGAAAATAATGATTCAACTTGTCTTATTACAAGCAGTAGGCTCAATTTTCTTCTAAGATAAACTAAGTGTCTACAGTTGATAACCTTAAAGTACCTTCCAATTCTCTGCCAATGCTATTGGGAAGAGTTTCCAGTAGGAAATATAGTCTGCTGAGTTCCATGCTTTCAATTTCCAGGAGATCAATTGTGGCTTTTCTCATTTCTTCCTGAAAATTTAAATTACATATTTAAAAAGTTAAAGCATTAAAATAATAAAATTGATTTCCCAGGCAATGCCCCATTATAAACATTTTCAGAGATCAAACTTTGATTTTCATTCAATACCTTCTGCTTTTATTTTTATTTGGAATAGAAAAATAACTATTCCATAATCAGTTTTTAAGGTGTCATTGTTAATTTATCTTTTAATCTTTGCAGATTTCCTTCTCAGAAATCATGTTTCTTTGTTTCTTGCATGCAGTTTCAATCAACTTAAAAGGAAAGACTCCAACAAAAAGGGTAATGCTGAGAAAAATCTCCTTCATTAAAAAATGGAAAATACCTCTAGAAATATGCTTAGGTATAAAAAGAACAATTTTTTTCTTTCTTTTTTTTTTTTTTAATACATACCTACAAATCTAAACAAATAGTCTGGTGGAGATTCTTGACCTTTTTTTGGTGGGGCTTATTTTTAAAGAAAGAAAACCGGGGCGTCTGGGTGGTTCAGTCGGTTGAGTGGCCACTTCGGCTCAGGTCATGATCTCGGGGTCCGTGAGTTCGAGCCCCGCGTCGGGCTCTGTGCTGACAGCTCGGAGCCTGGAGCCTGTTTCAGATTCTGTGTCTCCCTCTCTCTGACCCTCCCCCGTTCATGCTCTGTCTCTCTCTGTCTCAAAAATAAATAAATGTTAAAAAAAAAATTTTTTTTTAAGAAAAAAAGAAAACCATCCAAAAATGTTAGTGGAAAAAAATAGATAAATCATCTCTTCAATAAATGGTTGTAATGGATATAGTTATTTTATGACCTGAGAAATCCATTATATTTTATGAGTAATAAAAAGCAGATAACATAATTATATATATAGTATGATTGCTTTTCTGTAAAAAATTAAAATTCAAAACAGGCATCATCTATTCCCTGAAAGTAGGAAAGACATTCATCAAAGAGCTAATTATGATTATATTAATTTAGTTTATTATTTTATGATTATGCTGAGATCATGGTGGTTTTTACTTTCTTCCTTTTACTTGTCTATTAAAAAAAAATCCAGGGTAGGGGCGCCTGGGTGGCTCAGTCGGTTGAGCGTCCGACTTCAGCTCAGGTCACGATCTCACAGTCCGTGGGTTTGAGCCCCGCGTCGGGCTCTGGGCTGATGGCTCAGAGCCTGGAGCCTGCTTCTGATTCTGTGTCTCCCTCTCTCTCTGTCCCTCCCCCGTTCATGCTCTGTCTCTCTCTCTCTGTCTCAAAAATAAATAAACGTTAAAAAAAAAAAAATTTAAAAAAAATCCAGGGTAAACTTTCAGAATAGTGAAAATTTGTTACTTTCAAAAACGGAGATTTCACAGCTCAGATATTACATGGAGACATACTAGATACTTTTAAGAAGCAACAATAAATATTTTGACCCCTTCAAACTTGGGAGAAAAATGTAACCAAAAAGACAAAGCAGAGGTAAAGGTTTCCGTGGGACCACAGTGTGGCACCACACAGACGCCTAGTATGTCCATATATGTATTCAATTAAGTGGGATCCTGAAGTAGAATGCTGAGTATACATACACAACTATATATAATCACAGAAAAATATAATTATAAAAGAGGTGAGCTTTTCTCAGCAGTCTGCAGACTCAAACTCATTTACTTTACACCACATTTCTACATTTTTAGGTATTTGATGCATAGATTTTTATTCAATATTTTAAAATCAAATGAAGAGACCTCGCCATTCAAACTCTGTGGGGAAAGCACTGGAAACATCATCCAGGGCCCAGGAGGGCCCAGTTTGTGACACTTCAAAAGGAAATTCTTTAAATATTTCTTTGATGGGGCCAAGTTAGCATAAAAAAGAGTTGCTTTGTTTTCACTGACTGGCACTGTCTGGTCAAATAATCTTTCAGCAGTTATATAAGAAATTGCTTATAACGAACGAAGTAAATTGGCACCATGCATGGTTTATACACTGGGGTCAAGCATTTGCCCACGTGGCCCACCCCTTCACTGAGCTCCTTTAGCACAGGTACTGCCTCTCCTAAGCAGGCCGGCCTCCATCCATACATAGCACAGGTCCTTAAGTCAGTGTCCTGAATGGAAAACCAGGCAACATTCCACAGCTGATGAACACTGGGGCAAATGCTGAGTAAACTGAGGTAGAAATTTTCTTCACTCAAGGGAAATAGTTTCCCTATTCATCTATTCAAGTGCCTTGAACAGAGGTGGTGCTAAATTAAAGGTTAATGAAGAAGTGGAAGATTGAAAAAGATAGCTCTTAGAGATAATACAATACCAATTTCTTAACAGCGATAGCAATGTCCTTAAGAAAGGTCCTAGCTTCTTCGTTGCATTTAAAATAGTCACTGTGCAGTGATTGTTCTAAAAAAAGAAAAAAATTAGAAAATGAAAGATCTCTTACGTGTTAGTCCAAATTCTATTTAACCTTTTAGATCTAGCTCAAATGCCTGCCCAGCTGAAAATTATATCTTCTATCTCTGAATTCTTCTAGTACTTAATATGAATCTCTTTTGAACATGTTTCCTATTTCATAATATTTTAACTTAGGTATATATTTTATGCTTCTTGAAGGCGAACTCTATCTTTGCATCTCTCATGATAGAAAGAGGGAATCTGTATAGAATGGGACAAAAAAATTCAACAAATACTTAGGAAAGGAAGAAATGCAACATGCCTATAATGTAGGTGTGAGAATGTTTTCATATACATATATTTGTATACATGTAAGTATAATAGTATGCAAAAAAAACCCCACTCATTTAATTAACTGTTTAAAAGTCCCTTATGTCACTTCTTTTTCTGTGCCAATATTTTAATCCTGGGATGAGAGTAAATGTTTGAAAATTGGTAGGTGTGACAAACACAGAACTTCTAGCCCTTTTCATTCCCTGACATATGAAAAGTGTCTCCTTTCCCTCATACACCGTAAGTAGGAGGCACATGAGAAGAGAGGCTTGTGAAATATTAGCAATGGCAATGGAGACAAGATACATACTGAGTGGAAAGAAGGAAGGGAAAAAGGATGAAAGGAAACAGGAGGGAGAACAGAGGAGGCTTTACTTACCTTGGCTCTGTCACCATTCATGTGCACACCATTCATGTTTTACATGTATTATGTAAGTTGATTACTATAATCTTAGGATGACTCCCATGTCACAGGTGAGAAATCTGACTTTCGAGTTTATGTCATATGTTCATGGTCACAGAACACAGATAAGAGTCTAGATTCAACCCAAGTTGGTGTGACTCGAGTCCTTGCCCTTAATGGTCTCTACTCTCAGGAGAGTAGACAGCAACTTCTGCCCTGAGTTCCGGGGAGCATGGATTCTCTTAATGAACGAAGCTCTCAAACCAAGTGAAAATCAGTTACTGGGTTTGCAAACAAGTGTGCGTTAGGAAGAGACAGGCACTGCCTGTTATCTCCTTCCCCTTCTTCTAATGGAATGAATGAGCACAAGCTGTTCCCACTTGCAAACAGGCTGGAGAGCTGCGTATTTGATAACCCACACCTGAGGCTTCATGAAGTTTTTTTTTTTTTTCCTACAAAAAACTTCCTTAAAGTCCAGAAATTATTCGCAGAAAAATATTTGCACATCGAAGTGCTGGGATTAAATGCACATGCAGATCTAGAGATGGAGTATAAAGAGATTTCAAGGCCCTAGCTCTATCATTTGGCAATGACCTTGGGCACCTGTAACTCATTTAGGTCTCTGGTGGTTAACATTCTTCATGATAATATTCATCCAAGCTTATCTCATAGGAATTGTGAAGTTAAATTAGTTCATCTAAGAAGAAAAAAAGAAACTATCCCAAACTAATAGTAACATTATGATAAAAGTCAAGATGATTACCTTGAACCCATGAGAAGCTGATGTTAAAGAGAGGAGATGCTTTGTTGTTTGGCCTAAATGGTTTATGAGCTAAACAAGAAACGCCCTTTCTTGGACCATATCTTACCTTAAACTTAGGTGCCTTGATTGCAGGTTCAGCTTTCTAACTGAAGAGGCATTTTAACCTGGACCTATCCAAGGTATCATGTTTGCATCCACTAAACATTCATGTCTAATTTTCCTTGTCTAACACAACAGGAACTTCTTAAACACTCCCTTTCTTGTTTGCCTGTTAAATTCTCCACGTTACCGTGGCAAAATGTTGGAGGAAGTTAACTTACAAAGAAAAGGCAAGAAGGGAGACGCTGAAATTAAATGCATAATCTTTTTTTCTTTTGTTTTTTTTTAAAGTAGGCTTTGGCCCAACATGGAGCCCAAGGTAGGGCTTGAGCTAAGGAATCTGAGATCAAAGGTCTACCCTTAACTCACCAAGCCACCCAGACACCCCTGAAATTAAATGCATCATCTAAATGTGGGTGGACACCCTAGTCTCAGGCAAATGGCAGTGGCCTGAGAGTTAAGGATTTGTCCAGGATTTGTCACCAGTCGCTAGTGTGAGCTGGGCCAAGTCACTTTAGTGGCACTAGAGCAGGAGAGCTGAACCCTGGGTCCCACCAAGCTGCCTCTCTCTCCCCCAAGGAACCTGAGGAGGCTCTGCTTCAGCCAGGGACTCCTGGGGTTCCCGCAGGCAGGTCCCCACTGAGGGAGGCTCCCCCCCCCCCCCAACCAGTGCCAGCTAGATGCCACTTCCGAGGCCTCCTCCCTTCCTCCCTGCGCCCGCAGGCTTCTTACCCACAACAAAGAGCTGCTCCAGCGCAGCGGTCGCGACCGAGGAGCCCAGGGAGGAGGGGAAGGTGCATAACTCCAGGGAGGGGCCGGTGGAGACGGCTGCTGCCTGCAGCAGCACCTTCCCGCCGAACCCCAGCTCTGGGGACCAGGAGCTCAGGGCCATCTTGCTGGCCCAGCGCGTTGCCTACCAGGCTTGACGCCGCCGGGGCTGCCGGTTGCCACGGGCAACAGAGACGCGAAGGCCTCGGGCGCCCCCTGGGGTAGATACCTCCCAAGTAAAAGAACCTGAAGTTAAAAGAAATTTCAACCACAATAATTAAGCGATCCTGGAGGGCTGGGCCGCTCTTCAGCCGTCCTTTCCTCCTTCAGTTTGCATTTCTTTAGCCTGGGTCCCGGATTTCTCTTGGGCCACTGGAATCATACTAACGATCACTTTTGAACACACTTCTGTGTCAGGTACTACAGGATGAGCTTTCTGGACAGCAGCTGGCTTAATTTTCACAAAGGCTTTGTGAGGCAGGTTCAAGTACGATCTCCCCTTTTACAGTGGAGGAAACAGGCAGGGGTGACTAAGTGATCTGCCCAGGGTGACAGAACATAATTTTGGATTTAAAGTGGAGTCTATGTAAATCTCTCCACTATGCTGCAAAAACCGTCTTCTAGAACCTTCCCTGTATCTTCTGGTCTATCACTGAGCACATTTTTACGTTGAATCAGTGATTCCCCTCTGTCTTCTTGTCAAACGATGAGCTCTTGGAGGCAGGGATATTATTTCTTTTTCTCTGCACCTCGAAAATTCCGCCCAGTGCCAGGCTCAGACTGAGGGCCACTGTTAGTTCCCCTTTCCTCTGATTGGTGAGAAATCAGCAAAGATGCTTTAATCCTCCTCTTATAACTTTACAGATGGCAAAATTAAAATGATAGTAACAATGACAACAGCCATCATTTGTTAAATGCTTACTACGTTCAGGCACCTCCTAAGTCCTTTACAGTAACCCATTTAACATTTAAAATATCTTCTGAGCTAGGTATTATTTCCCACTTTCAAAGGACGACACTGAGCTTATGCCCTGAGTCACTATGCTATACTGCCTTGGAGAAGACGTGGCACACCAATAACAAAACTAGTTCCAGAATCCAGACCTCCTTCCAGGGAGAGCCATATCCTGGCCGTGAACACTCTCCTGGGTCCCCTCTTCTGCTAGACTTGGTCTATTGGCATTCAGATCTCTCCCTGCTTTTCTGTGCACCCCTCTGTGTGGCAGGGGCCAAAACCTGGAAACTACATTTCTCAAATACTCTTGCCAGATGGTTTCCTACAGTCCACCAACAGGGGACACTAGTGGGACGTTAGCGGGCTGGAAGCCATTCTCCAGGAGTGGCAGTTTCAGACCACCATAGTTGAGTGCAAGTCCCAGCCGTTTTGGTGGCTGCAGAGATGGCAGGAGTGGGAGCCGCTGCCTCCTGCAGTCTGTAACTGCTCGGCAGTCAGCGTGGGCATGGTGCAGGGCTGTGGCAGCTCTGTGGGTTCTTTATGTCCCCTTGGGTTCCTACAGACCTGTAGCTTTTTCTTTCTTTCTTTCTTTCTTTCTTTCTTTCTTTCTTTCTTTCTTTCTTTTTTTAGAGAGAGAGAGGGTGCAAGTGAGCGAGGGGCAGAGAGAGAGAGAGAAGTGGGACTCACCCAGGGGTCATACTTTACCCGGAGCAGGGCTTGTGCTCACCCTAAACGGGGGACAAGCTCGCCTGATGTGGGACTTGAACTCACCAACTGTGAGATCATGACCTGAGCCAAAGTCAGATGCTCAACGACGGAGCCACCCAGGCACCCTAAATTCCTCTTTCCTTGAGCTACATAGACTGGACCATCCCAAGCCAACCTTTATGCTGTTACCAGAATGTTCTTTCTACTACCTCATTTGGACCACATTGCTCTCATTGTCTATGAATGAGGACAATCCCTAAGGGGGCACTCAGTGCCCCCTTCCGCCCTTACTGGATTTTTTTTTTTTTTTTAGATTTTGTGTCTATTTCCTTCTTGTTCCTATTCTTTTTCCTGAACATGCTTTCTGAGGTATTTCTAGCTTCTACTTTGACTCATAGTTCCTTTTATGTGGGATGACCTTTACAAAATCCAAACCATCCTTTTCAAAAGGAACTTTATTAATCCCCAAATAGAAATCTAGGCAAACAACATGAACAAGCACTTCATAAAAGGAAAAAAAAATCCCATATTGAAGGAACATTTAAAGAAATTAGCAGTCAAAAAAAATTAATGCACCCATTTTCCTCACCATATTGTTAAGATTAAAAAGAATAATAATTCAAAATGTTGACACTAGGAGTGTGAATAGTATACTACACCTTGTCCTCCAGACAATTTGGAAATACACATAAGAAGTCTTAGCATATAGCAATACTTCTAAGAACTGTTTCTTAAAAAATCATTACAGGTGTATCCACAGACACTAGCATGATCTTGTTTATTTCAGTTCTATTTTAAATAGTAAAATATTACAAAGAGCCAAAATGGTTTATGGTAGGACATTAGTTTTATTTTTTATTTATAATTTTTTTCAAACGTTTATTTATTTTTGAGAGAGAGAGAAAGAGCATGAGCAGGGGAGGTGCAGAGAGAGAGAGAACAGAGGATCCAAAGTGGGCTCTGTGCTGATAGCAGTGAGCCTGATGTGGGGCTCGAACTCAGGAGCCATGAGATCATAATCTGAGCTGAAGTCAGACGCTTAACGAACTGAGCCACCCAGGTGCCCTGGGACACTGGTTTTAAATAATCCAAGGGACAGCTGTGTGGCATATCCTGCGAGAGGCAGGCCACCCTGCAGTTCAGAGCATGTTATGAGGTAAAGTGAGAACTACCACTAACCAGATGAGTGTCTCTTGAGCAAGTTCATCTCTCTATGGATGCCCTCCAGGGTCCTGGTTCTGAAGGGATGGTGGTGGTTATAATAGTTCTTAGTCCACGGGATTGTTGTAAGGATTAAATTATGTCAGCATTTAATGCTGTGTTCAACACATGGTATATACTCAAAAAACACTAATGGTAAAATAATAATGTGGTAGCTATTAAAAATAATGGGTAGAAATTTACACCCACACCCACACACACACACAGTTCCCATGAGGTTAAGTGGAAAAAGCAAGTAGCAAAAGAGAGGTGGAATATTCAATTTTTATATATCCCTATAAATGAATACAATGCATACAGGTATATATCTCTATATGCGTATGCATGGGACATGGTCTGGAAAGAATTATTCAGTCAAACGTTCACTGTAGTTATTCCTGGTTAGGAAAATCATGGGTGTGTGTGGTAGGTAAAATAATGACTCCCCAAAATGTCCTTATCCCTGGAACTTCTGACTCTGTTATGTTACATGGTAAGGGGTAATTAAAGCTGCAGATGGAATTAGGGGTTATAATCAGTAGACCTTGAGATAGGGAAAGTATTCTAGATTATCCAGATGGGCCCAGTGTAACCACAAGAGTCCCTAGAAATGGAAGGAGGGAGACAGGAGAATCAGTGTCAGAGTTAGAGATTTAACGACACTGCCTTGCTGCCTTTAAAGATGGATGAAGGGCCACGAGCCAAGGAATGCAGGTGGCCTCTAGAAAGTGGAAAAGGAAAGGAAAGAGACTCTCCCTTTAAATTTCCAGAAGAAACATAGCCCCGCAGACCCCTTGATTTTTAGCCCAGTGAGACTTCTAAAGTCCAGAAGTGTAAGATAATAAATCTGTGTTGTATTAAGCCATTAAGTTTGTGGTAATTTGTTACAGCAGCCATAGGAAACTAATCCAGCGGGTAATGTGAACTTTTTTCTTCACAGTATTTTTGTATTTAAATATTTTTCCGTAAGCATGTATACCTTTGTAGTTAGAAAAAAAGTAAAGCTTTTTAAAATTTTTTTTTCAACGTTTTTTATTTATTTTTGGGACAGAGAGAGACAGAGCATGAGCGGGGGAGGGGCAGAGAGAGAGGGAGACACAGAATCGGAAACAGGCTCCAGGCTCTGAGCCATCAGCCCAGAGCCTGACGCGGGGCTCGAACTCACGGACCACGAGATCGTGACCTGGCTGAAGTCGGACGCTTAACCGACTGCGCCACCCAGGCACCCCAAAGTAAAGCTTTTTAAAATAAAAACATAAAGAAAACATATGCTTAATATAATTGTCTAAAAATTTTTTTTGATCCTTCAGTAGCTATAGATGCTGTTCACTGAGTCAAAAGCCACATCTCACTTCTCTTATGCATGTTTTTTACTTCAGTAATACAGATAGATTTATGTTTCACTTAATATTTTTTAAGTTTATTTATTTATTTATTTTTAGTAATTTCTATACCCAGTATTGGGCTCAAACTCATGACCCAGAGATCAAGAGTTGGATGCTCTTCCAGTTGAGCTAGTCAGGTGCCCCTGTTCCAGTTATTTTTTTTTTCAAATTTTTATTTATATTCTAGTTAGTTAACATATAGTCTAATCCGGGTTTCAGGAGCAGAATTTAGTGATTCATCACTTACATTTAATACCCGGTGCTCATCATAACAAGTGGCCTCCTTCATACCCATCACCCATTTAGCTCATCCCCACTCACATCCCTCCATCAACCATCAGTTTGTGTTTGTTCTCTATTATTAAGAATCTCTTATGGTTTTCTTCCCTCTCTCTTTTTTCCCTTCCCCACGTTCATTTGTTTTGTTTCTTAAATTCCACATATGACTGAAATGATATGATATTTGTCTTTCTCTGACTGACTTAGCTCACTTAGCATAATACATTCTACTTCCATCCATGCTATTGCAAATGGCAAGATTTCATTCTTTTTTATCACCGAGTAGTATTCCATTGTATATATAAACCACATCTTTATCCATTTATCGGTTGATGGACATTTGGGTTCTTTCCATAGTTTGGCTGTTGTTGATAATGCTTCTATAAACATTGGAGTGCATGTGCCCCTTTTAATCTGTATTTTTGTATCCTTTGGATTAATACCTGGTAGTGCAGTTGCTGGGTTGTAGGGTAGTTCTATTTTTAACTTTTTGAGGAACCTCCATACTGTTCTCCAGAGTGGCTGCACCAGTTTGCCTTCCCAACAACAGTGTAAGACAGTTGCCCTTTCTCTGCACCCTCACCAACATCTGTTGTTTCCTGTGTTGTTAATTTTAGCCATTCTGACAGGTGTCAGGTGGTATCTCATTGTGGCTAACAGACACATGAAAAGATGCTCCCCATCACTCATCATCAGGGAAATACTAATCCAGTTAATATTTTTAAAGCAGACTTTTGCTCGATAGCCAGGACCACATATTAGAATTCCCCAGTCCTATGCTGAAATTGATTATTTATGGTTAACAAGTTGTTTCTGTTTACCTTTCACTGCTAACAGGGCCAAGAGAACCCAACTGCTGCCTGGAGTTTGACCCCTCAGTTGCATAGGAATATATATCCCCCTGTATTTAGGCTCATTGCAGTTTCTGCAGTATCCGATGTTTACATGCTCTTTGAGGATGATACCTCAAATTCTTAATTGTGTTTCTAGACCCTGGGTTAGACCTGGCCCACATACCATTCTTGATAGATGTCTCAAGCATCTCACATTTGGAAAGTGGTTGCATGTTGTAGGGCTTGCATGCAACATCTCACATCTGGAAAGGGTTGTATGTTTAGTGTATCAAGATCCATGATGGTTCAGTACTCGACCATGCTCAAATCCTTGAGAAGTGAGACTTCTAGCAAACTGAGTCTCTGTCATCCTCACTCTTAATGTTACCAGTGCCAAATGCAGGGCCTAATATCTGGCACATGGCCTTGCCTCCCCATCAGTGGTTGGTCAATAGGATCTCTTTATCAGTTTGCCATCGTTAGCATGTTGTCTTTCATTGTCAGGCTTGTTGCTTCATGGTCACAGATGGCTATTGTAACCCCAGACATCATGCCCTTGTACAAATCAGGAAGAAGTGGAAAGGGGCCACATGTAGAAGCCCCTCTTCTCTTTCACCAGGGAAGGAAATCTTCCCAGCTTCCTTCCAACACACTTATGTCTCAATAGCCAGAGCTGGGTCACAAGGTCACCCACAAAAGGGACGTTTACAACCGTGAGTGTCTGGATTTCCAGCTTCTGTGGAGTTGGCAAGAGAAGAGGCTTCCAAATAGCTAGAGGATTACCAATGGAATGTCACCCATACATGGGTTCTCCAGACTAATATTTATCATCTGCAACATCAGGCCCAAACCAGTTGGTTGGGTGGGCCTTTCCTAAGGGTTGCAAGGGAATCAGTGAAGCTTCTAGGATTGAATAGAAAGGATGTCTTGGGGGCGCCTGGGTGGCTCAGTAGATTAAGTGTCCGACTTTGGCTCAGGTCATGATCTCACGGTTCGTGAGTTCAAGCCCCATGTCAGGCTCTGTGCTGACAGCTCAGAGCCTGGAGCCTGCTTCAGATTCTGTGTCTCCCTCTCTCTCTGCCCTTCCTCTACTTGTGCTGTCTCTTTCTTTCAAAAATAAGTAAACGTTAAAAAAAAATTAAAAAAGAAAGCATGTCTTGGTTCTCCCCTATATTGGTAGGATCTCCCCCATTTAAGCCTTCACATTGATTTTATGCCTAGGTAAGCAAGATGGTTATACATTAAACAAAGATTCCCTACCCCTTGGACTTCTCGCAGCTTCTAAAGTGCTTATCTCAAAGTTAGGCTATAATTCTCAGCTTCAGTGACTCCATCACACAGTCATTTGTGGCAAAATGGTAGGAAGAGCAAGTCCCCTAGTTAATGCCTGATTGTTAGAGAAGGAAACAGATGGATTAGTGCCCCCTGATGGGAGTTATGCCAAACCAGGAAAACAAGGCATTACCAAAGAAGGATAGACTATGTTGGTGTTTGGAGCAGCACGTGATTAAGAGTTCTCCTTTTCAGGGGCACCTGGGTGGCTTAGTTGGTTAAATATCCAACTCCTGATTTTGGCTCAGGTCATGATCTTGTGGTTCATTGGGTCAAGCCTCACCTTTGGCTGTGTGCTAACATCAGAGATGCTTGGGATTCTTTCTCTCTCTCCCTCTCTCTCTCTGCTCCTCCCCCACTTGCACTTGCATTCACTCTCTCTCTAACAAATATTTTTTTTTAAAAGAAGAGTTCTTTTCGACTTTGTCTCTTGACTACTTGTTTTCATCCATCATCGGCAATTTCTTAGGGCTAAACAGATTTGGATCAAATAGTGATGGCATCATTTGCTAGTGATTTTAGATTGGCTTGGGTAGTTTAACCCCTTAGTCTCCATTCTTCATTTGAAAAATGGGATTTTACACACTGGGATTCTGAAGCTTAAGCAGAATAATGACGTCCTCACCACAGACCCCATGCTATTTCCTATCTTTTCCTTCCGCTAAATGGAAAATAAAAAACATTTCTTCTGGGGGTGCCTGGGTGGCTCAGTCGGTTGAGTGTCCGACTTCGGCTCAGGTCACGATCTCACGGCTCGTGAGTTCGAGCCCCGCGTCAGGCTCTGTGCTGACAGCTCGGAGCCTGGAGCCTGCTTCATATTCTGGGTCTCCCTCTCTCTCTCTCTGCCCTCTCCTGCTCACGCTGTCTCTGTCTCTCAAAAATAAATAAGATAAACATTAAAAAAATTTTTTTAAAAAACAAAACATTTCTTCCGAAATACAAATTCTAATGTCCTTTCTGTCCCCCTCACCTTCCTTAAACCTCTCGGTCATTCAAACATTAGTGAAACTTGTTGTAATTAAATCAAAAGTTGCTGTCCCAGAGGTGGGAAGTCGGTTTTGTTTCCATGTCCTGTCTATTGGATGGCAGGGACTGCCTGGCGTGCTCAGTTAGGGAGAGTTTTGAGGGCAAACATTGGCACAAAGGGAAAGAGCCTGCCAGGCACCAGAGAAAGCCATGGTTGCACATGAGCCAACATCTGACTTATTGGTTCACGTGTTGATTGGGTGCTTGCTGTGTGCTGAACATTGTGCGAGCACTGGGCACATACAACAGAGGCCTATAGGTGGCATCGGGGAAGGCCTCTCTGAGGAACGGACACCTGAGCCGTGAGAAGGAGCCGGATTTCTCTTGTTACTCTCTTAGAGAAGGAAAATCAGGGTTCGGAGAGAGAGAACACAAAAAGAGTACAGTGAAAGAAGAAGAGGAAGGTGAGAGAGTATAGGTGGGAATCTGGAGATGTCAGCTGTCAATCTCCCAAGATCCTCCTTTCTTTTTGTTATGCCTAGAAGTTTACTTTCTCTGATGAATCCAGGTCAATTGGGCTTTGTCACATCCTAACACTAATCAGTGCTTTGACTAAACACATGGATAAGATCTGTCCTCTGTTCTCAAGAAAATGGCCCAGAAGTTAGGGGAAAAGGGTAGCTTCTGAAGTACAGTTCACAACCAAGTGTAATTCCTGTATGGTATAGTGTGGTATCACACCTCCAAAACATTTTGTGCTTTTACAACATGTGCATTTTATAACTGCTGCCATGAGTTATGTAGTTCTTTATCATCATTCTCCAGGGCAATTATTATGATTATCTTATTTTTCAGAAAATGACACCAAGATGAGAGTCAATCATCTTGGGGATAACCTTGGGACAATGACAGAACAATCCTTCTGACTCCAAGTCTGAGACACATTCAGCTCTACCAGAGCTGTTTTGTGACTCCCCAACCAGGGCAGGGAGCTGGGGCTGGGGTGGGGATGTCAGCAGAGTCACGGAGTGTGGCCAATGAGCATGGAGCACATGGAGAGGAGAAGCAGGAGCCCACCAGAAATTTGGGTGGTGATTTCACCGTAAAGGGCCTCGAATTCTAAGCTCAGGAGTTTGGATTTTATGCTTCCGGCCCTGCTGCTGTGAGAATGTTGATGGAGAACAGATTAAGCTGCTCCCTGCTGGCAGCTGCTTGGTAGTTGTTTATTTTTGCCTAAGGTAACATTTTATGGTATACAGAATGTCATTATTAATTACAGGCATTATGATATTTTCAAGTGAGCATCTGAAGAGTAATTAGAAATTAAATTGGGCCTGAAACAACAATGCCATATTTAGCAAGAATGTCATTCTTCTCTGAAGTCCCTGATGTTTCAGGTGGCATCCTTATTTAGAAAGTTAGCAATGATTGGGGCACATGGGTATCTCAGTCCATTAAACGACTAACTCTTGATTTCAGCTCAGGTCATGATCTCATGGTTTGTGGGTTCAAGCCCCATGCCAGGCTCTTTGCTGACAGTGTGAAGCCTGCTTCAGATTTTCTCTCCCTCTGTCTCTGCTCCTCCCCCACTCTCTCTGTCTTAAAAATAAGTAAACATTAAAAAAATCTTAGAAAGGCAGCAATGATGGTATGAATATAGCAATGAAGGTAGCACTTAGCATTTTTTCTAGATATTTCCAACACTCAAGATCTTTAAGTAGCAGTATTCTTGTTTTCCTTATTTTAATCTATTTAATTTTTAGAAAAAAAATTTTTAATGTTTATTTATTTTTGACAGAGAGAGAGCACAAGCTGGGGAGGGGCAGAGTGAGGGAGACACAGAATCCCAAGCAGACTCAGGCTCTGAGCTGTCAGCACAGAGCCGGACACGGGCCTTGAACTCACAGATCGTGAAATCATGACCTGAGCCAAAGTCGGTCGCTTAACTGACTGAGCCACCCAGATGCCCCAATGTAATTATTTTTAAAAAGTGTTTTAGATATGATTCATCTGAAGATGATTCAGTAAAGATCACTGGAGTAGGTAAGCTCTCCATTTGATTTAAAAATCTGTCCTCTCTCTCTTTTTTGTCTTTAGCAAATTTAGAAAATGTCAGATAACACTGGCTGACTGTTCTTTCCATATATGGCTGCAGTTGAGATTTTCCAGATTCATTTGGAAAATAAAAATATAAGTAAGTCATTCCAGCTTTCAATCCCATTCCTTCCCACCCCCTCAAGGACCTTTCTCAATCAGCTCCCCCTCACCTCATGTGTTAGTCAGAACTCTTGCCCAGGCATCTTACTAAACCCTTCTGCCACCCTCCCTCTCTGTTTCCCATCATTACCAAACTTCTTAAGTGTGGTCTACATCTCGGCAGTCGTGCATCCCTTCACCATGAATTCTGAATTGCCTCCTCATCTTCTAACAGCCTTTCCTCCAGCCCCATTCCCACCCATCTTCTTTCCTGAAGGATTCAATATCATTACCCACTTTCCCCAGACCTTCTCTAGAAATTCATTCCTCATTGGTTCTGACTATTCCCCCTTCACTTCCCCTCTCTCTGGCTTCTCGTCTTCTTCCTCCTGTTTGTTACAAGGGGGTGATCTGCCTGGGCTCCATCCTTGGTCTTCTCTTCATGCTCTCTAAACTCCTCCCTCTACGGAAATGAATCTACACAAATAACTCTCAGGGTGTATCTCTTGCCCAACCTCTCCCGAAACTACTGGTCTTGTAAACTAAACATCTTCATCCGGCTGTGCTGCAGCATGTCGAAGTCAACCTGTTCAAGATCAAAGTCTGCATTGCAGGTGGTTTCTCTGCCTACTGAGATGCCAGCCCATCTCAGAGCTGTCTCATTCATAAATTCTTCCTTGATCCCAATAATCTCAGAGCCTCCAAAGCACTTTGTTCAAACTTTTCATGGATGGCAATTATCCTAGACTGAGTGGTCTTACAGTTTTCTGTGTAGTATCTTATTACTAAATAGCTTGGTAACCTTTCTGCCTTAATTTTCTCATCTGTAAAATGGGGCCTTCATTGTAACGTACTCACGAGAATTAAGCAAATTAGTATAAAGTGTTTAAAACAATGCCTGGAACAAAATGAGCCACTCCATAAATTTAGTTGTTGCTATTATCTCTATACTAAGAACTCTTTAAAAGAGAGGACTGTGTTTTACAACTCTTTGAATCTCTTGTAGCACCCAGCATAGCAATTTGCACATAACAGATGCTTAAGATATTACTGAAATGGATAATAGGAAAAGAGCCATGCATTCAGAATTTTTAAAAATATATAATTCAGGGGCATCTGGGTGGCTCAGTCGGTTGGGCGTCCGACTTCGGCTCAGGTCATGATCTCACAGTTTGTGAGTTCGAGCCCCGCGTCGGGCTCTGGGCTGACAGCTCAGAGCCTGGAGCCTGCTTCAATTCTGTGTTTCCCTCTCTCTCTGCCTCTACCCTGCTTGTGCTCTCTGTCTCTCATAAATTAATAAACGTTAACAATTAAAAAATATGTATACATAATTCAAAATCTTCCGCAGTTCAGCATTTATTAGAAAAAAATACTAGAGGAAAAAGGCTACTTCTTCAGGGTCTCATAGCACTTTTATATCCAGGCCAGTATGGCAAGAACTGACATTCATGAAGATATTAATGATCATTGCTATTGCAAGACCCTGAAGGACATTTTGAATCACCAGATTCTAAGTCAATTGGTTCTAAGATTGGTTCCAAGTTAATTTTATTATACCTGAATTATTATTCAATTTTTATTTAAAAATGGTAACTTGAGGCGCCTGCATGGCTCAGTTGGTTAAGCTTCCGACTTCAGTTCAGGTCATGATCTCACGGTTGGTGAGTTCGAGCCCCACATCAGGCTCTGTGCTGACAGCTCAGAGCCTGGAGCCTGCTTCGGATTCTGTGTCTCTCTAACCCTCCCCACTTGAGCTCTGTCTCTCTCTCAAAAATAAATAAACATTTAAAGAAAAAATGGTAACTCTTACTTAACTATGATTTCACAGTGAATGAGATTTCGGATTTCTCAGTTTTGCCAGATGAATGAGCTTCTGAAGTTGAAAAATGAATGGTCACAGCGGCTTGAGCTATTACGATTTCTTTTTCTGTTGCAATGTGGATGCGTGTTACGGTTTAGGATGAATGTGTGTGTAAAATTAAGTCATGGTATAGAGCTCTTTAAGGTTTGTGCACTTTCTTTTTTGCCCCTGTTGATGGCAGGGTTGTTAGGTAATGCCTGAATAAGTACCTTCTTCTTTAATCACAAAGGTCAAAGCAAAATTGTGTGTTTGGGAAAATACTCCATCCTCTGCAGTTAAGCCTTTGGAATTTGTATGTTCTTCCAGTAAATGCCCATTTATGGTTCATATACTTTAGTGATTTTCTTTACTAGCAACCAAATAGTCTTGCTGAGTCAGCACTGCTTCTGAGCTAGAGACTGTAGGGAGAGGGGCAGAGAAACACAGGAAAGACAGTGTCACTCAATGGTAAGAGCCCAGACAAACAGGGTTCCAAGTCCTTGCTTTATCACTTGGTAGTTGTGTAAACTTGTGTCAGTTATTTAAACATCTTTAGTTACAGTTTACTCATTTGGACAATACATATAAAAATATTAATCATGTAGGATTTTGAAATTCTGAGGATTAGAAACGATGTTTGTAAAGAGCCCAGCATAGTGTCTGACTCAATGATGCTATATCATTGCTAAAAGGTGTCATTTAATAGCCTTAAAATAATTGTTTTAAAATGATCTATTAACTAATAAATCAGATAGCTAAATTACATATATATTAGTCAATTGGCTCAAAACATTTAATATAATACCCAACTTGGAATTTAAAGAATGTAAATAAAACTAAGGTAAATGTTTGTAAGAATGAAAAAAGTTAAATGTACTTTACCTAGTAAGAAACCCTAGAAGCCCAGGAGGAAAGGCTCTTGGTTTAGCACTGTTCTTCCCAATGTAGGTAGGGAGATTAAAGACTCTGCCATAAACTAGGCACCCACATGGATTCACGCAGATAACCTAACAGAACATAATAGAGTCCCTGAAGAAATCTCCATCTATTCTGTTAGGAATATATTTTGTGGTAGCCAGCATCTGGGTGTTCCCTCCCACTGAGGGGAAACAAAAAGCCACGGGCTACATTCCATTAAGCAAAAAGGAAGACGGTATCAATTTGCCATCAAGAGATTATAGAGGGATAGATTCCCACGATGCGGGGCTCAAACCCACAAACCGTGAGATCATGACCTGAGCTGAAGTCGGATGCTTAACTGACTGAGCCACCCAGCGCCCTTTAAATTCCCTTTTGATTTCCTTTTTGACCCAGTGATTGTTCAAGATTGTATTGTTTAATTTCCACATATTATGTGAGTTTTCCCATTTTCTTGCTTTTAATGATTTCTAGTTTCATTCCATTGTGGTCAGAAATGATACATGGTATAATTTTATCTTCTTAAATTTGTTAAGACTTGTTTTGTCAGTGATTCTGCGTGCGATTGGAGCACACGTTGGCCGCTTTCTTCTCCGCTGTTTAAGCCTTCAGCCTTGCTGCCATTGAATTGCCAAGATGTCGCTTTCTAATAAGCTGACTCTGGACAAGCTGAACGTGAAGGCGAAGTGGGTCATCATGAGAGCGGACTTCAACGTTCCAATGAAGAACAACCAGATAACAAACAACCAGAGAATCAAGGCTGCCATCCCAGGCATCAAATTCTGCTTGGACAATGGAGCTAAGTCAGTTGTTCTTATGAGCCATCTGGGCCCGCCTGATGGTGCCCCCACGCCTGACAAGCCAGTTGCTTGGAGCCAGTTGCTGTAGAACTCAAATCTCTGCTTGGCAAGCATGTTTTATTCTTAAAGGACTGTGTGGGCCCAGAAGTGGAGAAAGCTTGTGCTGACCCACCTGCTGGGTCTGTCATCCTGTTGGAGAGCCTCTGCTTTCATGTGGAGGAAGAGGGGAAGGGAAAAGATGCTTCTGGGAATAAGGTTAAAGCTGAGCCAGCCAAAATAGAAGCCTTCCAAGCTTCACTTTCCAAGCTAGGAGATGTCTATGTCAATGATGCTTTCGGCACTGCTCACCAAGCCCACAGCTCCATGGTGGGAGTCAATCTGCCACAGAAGGTTGGAGCTTTTCTTGATGAAGAAGGAGCTGAACTACTTTGCCAAGGCCTTGGAGAGCCCCGAGTGACCCTTCCTGGCCATCCTGGGCGGAGCTAAAGTTGTAGACAAGATCCAGCTGATCAATAATATGCTGGACAAAGTCAATAAGATGATTATTGGTGGTGGGAATGGCTTTTACCTTCTTCCTTAAGGTGCTCAACAACATGGAGATTGGCACTTCTCTGATGAAGAGGAAGCCAAGATCGTCAAAGATCTGATGTCCAAAGCTGAGAAGAATGGTGTGGAAATTACCTTGCCTGTTGACTTTGTCACTGCTGAAAAGTTTGATGAGAATGCCAAGACAGGGCAAGCCACTGTGGCCTCTGGCATAACTGCTGGCTAGATGGGCTTGGATTGTGGTCCTGAGAGCAGCAAGAAGTATGCTGAGGCAGTCGCTTGGGCTAAGCAGATTCTGTGGAATGGCCCTGTGGGCATATTTGAATGGGAAGCTTTTGCCCAAGGAACCAAAGCCCTCATGGATGTGGTGGTGAAAGCCACTTCCAGGGGCTGCATCACCATCATAGGTGGTGGAGACACTGCCACTTGCTGTGCCAAATGGAACACAGAGGATAAAGTCAGCCATGTGAGCCCTGGGGGTGGTGCCAGTTTAGAGCTCCTGGAAGGTAAAATCCTTCCTGGGGTGGATGCTCTCAGCAGTGTTTAGTACTTTCCTGCCTTTTGGTTCCTGTGCACAGCCCCTAAGTCAACTTAGCACCTGTTGCATCTCTACTTGGCATTAGCTAAAATCTTCCCCCATGTCAAGATTCAGCTAGTGGCTAAGAGATGTAATGCCAGGAACCCTTAAAACAGTTACATGGCATCTCAGCTCTTCTTTACCGCACCAAGATACCATCTGAATTTCTTAGTGACTAAACCGTTGTGCATTCTAGATTGCATATATTTATATTTTGCCTGTTAAAAGAAAATGAGCTGTGTTAGCTTCCCTTTTTGAAGTAGCTTATTCTGATTAGCTTTGTCGTTGTTTCACTGCTCAGCATGGAAATAAGATGAAATTCTAACTGTGGGTAGGTAGGGAGACAAAGTGGTGATCTATTCAATAAATAATAAAAGTATCCATTGAAACTGGAAAAAAAAGACTTGTTTTGTCACCTAACATGTGACCCATCATGGAGAATGTTCCATGTGCACTTCAGAAGATTGTGTATTCTTCTGCTGTTGGGTGAAAAGTTCTGTATATGTCTGTTGGGTCTATTTGGTCTCTAGTGTTGCTCAAGTCCCTTGTTTCTTTCAATCTTTCTGTCTGGGTGTTCTGACCATTATTGAATGTAGGGTGTTGAAGTCTCCTACTATTATTGTTTATTGTCAATGTATACTTTCAGATCTGTCAATATTTGTCTTACATATTTAGATGTTCTGATATTGGATGCATATATTTTTACAACTGTTATATGTCCCTGTTAAACTGACCCTTTCATCATTATATAATGACCTTCTTTGTCTCTAAATACAGTTTTTGACCTAAAATCTACTTTAGCAACCAGTTTCATACTTGAGTCTCTTGTGTTGCTGTTTAGTGTCCTTTCATTTCTACTTGAGCCCTCCCCCCGCCCCCCCTTTAAAAGCCAGAAGGAGCTCATTCCAGTAGAATCCCTTTAGAAGGAAACTGTGGCCTAGGATACAAAAGAATTCATTTCAATTTATTCATCAAAGAAAAAGTGAACTAATTCTGTAATGTTGAATGTATCAAAAAGAAAAAAAATCATTTTGAGGAGCTTAAATATGGTGCCCAGTATAAAGCAGTAGAGAAGCAGGTTGGAATCTGAAGGCAAATGGCCCTTTTGCCTGGATCAGCAGAGCACTAAACCACTACTACAATGGCTAACACCAAAACACCAGTGGTGGCTCTTTCATGTCCCCTACCTCTTCTCTGTACTCTAACGAGAGCGCTAAAGTTTGGGTGCTGGGAGCTCTCTTCAAGGACAGTGCGGTGATTACTAGAACCCTGTAGTAGTGAAGTGAGGTCCAGCATTCGGCCACACTCAAGTACCTTTGAGTAAGAAAGGAGCCAGTTCACTTCTTTTCAGCAGTACTTCCCTAGTGGGGAACAAGGGGAGAAATAGGTCTGGGATCTACACAGGAGGCAAAGTCTTCAAAATGGCATAAGGGCCATTGTGAGGCCTGGGGTGGTGTGATGGGTTGAATTGTGTCCTGCCAAAAAGAGACCTTGAAGTCCCTAACCCAGTACCTCAGAATACGACCTTAGTTGGAAATAGGGTCTTTTACAGAGACAATCAAATTCAAGTGAGGTCACAAAGGTGTACCCTGATCCACCATGATTGCTATCCTTCTGAAAAGAGGAAATCTGGATACAGAGAGAAGACCATGGGAAGACACACAGGGAGGAGATGGCCATGTGCCTGGAGTGATGTATCTACAAGCCAAAGAGCACCATGCAATGCTGGCAGAGGTAAGGAAGGACTCTCCCCTAGAGCTATCAGAGAGAACATGGCCTTGCCAACACCTTCACTTCAGACTTCTAGCCCCCAGAACTGTGAGGGAGTAAAGTTCTATTGCTTTAAGTCATCCAGTTTTTGGCATTTTGTTAGGGCAACCCCAGAAAACTAACACAGGTGGGGAAAGAGGACCTTTACTCCTGAAATGAGCCGTAAGGCATACCACAGCTTCTGTGTCTCCCTACCCTGTGTTTGTTTGGCTCATCCATAGGCCGTAAAATTTTTGTACTGTGCACAGCTTTCAGGATGACCTCACTCACTCTGGGTCCCTGGGAGATCCTGTTCTTGGTCCTCTTCTTACCTGTTCATAGAGTCCTCACATTATATCCATCGCCCAGAATATCATGTTGACTGATATTATGTGCCCCATGCTCCCTTTGGTAAAATTCTATGTCCATACCTATCATTTTGTAAAGACAGGGGTTTCCTCGGGAAACGTTCTCCACCACTGCCAGCAAATGGAAATTTCTCCTTAGATCCTCCTGATGCGTGGCTGCTTAGGAAAGGAATTCTGGGCTAACAGGAGGGAGGAAGATGCTGCGAATGCAGATGTGGGGGGGAGGTTAATTCTACACAGTAAAGCTTTTGGAGGAAACTTCATCTCAAAGGGTTGGAGACTGGAAAGCACACATAGAGAAAAAAGATCCTCTTCTGTACCTACTAACCATAAAGAATGGCAGGCACCAAACCCAGTTTAATATCTTCCTCCCCCATACCAGGTCTTCTGGGATTTCTACCCTGAAAAATGGTATTGGGTTCTCCTGAACAGCCAGTCTCAGACAGAGCTGGGCTAAGGCGAGGCACACGAGCTGCCAAGGGCGTGAAATTTGAGGAGGGCCAAGGTCAGCCTTGGTGTTGAAACCCCGCATCTAGTCCATCACCAACTCCGATCCCATCTCCCTCCACATCATCTCCTAGAGGCTCCTCTGGGCACAGTGGGTGCTTGGCACTCAAACTCCTTAGCATTCACGTTTCTTCCTAGTGGTCTCAACCCAGCCTTTCAGCTTCACCTGGCACCACATCTTCAGCCCAAGCACCTTACAACCCATTTCAACTTGTCACTCACCATTCTCAGTGGATGCCATGTATTTCTGTGACTTAGCATCTTAGGTGATGTTCTCTCTACGTACTGGGATGAACCACCTTCTCCATCTGGAAAACCCAGCTGCGAAGTTCACCTCCTCTGAGAATCCTTCTCTGTTGCTCTAGTCTGGTAAGACAGCTCGTATTTCCTGCTGCCTTTTATTTAGTTAGTTTATTTAGTTTTCACATAGCCAACTCCCATCTCCTGCCATACTGGCCGTTGGCACAATGTCCAGTTGCCCTTATGGTTGTCACACCACTTTGTACACAAGGGTACCTCCATAAGTGCTTATGAAGCCCAAGCGTAAAACTGGTCAAAGGCAGCGTTTTGTAAGTTACTGTTCCTTTTTTCTCCTACTACTTTTATTTTTCCCACTGCTACTATTTTCATCCACTTCTTCCTCATCATCTCTGACTTTTGATCTTAACAGTGAAATAAAATACGCAATTGGATTTTTATGAAAAGCAGCAAGCAATCCTTAGAAGATTTGTCTTGATGATGGCAGGAACTGTCATCTCTCTTACTCACAGCCCTCTTCTCTGTGCTTGGCACCCAGTAGGTCCTCAAGAAATAGTTACCAAAAGAGTGGCTTCCTAGCAAATATAATTATTGCATATTATTATAAGAAGTCTATAGAAGGACTTTATATATATATAAAACTACTTAAGATATCTACATCAATCCCACACAGTACAACATGAAGAGTATTTTCCAGTTTTACTACTCTGTAGTGACTTCTATAAAGACCCCAAAGGAACCATATACTAAGTTGAAGTTGGACCATGCAGTCCTGAAGACAGGAATAAAGTGAGCTCTTGGTCTCAGGCTTCCCAGCCTGTCCTCAGAAGATTCTAGCTCTTAGAACTTTTGCATTTTCTGGTAAGACCACAAGAAGAGAGGGAGAAGGTTTTACATTTAGTAACATTTATTTATGCATTCAGTATCAAGTACATAAGTGCAAATATCCAGAGTCCATAATTAGGTCCATTAGGAACTACAGAGAAAGTAATACAAATCGTAATAAAGTTAACATGCTGGTACTTTTTTTTTACCATACATGTAAATCAGCCTGTCAGTCCCACACAACAAAAGTACTGCATGTTTTTTTGGGGGGGAGGGCAGGGAGGAGGGGTTATTCATTTATTTAATTCTTTTAAGTTATACAAAACTGATTACCAGAAGTACGGTCGACTGTTTTTATTTTTATGTTGTGTGTTGGAAAAACACTAAAACATCAGTCTACAATTCTATATATTGTTATTAAAGATTAATCCAACCAGCAACCCAAGGACATATAAGCGATTTCCACTACTGCATCAGTGCACTCGGCAGGAAGGGCCTAGCCACGGGGAACGTCAGAAGCTACAGAAGCATTGCAGAGAGAAGGAGGAGAACACCGAAGAAGACAAAATAAGCTGGGCTCTCACCATCATGCACTTTTTTTTTTTTTTTTTTAGCAACACAAAATTAAAACCACATCTAATACACTTTTCTCTATACTTTAGTGCTTGACACAAGTGACTCAAATATCCTAAGAGTACAGGAACAGCCTAAAAACAGCTGTTTTAAAGTTTGTCTCTAAGATTATGGTACTGGGGGGAGAAACAATCAATTTGCAGTAACATGTAAGAACAGAGTTGTTACCACTCCAGACATTCTGGTTTGTGTCCAGTCCCTGGTGGGATATCGGTTTACTCAGCATGCCTTTTAGCGCCTGGGATTTTAGCCTGAATCCTAAAAAGACAATATCAAAAAACAGTAAGTCACGAGTGTTATTAATAAAATCATTTTGTGACTTCATCATGTGCTGTTGACGTAATTAGCTAGCTGACCAAATAGGCTAATATTCCAAAAGATACTAAAGTATGTGAGTGTCTGTGAACACATTTCTATGCAACAATAGAGACCTATTTCTGTGCATCTACCTGAGACCCAGAGATGACTGGGACAGGCTCTATCCATCTATTCCACATAGAGAAGGGAGTGGCACTGAGGTCTACTGCACCAGGTCTAGGACTTTCTCCACACTCCTCTTAACCAGTCTCTAGGCAGTAATAGGATGATGGTGCTGATGGCGATGATCGTGCTGATGTCTAATATTTATTGTGTCTTACGTCCAATCCAAGTAAAAGTACTTTATAGACATTATCTCATTTAATCCCCAACAACCATGTGAGTTAAGTATTTAACATTACTGATGTGCAGATAAGGAAACCAGCTCAGAGAGTCAAATAACATTTATGATGAACTCATGTAGCTAAAAATACCAGAAATGGACTCAAAGTAGTCTGATTCCAAAGATCATGTTCTTCACTGTTTTACTAAAATGATGTCGGTTCTTCTGCTGGGAATCATTCTAACATGGGATCAGAATTTCAGAGGTGAAGGAGCCTTAGAGGTAAGACCCCACCAAGAAATTTCCTTCCAGATTTAGTGTCAGGTAAAACAGGTTCTCTTCAAAAACTGCTGTTCCTTCCTTTCTGATAGCAGGACCGATATAACTTACGTAGTTTCTCTTTTTGCTAGCTACCGAGAAGCTCAGATCCAAATCTGAATGAAGCTCAATTATAGAAACCACATTAGTCCTTACGGGTAATGTTTTCTGTTTCTTTTCACAGCCTTGATTTCCAATTTTAATGAACAATTACATTGCACATGTAGGTTCATACATCGTACATTCTTTGTCTTTTCTCCTTTCCACTTTAACAGGCCTAGACTCTTGTCACCTTTTGTGAATTACCATAGTCTCCTAGCTGACCTGATTACGTTTCCACTCCCCTGTTCAGTTCTCCTCTCACTAGATTGTCACAGTATGCACATCTGTGTGCACATACTGTGCATATCACCCCCGCATAAAAACATCAGGGGTTGTCCATTTCCTGTTGGGCCAGAGTCACCATTCCTTACAGCGTTCAATACTTGACCTCAGCCTCTCTTTCTAGAGTCTTGGCAGTTGATCTTTCCACTCATTTAAGCTTTAGACACACTGGTGGACTCATTATTTCCTACATGACCTACATTTTCATGCTTCTCCCTTTGCTTACATTATCTCTTCTTCCTGCAATGTCTTTCCCCTCATCACCCACATGATGAATGTTTACCCATCCTTCAAGGTTGCCATAGACTGAATATTTGTGTCCCCCACCCCACCCCCCTGCCCGTTGCTCAAAGTTGTATGTTGAAATTAACCCGCATTGTGTTGGTATTAGGGGATGAGGCCTTTCAGAGGTGATTAGGTCATGAGGGTGGAACTTTCATGAGTAGGATTAGTGCCCTATAAAAGAAACCCCAGAGAGCTCCCTTCCACTTCCACCGTGTGAGGACAGAGCAAGAAGTCTGTAACCTGAAAGAAGGCCCTAATTAGAGCCTGACCGTGCTGGCACTCTGATCTTGGACCTCCAGCCTCCAGAATGGCGAGACATAAATTTCTGTTGTTTATAAGCCACCAAGTCTATGGTACTTAGTACAGTGGCCTGAACTAAGACAAAGGCCTTCATTTTAGTGAGGATTTAATGCCATTTCCATTATCCCTCCAGGTAGGAACAGTTATTTCCTTATCTCCCTGACCTTAACATTTTATACAACTCCATTGTAGTTCTTATATTGTCTTATACTTATTTATCTCTTTACAGTTTTATCTGCACTGAGAGGCTGGGAGCTCTACTAGAGTGGGGATCAGCTCATTCATCTTTTTACCCTCTGTGCCTGTTCCATGGAGTACCTGGGGCATAACAGGCATGTCTCTTTTTGGAGCCAACCAACCTACTGACCAAATAAAAAATTAATAGATGTGATTTGTTCAAGATCCCCAAACTAAGTATTGGATAACTTAGGACTAGAATGTCTAGCTTCTGATTTCTAGGCTCCTATTCTGGTGTTCTCCTTCCTATTCCGGTGTTGCTACAGTTCCCCAAAACACAGCTCTAATTGCCAAAAAGTTACCTGGAGAGTTCATTAAAATATGGATTCCAGGTCCCCAATCCTAGAAATTCGAATTCTCTAGGTCTGTTTTAAGAATCTGGTAACTGGGGGCGCCTGGGTGGCTCAGTCGGTTAAGCGTCCAACTTCAGCTCAGGTCATGATCTCACGGTCCGTGAGTTCAAGCCCCGCGTCGGGCTCTGTGCTGACGGCTCAGAGCCTGGAGCCTGTTTCGGATTCTGTGTCTCCCTCTCTCTCTGACCCTCCCCCACTCATGCTCTGTCTCTCTCTGTCTCAAAAATAAATAAACGTTAAAAAAAAAATTAAAAAAAAAAAAAAGAATCTGGGAACTGGTGTCTTTGACAGTTTCCCAGGTTTTGGCAACCACCGACTTTTACACTATACCATGGTGCCATTCCTTAATACGAAATAATGAATACTTTATCCTCAGTTTGTTGATTTTCATGAGGTTTTAGTTGCATTTGGGTCCAAGGAGATAATTTCAGACATTTTGAAATGTGCCACAGATCTGATCTAGATCCAAATTCACCATGAATTTAGGAGGAAGAATTATGAGCAGTACACAATAAAACAAAACAAAAGAAAACAAGACAAAACGCTTCCTATAGTTTAGGAGAGAATCATAACCGATGATGTACAAATCAAATAGCAGAGGAACTTTAAAATGGTTGCTTTCTCTTATCTGTTGGTGTTGTTGATACATCATTGGCTGTCTAACATATTTCCCTCTAATTCTGACCACCACTGAGGTCTAGCCCCATGATCCTAAGATTAGGAGAGGGAGTTCAATCTCGACATAGTCTAGCCCTTTTGTGACATGTATTTCCAGTTGGAGCCTAGGTCAGCTTTTGATTAAAACAAAATCAGTAACAAAATGACAATATAAAAACTATCATTCCAGGTGGTTTAGACTGACGTAAATTTACAAACACTAAATTATTTAAAAATTATGAAGAACTAAGTTTAATGTCCATACTAGCTGTGGATACTTATAACTGGAATCTTTATTTGCTAATATACAAAGGAACCATAACGTAGAGTCTGTTTAAAGGGCTCCTGGGTGGCTCGGTCTGTTGAGTGTCCGACTTCGGCTCAGGTCATGAACTTGCGGTTCATGAATTCGAGCCCCGCGTCGGGCTCGCTGCTGTCAGTGCAGAGGCCACTTCAGATCCTCTGTTTCCCTCTCTCCACCCCTCCCCTGCTCAAGCTCTCTCCCTCTCTCAAAAATAAACATTAAAAAGAAGAAAAAATAAAAAGCAATGGTGTTAATTAAATAAGCAAACACACACCCTTGTTGAGTCAAAATGGTGTAACAGAAAATATAACAAATATTACAGATTTAAACATTTTTTCAAGTTGGAAAAATAATTTCAATGGTTTAAAAATCAGTGCTCTTTACAGTGAGTGTTGTATGTAAGCAATGAATCATGGGAATCTACCCCCAAAACCCAGAGCACACTGAGCACACTGTATGTTAGCCAATTTGACGATAAATTATATTTAAAAAAAATCAGTGCTCTTTATTGTTTGAAAGATTGAAAATGTATGTTAATTTAATGGTTTTTATCTCAATCAAACTGTTGTAAATTAATTTTAGTTTTCTGAATCAGGCTTCCTTCTTTCCTCCAACCCATCTTGTTCTTGGACATGAGCCAGTCTCCAGATAAAGCATAATATCGTTCATTCATTAGAACTCATTCATCATCATACCTGAATTAAACCACTGAAGTTTTATTTGATTAAGCATTTTAAAGTGTATAATTAATTTTCTGAAATAATATGATTGGGAAAGGTGTAAATGCCTGACTCCAGTAAGTGAATGATCATAAATGAACTTACTATTTTATTGTCCTTTTATTACCCATATCTAATTCACACAAATGCCTGCCTAAGATAGTCTCTCCTTTTGGGGCGCCTGGGTGGCTCAGTCGGTTAAGCGGCCGACTTCGGCTCAGGTCATGATATCGCAGTCCTTGAGTTCAAGCCCCGCGTCAGGCTCTGTGCTGACAGCTCAGAGCCTGGAGCCTGTTTCAGATTCTGTGTCTCCCTCTCTCTGACCCTCCCCCATTCATGCTCTGTCTCTCTCTGTCTCAAAAATAAGTAAACGTAAAAAAAAAAATTAAAAAAAAAGAGTCTCTCCTTTTTAGGAACTGCACTGTGTAACTTACTTTGCCACAACAGCGTTTATGTGAGTCCTCACAAGTCCCAGATATTGGTCAATCTGTGCCTACAAAGAAGAAGAAATCATGAGCACATCCAAAGGTCACAAGGTCAAAATTTAAGGTGACTATCTGACATGACACAGGACTTACCTGGTGCTTAACATACACTACAGGTAGAGTAAACATTGAAACCACAGCTGGGATGAAAAACAAATACAGTATTAAAATTCTGAGAGTTATCAGTGAGAATAAGCTTTTAGATACATCTTTATATAATTATGTAATCTTATAGCATTATTTTATGGTAGCTAGCATTCTAGCTAAAAGATGGCAGGACTGGGGGCACCTGGGTGGCTCAGCTGGTTAAATGTCCGACTTCGGCTCAGGTCATGATCTCACGGTTTGTGGGTTTGAGCCCCGTGTTGGGCTCTGTGCTGACAGCTCAGAGCCTGGATCCTGCTTCGGGTTCTGTGTCTCCCTCTCTCTGTCTTTCCCCCAGCACCCCCAGCTCTCTCTCTTAAAAAAATAAACATTAAAAAAAATTTAAAAAGGTGGCAGGACAGTCCATAAGGAAAACAAAGGGATGTTGAGCCCTTTACAGATACTGAGCCATTATTCCCAGACTCATTCCAGGAATGAGGGATGGATTGTGCCTTCCCACAATGAAAATTAATTTCTATCCATAATTGCCTACTGCAAACAAATATATATTAGAAACCAAATAAAACCAGTTGTGATTCAAGAGAAAAAAAATCCTTCAAACTAAGAGATTCATTATTAATGTATAATATACACTCTTAAATTGAACTATGATGGTCAGGGAAATGCCCTGTACTATGGTGTTGTTTCTAGGACTCTACCACAGCAAGCTCACAGCTAACAGCATAGGAAGCTTTATGCTCGTGGAGAGTGTGAAGGAAGACATAACATGCTCATCTGTCCTTACCCATGAGCAGCAGGGTCAGCCCGTTGAAAAGAGCGCCAACGTAAGTCAGGAGCCACATCAGGACTGCAAACTGAAGAATGGAATCTTTATCAGAGCTTCTAAAACCATTTGTGACAGATGAGCGTCTTATTTCATTGACTTTTTTTAGATTAAAAATGGAGGGAAAATACACCATTTCAATAAGAAATGTAAGCATTTAAAGTTCATCACAGAATTACTGAAAGAGAACCTAGCCTTTACTTCTCTTAGAACCTTTTGGACATCTTTGTCAGAAGATTTGAAGGACTCCATGAAATAATAAGGGAGGGGTCAGCAAACTATCGCCCTTGGCCTGTTTTTTTATGGGCCCATGAGTTAAGAATAAATTTCATATTTTTAAATGGTTGAAGAAAACCAAAGCAAGAACAACATTTTGTGATATGTAGATATGATATGAAATGCAACTTTCGGTATTTATAAATAAAGTTTTATTGGCACACAGCCACAGCCATTCATTTATGCATCATGTATGGCCGCTTTCCTACTATGATGGCAAAGCTGAGTAGCTGTGACAGAGATTATGTGGCATGCAAAGCCCTTTACAGATAAGGTTTGATGACCTCTGCTCTAGCCTGTATTTTTACATTACAAATACAAGTAGAAACATCAACCTAAAAGCCCTTGGGTCAGTAATTATCATCTCCCTGGTATCTCTCTTCAGTCATTACTTGGAAAGTAGTATTATTCCAGGAGAGCATCTTCCAAGGCCACATCACTCACTTTTCCTTCTGCCCTTCCTCAAACAGTTGTTGGGCAGCCCCGGCGACAAGACCCCTGCCCAGTGTGCGTACAAAGCACTCTGGGAGCACAGGGAACTCACAACAACCTCGCTCAGGCCCTGCTGAATCATGCCCCGTTGACTTCAGTCTTATACATACACCACAGGGTGGGCTGAGCAGCTTGTTCAAAGAAACCTAGTAAGTTCAGTGAGAGTGCCAGGAATCACACACAGGTGCCAAGGTCCTCCATGCTTCCGAGGCTCAGTCTCACAGCACACACCAGGTAAGGACACAGGGACATCTCACCATTAGGACTCCACAGAGTTTCTTTCAATGAAAAAAGCATATATATATTTTTCACATTTCCAAAACTAGAATTTTTAAAGAACTAATTTTAGGAAATTGGCCAAGGGACTGAAAATGATAAGAAGAAACAACCTGGTGTGTTGTGAAAAGTATAGAATTAGAAGCCATGTGACCCTCGGTTTGATCCCAGCCAGTGACTCGCTGGGCAACCTCAGGCAAGTGACTTAGCCTCTCTGAACCACAGTTGTGGCATCTGTAAAATGAGAGGATTGGACTGGATGCACTCCATGGGACCACACAGCTGGAGGTTTTCTCACTCTAGAATGTAATTAGCACTTGCCTCTTATTCCCCATTATGTGGTGGTTTACGTTATACCATTAGGGAAAACAAAACTCAAGATTGTCAAGTGAATGGCTTAAGCAACCATACTTTTAAGGAATCCACCAGGTCCTGGACAAGGAAGAGCCTCCTCAGTTCTTTAAGTGTGTTGTTCACATAGAACTGCAGACAGTCTGTGTACTTCTGGATCTGCTCCTGAGAAAGGGTGATCTCGAGCTCCAAGTAGGTCCTGTCAACAAACCATCCCCAGAGAGCTCCATCAGAGGTAACCATGAAACAGCTGAGTTTTCCTCCTCCCACTCTGAGGACAGCCAGGCCATCTCTGGGGGCTGTACGCCAGCCAGTGGGCTGCAGGGACCATACACACCCACTTCCAGTATACTGGAGAACCTGGGAATTATGGCCGTTAATGGTGTGCTGTGACTGTTTCTGTGTCCCCAAGACAGCATGACAGTGTGAGCTGATGATTCAGAGCAACTGGCTTGGACCAGGGAGAAGTCAGTCCAGAATCAGCTCATTCACTGAATTCTCCATAAATCCCTGGTCTGCCAGGTAAGTTGTGAAAGTCCTCATTTCTTCTTGGCTGCATGGAGATGGTTTATTTTTTTAAATAACAGAGGTATCTGAAAATCCTAGCTGCCAATCATTGCTCATCACCTCAACTTTAATATTCCGTGTTTGCATTTTGGAAAATACTCTCAGGTTTTATCTGGAGAGCTCTGAAAGCTCAAGAGACCTGGCCCCTATTCAAAAGCTCACTGTTTCTACTAAGAGCAATATTTTTAGTGACTGCATTTTTCATTTGTTCAAACGATGAAGTGTAACTATGGGCAGATAAACCAGGCTCCCCATGTAGTCCATCCTCCTGTTTGGCCATGTTCCCCCACCGAGGGCCCATCCTCTCTACCTCCTCCCCTCCTTCCGTTCTGTTTTAAGACAGCACTATGTTATCTACCCAGAGGATATTTCTAGATATCTTATCTAGATAAGTGCTTATCTAATTCTGAGAATTGAGAGGGAAAAAATAAAGTAGCATTTGGTTTGAATTTAGAGAGCTTACAATGAAATCTTATGGCTTTCCTACTCTTTAGGAAAAAATACAGAAAAATACTGATTTGTCTAGTTAAGTTTTGATCCCAAAATGTGCTCCTAGTCAGGTATTCCTTTTACTGATAAAAACAACTCAACCACAGGGAAGTTTTGTTTTGTTTTTGTTTTTGTTTTAAAGCGTTTCCTAAAGGAAGAAAAATTAGTTAAACTAATTGAACATGACAGTCTTGGGGGGCCAAGAATGTGAAAGAAACTAGCCTTTCTTGGATGGCTGAGGGCAGAGGCTGAGGCAGAGCAGGACTCTGAAGATGTGAACTCTGGTCACAGGCTGGTAGGCATGGTATAACCCTGATGTGAAGACACTGCACTTCCACGCTTTCCCCCCTCTGGGACAGGAATTTGTAGAGACAAGTTATAGCCCAGAAGACCCATTAACTGCATTAGAAGAAAGCCCAATACATCCCAAGGGCAAGAGTGCTCAGACTGTAACTGACACCGAGGCCAGGAACCAGAGGCTGGGAAGGGAGGTTGGATGTGCAGCCTTTTCCCTTCTGTCCCCAAAACACAGGCATCTTTTCACCTTTCAAGGGCCCGGTGCCCTAAGGTCTTCATTCAGCTTACTGGTGTGGGTGAGCCAGGGAGGATTTACTGAGTCTGGCCCAGAAGCCATCTGCAGCAGCATCTACAAGGCTCATCCAGGACTCAGAACTGTCCCCTCCGTTACAGGAACTGAGGACACCTATAGTACAGCTTGCACTCCGGGGCCAGCAGCAGGGGAGGGGGTGACTCTGACAGTCAGTGCTGAAATTCCCCGGACTCACAAGCCAGAGTCAGGAGACAGATTGGGGTGGAGTTGGGTGGCATGCAGCTGGCAGGACTATTGCCTCCCTCTGCCCTGTTTCATTCATCCTTAGTATATGGCTTTAAAAACAATTTCTCCTCTTTAATGTTCATTCTAGTCAGATTTCCCTAGTATAAAAATGCAGAGGAGGGCACGTTATAAGACTATTCATGAACTTGTACCCCTCAGAAAGTTGGCCCTTTGGTATGAAGCTTCCAGAGACCATAGAAATAAAAATCCAAACACCCTAGCCCTGACTCTGTGCTATTTACTGGCCATATGACCTTGGGCAAGTCACTTTATGTCTTAGAGCCTCAGTTTTCCCACCTGTACGTAGAGATTAATTACACTGCTCTGCCTTCTTCACAGGGTAGGGAGGATTAATTGTTGCTTACTCCTTAAATTATAAAACATTGTGCACATATAATGGATTATGATCACTATTAGTAATAATTAAATATAAAATATGAAATATAAGTGTATGCTCTATAAATTTATATTAAATATGCAGCTTAATTCATTAGTAATAATTAAATATAAAAACTCAATACAGCAAGTAAGTGTTACAATGGGGATAACGGGGTTTGCCTTAGAAATTCACCAGAAATATTAGCTATTAGAAGCCAGGGCATTAAAGAGACTCAGAGACATCTGTCAGGTCCCAGAGACATATCACCCAAATGCCCAGGAGCTGAAACAGAGTCAGGGGGAAGGAGCCCCGTGAGAGACCAGGCAAGGACTGGCCCAGCTGGGGTACTCACTTGAAAGGGTGGCCCTCGTCGGTTTTCTGCACCGCTTGTAACACAGACTTGTAGATGCGGAAACTGATGGTGGCTGAGAGTGCGGCAAGAGCCAGGTAGGCCACGACACTCACAACGCTGAACTGGGTCAGGGAGAAGAGCAGTAGCAGGAAGCTCCCGAACACGATCCCAGTCTGCTTGATGTCCCGCCAGTAGAGCAGGTCAATAGCTGTGGGGAGGAGACCAAAGCCACACACACACTTAACACTGGCAGAACTGCATCGGGACTCATTCCACGGAGCCATGGTGGCCGCAGGTCCTCACCTCGACTCAGGATTCCCAAACACCAGCAAGCAGACACAGGGCTTTGGCCAGGGCACTGGCTGCCATTGTGTTTTGCTTTGAAGACTCTTTCCTGTCCCTGAGGACAGTTTATAAATTGCAGGTAAGAAAAGGCTGGTGAGTCTCCAGCGACCATACCTCTATGAGTGCATCTTGCGGGGCCACACCGTCTGTGACTCTGAAACAAATCTCAAAGTACAGAGGACTCTGAAGTACCTGCTCCGCCTCTCTGGAAGGTACTGACTGCATGCATCTTGATACCCTGCTGACAAGGTTATGTCTTAATGGTGGCCTGGAGATGTGCACAGCAGTCATGTGACTGTTCCTGCTGCTCAGAAAGGGCAGGAACAATGAAAAGGGAGGTTTCAGAGAAGTGGTACCTTCAGAAGCATGGCGACAGGTCCAGAGACCCCAGCCAATGGCAAAGGTTTCTGAGTAAAGACACGGCCTGCCACCAAGGCCAGCAAAACTGAAAAGTTAGTAGCTATCTCAAGAATCCCTGAAGCTGACACTTGGATTAAACCATTTTGTACAACATAATTTATTCACTCCTATTATATGATTTAAAAATACGGAATGCAGCTGTAAAAATCTAGATCACATCTCTCACTCAGTTATTTCCCTCTTTTGCTTACAAACAAAAAACTGAGTTCAAAAGAACAAAGCCACAGTGCTTCAAATATGGTACAAAATGTAAATATTTTCCATATTCCGGTCACCAGATTATGAAAAAAACAAAGAAGCCTTGCTGGAGAATGCATGCAAATTTATTCTCCAATTAGGCAAGTTACAAACGTTGTTTTGAATTGAGATACAATTGGGACGCCTGGGTGGCTCGGTCAGTTGAACATCCAACTTCAGCTCAGGTCCTGATCTTGAGGTTTGTGAGTACAAGCCCCACATCGGGCTCTGTGCTGACAGCTTAGAGGCTGGAGCCTGCTTCAGATTCTGTGTCTTCCTCTCTCTCTCTGCCCCTTCTCTGCTCAAGCTCTCTCTCTCTCTCTCTCTCTCTCAAAAATAAACATTAAGAAATTTTTTCTAAATAAATACATTGAGATATAATTGACAAATAACATGGCATAAGTTTAAGGTGTACAACATGTTGATTGGATACATTTAAATATTAGAATAAGATTGCTACCAGAACATTAAACTAACACCTCTATTATGGCACATAATTATCATTTCTTCTGTGGTGAGAACATTTAGGATCTAGTCTCTCAGCAATTTTGACGTTTATAATACAGCATTGTTGGCTACAATCACTATGCTGTGCATTAGATCTCCAGAATTTACTTACCTTCTAGTTGTGAGTTTGTACCCACCAATCAACAACATCTCTCCAGTCCCCCGACCCCCTAACCCTGGTAACCACGATTCTACTGTTTCTACAAGTTAGGCTATTTTAGATTCCACATATAAATGAGATTAAATCATATTTGTCTTTCTCTGTCTGACGTATTTCACTTAGCATAATGGCCTCAAGGTCCATCCATGTTGTTGCAACAAATGGTTTTTATCGAATGTTACATGAATAAATTTTCAGAAAGAGAAAATGAGACACAAAATCCCCATCTCACACCCGAATGAAAATGGCAGTTGCTTCATGTGCGGTATACCCAAAGGCAGCTGGTTTACTAAAGGATTAGATATCAGTCATTTGCTCAGAGGAAAACGGAAGTGGCCAGGTTGAAGAGAGCAGGAGCTGCTCCCATCATACACAGGTATGCAGCTAGCTGAAGGACCAGTACTGAAAAGGTCACATAGCCTGTGGCAACTCTCTGACGTTCTAGAGGGGATATAAGGAGTGTTGCGGAGCAAAGTTTTAACCCTCCGCAACAGTTTTACCTCAGGCTGGCTGAAGAGGAAATCAAGGACTTAAGGGGTGGGGTGGGGGCTCTTTTATAACAGGCTGAGGATACCTCAGCAGCGTGAAGCTGGAGGAGAATTTACTTTTTTAAAACAGTTTATTTATTTTGATAGGGGTGGGGGGGGGAGGGACAGAAAGAGAGGGAGAGAGAGAGAATCCCAAACAGGCTCCACATTGCAGAGCTCGATGTGGGGGCTCGATCTCATAAACCGTGAGATCATGACCTGAGCCAAAATCAAGAGTTGGATGCTTCACCGACTCAGCCACCCAGGCGCCCCGAGAGAACTTCCTTTTGAGCGGATCTGTCATCCTTCTCCACCGACTCCATATCCACCATGACCCGGTCCACCAATGACATTAACACACAAGATTAGAGTAGTCTGCCATTTTGTTGGGCAAAAATTTGTTCTTACAACACTTTTGTGATGCAGGAAGTAGAGGAGAGAATCACAAGCGTGTTTTGGTGTGAAACAAAAGATTTTTCTTCTCTTGAGTGGGGCTGGTTCTACAAGTAGGTTTCCAGGGGCAAAGGAAAAGCACTGCTGCTCTAAAGCCCCTCTCTTCTCCCAGGCCCAAGCACCAGTCACATGGACTGACATTCTAATATTAGAAATTCACTGCTTTAGGTTAATCCTTTTTATCTTTTTTTTTTTTTTTAAAGAAGGGGATAATACACTGAAGATGAGCTCACCATTAACAACAAAATTCAAATGAGTTTACCAATTGTGTTTTGTTTTAGAAGAGTTTGTTGAGACAAGAGCACCAAAGTAACACTCCTTTTCAGACAGAGAAGAGGGACGGATCTTTTGGAAGACATGACAACAAGAAACCCCTGGGCTTCTGAGGGCAGGTGATAGAAGTGGGAGAAGGGATGTTCCCAGAAGCCTAGCGCCCCCCTGTTGCGGAAGGGATCTGGAGTAGCACACTGAGGGAAGTCCAGGCCAGCAGGGCTAAAGGTCCCTAGGGAACTGAAGCCTCCTAGCATTTATTCTGTTGGGGAGGTGGGGGGAGGGAAGGAGAACAAAAAGACTAAAACATCACCATTATCTGCAGGGTTGCCTCTTTTACGTTTTATTCATTTATTCAGTATTTATTGAGTAAGAACTTTATTTTAAGTGCCAGGCTTTGTGCTAAGTCCCAGGGATACAAAAATCAATGAATTGTTAAAAAAAAGAAAGAAAGAAAGAAAACCCACCCACAAATAACTTGTAATCTTCTATTGCATGACACCCCTAGATTCACATGGCAGACACGTTTAGAAACAAATACATTATAAGACAGAATGATTTGTGCTAAAGGGGGCACTCCTTAGTACTAGAGAAGGTGGGTTTACCTACCTCTGAGATGATGTGAAGTGGCATGGGAGACCCTGCGAGAAACTTTCAGGCAAAGAAAATATAAAGTTTGGTATTATCAAGTGAACCCCCACTTGATAAGTCACTTAACACTTGTTAAAAACGGTGTACCCTTCTAGAAAAGCCTTCTCAGTCTCTGGATACCTGTTTAAATAGCCAAGAATGGCAGGCACCAGGTAAGGGCTTTATGTGAAGAAACTATGGGCAGAGAGTGTGAACTATCAACTAAATTAGTTTGGTGTAGTCATTACACAGCAGGTCTTTCCATCAACGTGTTAAGATTGTTGGAGATTTCTGGGGTATCTGGGTGGCTCAGTCGGTTGAGCGTCCGACTTTGGCTTAGGTCATGATCTCATGGTTCATGGGTTCGAGGCCCGTGTCGGGCTCTGTGCTGACAACTCAGAGCCTGGAGCCTGCTTTGGATTCTGTATCTCCCTCTCTCCCTGCCTCTCCCCCTACTCTCTCTCTCTCTCTCTCAAAAAAAATAAAAAATAAAAATAAAACAAACAAAAAGATTGCTAGAGGTTTCTAATTAGGAGGTTAGCAAAAGATATCTTACAACATCAATGGGATGTTTATTCTGAGTACTTTTCTGATATCATCAGCTATTTACGTAGATTCTGAAATGTTCAAAGCATCCTCTGATAGTATCTCATTTACACCTCACAGTCAACTCTGCTGGATAGGTCTACGTATAACAGATAAAGAAGTTAATGAAAGAAAACAGTTGCCTCTCTCGCATTATATGGTTATAGGTTAAACATTCCCCAAAGTATGCAAAATTAATTTGAGCAACCTGATTTATTTAAATCTGCTTCCAGAGCTAGATATTGAATGTGAAAAAAACTTTTAGGTGATAACATGTCATTATCAACAGTAAATAGTTATTGGCCATCTATTCATCTAGTGAAACCAAGAACGAAGACATCATACAATTCCGTTCCTGCTTTTAAGGGACTTAAGATCTAGCTGGGAAGACTGGTGCTCATTTACAAAATGCTGAATCAGTACCAATACATTTTGTGCTGTTGGAAGTGGCAAAAGTTGAGTTCAAGGAAGGGACAGTGCTGGAATTGATGAAAGAGGACGTGGGATGGTTTGTGAATGTAGCGAACAATTTGTTAAGGAGATGGAGTGGATAAAGGGAAATATTATGAAGGATTAGTCAACAAGAAGGGTGACTAATTAGCCGTGGGAGAAAGGAGGAAGAGCTAATTAAGGGTGAAGGCAACATTTCAAAGCTGGGTGACTGAGTGATTAATATCACTGACAAAAACAGGAAATCGGAGTGGGAGCTGGTTTGGGATAAAGTGGACACTTGCTTTTAAACCTCCAGGTTCTAACACGATAACATCAAAAAAGGGCATTTTGACACAGTCTAGGGCAGAGATGGGATAGGGATCACAGGTGAGATGAAGCTGACAGTTACAATACTTCCTAAATTTCATAAAGCTTAAAAACCAAATGATTTGGGTTTTCTATAGGCTTTGTCACAGAAGCCCTGAGTTAAATGGTCAGTAATATCATATTCCAATGATATTGAGATGAATATGCACAGTAGGAAACTGGAAATGCAAGACTGAAATTTAGTAAGGAGGGCTGAATATGAGTAGAAAGCATGATTGCGGCCACGAGAGTGGAGGAAGCCCCCATGACAGGAGAGACTAAGAAATGCAACTGAGAATGAAACCATAATTTAAGATTCAAAGAAGTAAATGGAGCATATCAAAGGAGTCCCGTCTGAGTGTCAGAATGGGTACCCCAACAGTGTAGGTTATGGCAGTCAAGAAGAAGGAAACTTCCCAGGACAAAAGGGTAGACTACAGTGAGGGGTGCTGATGACCTAACAAGGGAAATGATAATCGAGAAAGGACCCTGGATTTGGAGACTGGAAGGTCACTCATAACTTGGCAGGGAGTATTAGCAGTAGTGAGAATGGAAGCCATATTGTAAAGCGTTGGATAAATGGTGGGAAGTTCAAAGTAATGAAGAAGATGGCAAATACAATGGTAGTTTGGGAAAGTAGCAGCAAACGCAAACCTTTAGGTTGAGCAAAGCCTGGGGATATTAATAGAAAGGGAGGAGTGAGGATCCTGGAAAGAGGGGAGATTTGGCTGAGCAAAATCTCAGAGAAGGGGCAAAAGGATGGGATTAGCCATAGCTCTTTGTTTTCAAAGAAGGGAGAAGAATGAAAAGAATGGGCAAAGAGGGAGAGACATTTGGGGAATGTATGGGTGTGGCTACAAATATGAGTTGAGGTGGGAAGGGAACAACATAGAGTGACATAAAGTGGCTTGAGGTAGATTTACTCAAATCCTGGAAAATGAGTTATGAGGTCTTCTTGAGACTGAGGAGGATAAGGATGGGGCTTGAAGAATTTAGGAAAAGTCCAAACCTGCCTTGTTTAATACAGTAGTGATGAGCCACACGTGGCTACTGAGCACCTTAAATGTGACTAGTCCCAAATGAGACATGCTGTAAACTACCTATCGGATTTCAGACTTAATCCAAAACAAGGATGTAGATTATACATATAATACTTTTTATATTGATTTTGTTGTTGAAAGACTAGTACTCTGGATATGTTGGATTAAATATGTTATCAAAATTAACTTTATCTATTTCTTTTTTACTTTATTATTACTATTATTAATTTTATTTATTTTGAGAGAGAGAGAGAGAGAGTGGAAGGGGCAGAGAGAGGAGAGACAAAGTCCCAAGCAGGCTCCACACTGTCAGCACAGAGCCTGACATGGGTTTCAAACTCATGAACCATGAGATCATGACCTGAGCTGAAATCAAGAGTTGAATGCTTAACCGACTGAGCCACCCAGGTGCCCCTCTTTTTACTTTTTAATGAAGAAGCTACTAGAAAATTTAAAATTTCTAGGTAATGACTCACATTATAGTTCTATCGGACAGTGCTGATCTAGAAAAATACAGTCTAAATTCAGAAAGCAATCAATAAAAGGGCTGCCAGAAAGTAAAGAGGGTTTGGCTAAAGTCAAGGATCTCTAGTGACTGACAAGCAGCCAAGACTGTTGGAAACTGATGCGCTGGGGGAATGGCAATGGCTGCGTGTGGTCAGAGTGACAGCAAATGGCCCATGATGATTCAGTAGGAAGGGTAGGAAGTGGTGAAGTGTGATCAGAGAAGAGAATTTCTGTGTTCCAATCTGCTGTGTAAATGATGATTTTTCACATTTTAATTCTGCTTAGAGTGATGTAAACTTGTGTAGGAAGGTTATAGCAGCTGATCCAGAAAAAATGGGTATTTGAATAAACTTTCCATAAAACCAAAGTAAAAAAAATATAAGTAACTCTATAACTGCAACAAATTAACCCCCATAGTCTTTGGTAAATTACTGTATTGCTTTGTCAATTGCAAAAACCAAAGTTACTTTGCTAAAAACCAAGGAGCAATGCATCGGCTTTGAAATGAGAGATCAGTACATCCTATCAATTGATAAATGGACTGGGCTTGGTGATCTCATCTTAGTCCCCAAACCACATGTGGGAGAACCCACTGCAGCTTGCCTGGGGCTCACCTAGAACTAATTCAGTCAAGGGTGAACTGGCAGATTTGGCAGATTTGAAGATTCCTGATTTCGCATGCAGAAATCAGAGCTATCCTTAATTTCCATAATCCAATCAAGAACAGAAAAGAAAAAATAGAAGTGATCCAAGGTTTGAGTTAATAGCTAAATGGAAATAAAATGCTATGTCAAACTTCTAGAGAGAGAGCCCTTAGCTGCTGCCCAAAATGTTTTGGTTGAGGAAACCATTTTAAGTGTAGTCAATTATATGATCCAATAGCGGTACAGTATTCAGAAAGTTTATTAAAAATGTACGAAATGAAAGGCAGTGGTGCAGCTACTCCTATTTTATTTATAAGGCAAAATGTGGTATAAATGGATAACAATGAAATGGCAATAAATTGTGCACAATTATCTGCATTATTGCACCATATTCTTAAATGTGTTTATTTATAGTCCATCTTGGTCCAGTAAAGATTTCAGGCAGCACTGCACCACTTGCTATGTGATAAGTAAGTGCTACTTTATAAAAGGCCAAGGGAGAAAATCCTGTTTATAGATAGTATCAGCATTTCATTGAAAGGACTGTTGAAAAATTACATGCTGTTGGCTTTACATTTTAGTAAGCTTCCGATAATTGACTACAATACTTGACCACCTTCTGAAAAGGATTAGAGGCTCAAAAAACCTCACTTCTTTACAACCCAGTGTCCAAAGCAGTGACAGCCAGTTTCTCTGATCTTCACCGCCTTTTTCAGGCCGACAAAATATCACACCATAAAGAGCTAACAAAAAGAAACAGCAGTAACTTTCCCTACTTTAACTTTCCCTCGTTTGCCATCAAACCAGAGAAACATAATGGGAACTGATGTCATACAAGACATTAAACATGCACGGTGACCTTCAAAGATGACATCTCCTAGTCAACTACTCCATGAGTTTCCTTTGCTATGAAATGGGCTCCTACATATATTTAAACTTTAAATGGTAATCCAGAGGGAAACTGCTGGAAGAGACCTTTGCTGATAAAAACACCTGCAGTGATTCCATTTTCCAGGCTCTTCCCTCTCACTGCATAAATGCAGTCAATATGACTGTGAAGAGAAAAATGCCAACACTATTATTTCTGGATGTTTAAATAATTCAGCAGATGTTTCGAATGAGTAGATACATTACACCTGGCATTCTGTGTAGACAGTAAAAGAACAGAGCATTTAATCCACAGGCTACTTCTAACCAGTAGGACCACATTCTCCCTGTGCTTGGAAATGAACGCAGTGGTGCTCAGGCCCGTTGTCACCTGGATGGGGTAGAATTGGCCAGGAAATGAAACAGCAGGGCCCAGTATTGAAGACAGTGTGGCCAGATCCTCCTGCTAAATCTTTTAGCAAATGGACTCATTTGGAGGGGTCTCAACAGGGCAACTGGCATCAAAAGAAGAGATGACCATATGGAGAGAAAGACAGGCTTTGGGCACACGGTAGCTGAGGGAAGCACGCACACAGAGAGATTTGCAAGGTAGTAAGTAATGGATGTCCTCATGTGCTTTTCCTTCCTTTAAGCTTTCTGACTTGATCAAAATACAAAACTGTTCATTTGGTTGGTGGTAATCAGTCACAATTGTCTGGGCCCTTGTCTGGGCCACATCTTATAATCCATCATTGTATTGGAATAGAAAAGAACCATGGAGGTAGACAGCTATTGCTTCTTTATAGACACGGACTATATTTAAAATTTTTGACCAAAACCATAATGGCAAAATGTTTTTTGAACTAAAAAGGTAAGGCAAAGGTATGCTCTCTCATGGTACCTCTGTTCCAGTCGATAAAACATTATGTCCATCATAATACTTGTTACCACTCTATTTGATCTTGAAAGCGAGACATACTCATTGCAAAATGGGTGGAACTGTTGATAAATTCTAAAAATTAAAGCTTGTTACATTTGTACTTTTCATCTGTTCAAAATTAACATCAGTTTGGGCAAAGAGCTTGTAAGGAGTGCTTGAATTATAAGACAACTTCACTCAGATTTAACTTAAAAATAGAGCTTAAACATATAGCTAAACAAATAGCTTAAACAGAACTCTACTTCTAAGTTCTAAAACCTCTAACAAATTTCTTATTTGGAATATATGCTATAAATTTGGAATACATTTACAATGACCAAGGTTTTAATGTAATTATTATTAATTGTCATCTAGACAAAAGATGGCTTTTAAAGGATTATTAATGTCTAATTCTTGACTTTCAAACTGTGAGCTTAATTATAAGGCAATCTTGTTTCTTTGAACGGTTGTGTGTACTTTCATAAGAAATGGAGAGGTGACAATATGTAAATGGTGATACATGGCCAAATGCGTACACAACTTAGGAAATCAAGTTGAGAAGGATGGGAAATTTTGTGGTGATGTACATTTATTTCCAAAAAGAAAGGCAATGTCCTGGGAGTTATCCACCTATGTTAGCTTTTGTTTGCTGGATTCAGTGAATTTTAGGATTTAATTCTATTGTAAGGTGATGTAAAATGTATCAATTACTTCATAGATTCTGTTCCCAAAACGTATTAACTAGTCTAAATATGAAAGAGAAATGAGTAAAGAATATAATTTCAAACATAAGGAGAAAAGTGGGAGAGAAGGAGGCAGGGAAAGGGAGGGAGGGAGAGAAACAGAGGGAGAGAAAGAGGGAGAGAGAGGGAGATGGGGGAGAGAGAGGAAGAGAGAAACCTTTTAAAAATGATTAAGAAAGGGGCCTGCTCATTAAGGATGGACTAGGAATCTGCAATCATAATCCTAATGCTTTACTCATAGAGTATCAGGAATATTTTTGTTTTTTAATTATTTTATTTTATTTTAGAGAAAGAGAGAGCACATGCAAGCGTGAGAGAGGGGCAGAGGGAGACAGAGAGAGACTCTTAAGCAGGCTTCGTGCTCAGTGTAGAGCCTGATGCGCGGCTCAGTCCCAAGACCTTGGGATCATGACCTGAGCCCAAATCGACCGACTGAGCCACCCAGCACCTGTGTTATTTTAATGAACTAACTATTAATTCAGGGAAATCTGAGAAAAATAATAGATTTGGAGATGTGGATTTAGATTACCATTTTTGTCAAGTTTTTCTCACTTGTGATGGGTCTTCCTCTAAAAACAAAGTTAGACACTGCACAGAGTCCATCAGTACAGTCTAAAACCCAAACATGAAAGTAAAAAATTATCCTAATCTATTGATGTACCTCATAGACTTTTTCTTAATTTTAGGAAGGAATAGCTCATACAGTAAAGAAACATGTATCTGAAGTTCAGCAATTCTCTGAGTTTCGTGTCAGTTTCTTCCATTAGATTACTTCAAGTATTTTTTGAGACGCATATAATCTTGTTTCATAAAAGCTGTTTTTGTTGCCAACCCAGTCCTCTAGCTTCACGTTACATGGTATGGAGACACTGGGCAATATTCAGCAAAATACTAACACTGATTAACTGTAGGTGGTAGGACTTTGGGTGATTTGTGGCTTTGATTTGAACCTTTCTTTGTACAAATGGAAATTTTCATAATGTGCATGTATCACTTTTAGAGAAAAATAAAGCCATCATTCTCTCCTCAAACTTTGGAATATTCCCTTATAAAGACTCTCTTGAAAATAATCATATACTGTGACAAAGTAGAGTTTTATTTTGCAATGGAGTAGTAACTACCCATATTTGGGATATTATCTGTATAATGAGTTTTCTTTCATTAAAAAAAAAAAATCCCCAGATCCCCAGCTAAGCCAGTTTCCCCACTGGATCTCATTACAATCTGCAGAGAGGGAGTGTGCAAGTGTAATGCTTATGTTGTAATATTTGTAAAGTATTCTAATGAGATTGAGCCCAAATAGAAGGTATTTGATAAAAGGTGGTAATGATCTGCCTTTATGTATGTATTATCTTTACCAAATGCCATTTTCGAAATACAAGCATTTCTTTCAATTACTGTAGCTAAAACAGATATTTTTTTCTGTGTATTCTGGGATGCTTGGCTGTTCTGAACTAGCATCTTTCAGAATGGACCACCATGAATAGCATTTCCCCAGAACACTGCAGACCCGCATAAAATATTTTATTTTATAAAAAAACAGAAACACTTTTAGTGTTTCACCCTTCATTAATATTTTACATGCTGGGAAAGCTTTAATTACAGAATGCTGCCACACAGAGTCAAGTGGGAGTTGAGCAGGAGCCCCAAACAGGTGACAAGTATCAACCCCACTGTATTACCAAGCATCCTGCCAGATGAATTTGTTGAGTACAATGATATCTGGGAAAAATTATCTTTAGAGCACGAATGGAATAATATGGATGAAGGATTTTGCTCAAACTTTATTCCCCTGCCATAGTACCATTTGGATTTAGGCAGTATAGTAAAGTCATTAAAAGCACAGGTTTCAGAATCAGACTGCCTTGTGTTTGGGACCCGGTTAAGCCCAAGGGCAAGCCCAAGCCCTCTCTGCCTCAAAACCCTCAGTTTCTTCCTCTGTAAAATGGGAGTCATACATGTAACAAGCATTTAGGATAGTTACTGGGACATAGCTAATATTTACAGAGAAATGTGGATGATGAGTTGATGATGATGGTGAGGATTACCATAATAGCATAAATTGGTCAAGATCACTGAAATTTTGCTGTCTGTAAAGGGAGAAACTATGTGAAAATATCTCAGCAGGAGTACATGGAAGTTTACTCTATAACTCAGCATGAGAAAAAGAGGTGGAGTGCTGTCGCGGGAAGAGTTCTGGATTTGAAGCAGTCACCTTTTCACCACTCAATTCACCACTTATCAAAAAACCTTGGATAAATCACTTATCCTCTTTGAGCCTCATGATGTCCAAGAGTAAACTGAAAGTTCAAATGAGAAGATATGTGGCAAATGAAAACTATGTAAATGTGATGAGTTACTAGGCCCACAAAATCACCATCACCTACATAATTCATATTCTTAGAAAAACCGCTGAGGAAAAAGCCATCTACCATTGAGGCAGATGGCAGAGCAGTGAGAAGCGAGGGGATCTGTGGTCAGATAGCCTAGGCCCGAATCTAGTCTCTTCTGCCATTACCAGCCATGTGCCTTGGTGGACGCCTTAGCTCATCACCTATAAGATGAGACAATAATGAAACTTACACATCATAGGATTTGTGAGGATTAAGTGCAATGATCCAAGTAAAGCATTCAGTAAAAGTGCCCGATAAATATTAGTATTGTTGTGATCTGTAAGATCACCATCTACAGAGGTGTTTCATTAGGCGATTGTTTTATTCTCCTTTTACTTTCACTGAGTTGGGTGGGCTTTGTTTTATTAACCAATATAGGGGTAGTTGTATCATGTTTTTTAATTGGAAGCAAAATCTTTGTAATGTATACATTAATGTACTAATGTACTGTAATGTATATAGTCATGTATACATTTTATAATCTATTACAAAGTCTTTGTACTAGCATAATGTGAACTTTTTAGTCTCCTTAAATGTTCTTGTCTCTAGCCGAAATCATGCATATTAATAAAGTAAATATAAGGCTCCTTTTGCATGTGTACTGCAGTTCTTATGACAACTGTATTAGTTTCAGTAGAGTCTTCATGAAATGTTCAATGGGCTGCAATTTCTCCACGGAATGTTTAAGAATATGTAAAAAACCTGAAGCTCACTTCCTTTATTTCTTTTTATAAGCAACACTTTCACCCATAATACTTGTGGAGGACCTTCTCAACAATGTTACACTGCCTCCTGCAACGGTAATTCACAGATGCTCCTGGATCACACCCATTTCATCATTTGTATACTCGACCCTGCTCTGCAGGTCTATGGACTGGGCTCACTAAGAATCACTACGCACCAGTGACTTCAACCCTGATTATGTATTAAACTCACTTGAGGATCTTTTAAAAAATACTGATACTCGACCCAATTGAATCAGAACCCCTAGGGGTGGGCATCCTTTGTGTTTCTAAAAGCTCCCCAGATGATACTAATGTGTAGCCAGGGTTAAGAACTGTTTTTGATAATGAGGGAACTAAGAAGATGCATTGAAAATGCTAAACAAAAATCTTATTGTAGATTTAGTTTAAATGCAAAGTTCTCCTAGTGGAAAGAAAAAGGAATAATTCACTTCTTACTATTCCTCTTTCATGCCTATAAACCCACCCGCCCAGTTATCAGTCAATTTTCAAGATAATGGCTTTGTTCTATCTGACAAAAGGAAATCAATGGTACTGAAAACTACTAAAGGTCACGGAGTGTAAAAGACCTTCAACGATCTTGCATTAATCTTCACAAGTGGCCTTATATTGAAAATGAAAATGATTGTTTTCAATAGACAAATGATGACATTTGCGTTATTTTCTGATTATCAACAGCCATGTACCTTTTTAACCCCTGCAGTGAGAAGGTCAAGTGAGGAAAACCCACAGGACTGTAATGAAATAGTATCTTCTATCGTATACAAAGAAAAAAGAAAATCTGCCATATTTTGGCATCTACTTTTGGTCAGAATAGAAGAAACCCATAATAGTCTAAAAGCCAACTTTTTTATGTCCTCGTGTTCAACTAAACTTGATATTATATCAATCTATAGTTGTTTAAGTGTGTATCAAATAAACCAGATGAGTTTAACGCATAAGAATGAAATGTCACCAAGAATTTTCACAACTGCCTTCTGTATAAAACATGCTATTTCATGTCATTGTCATCATTCTCTAAAATTATGCCCCTGAACTGCTGGAGATTTCTTACTTCCTAGCTTTTAAATTTATTAGGCCCATTTATTTACTTTTGACAGTTGTTATTTCCAATAGACCTACATAATTTGAACTCGACAATTCTGTTTTATGTCACCGCCACCCGAACCAACAAATAAGAGACAGCAAAAGTGTTCTTAATTCTGAGATTCGTGTTTACTTTTTCTTTGCTTAAAAAATTTACTGAAAAAAATCCTACAGGGGCTCTAAAGATGAAAAGCCATCCTATTCCTTCTGTGATATAAAATGACAAGGGGAAGATGCCAGGTTTAAAAAAAAACAAAACACACCAGCTTCTGCTCCAGAGTATTTTTGGTCCCCTGAGGGACGCTGCAACCCTTCAGGTTAAGTCAAAAGCGCCTTCTTCAGAGCCTTATTTGTTAAATATTAAAAGACACTTCATCTTACAAACACCAGAGTTTACAACACATAATTCATTCTTCCAAATTCTCTCTTTCTCCTCATAATCTCACACTGAGCAAGGTGAAGGAGAGAATCTTAATGTAACAAAGGAGATGGATGTGTGAAGTATGAGGCTGAATAAAAATGGCTGAAAAGCAATCCAAGCGAGGCTGGAGGGTGGCCACACCCAGTGCTAATATGGACTGTTTCAAAATAAATCTGTTATGCCAGAGGGTACTGGGCACTGCTTTTATTTCCCCTCTACTTCTTCCACAGATACCCATTATTAATAAATAGTAGTTACAGGTTACTCCAATGACAGACAAAAAACCCTGAAATATTTCAAAGTGAACCATCCTAATATGTGGCTACGCCATCATATTTTCAGGATTTCGAGAGCCAGACTGCATTTCCAGGCTCCTTTGTGTGACCACAAATAACCACCCTGAAATGGGTGTGTCCCTCTTAAAAGGATGCACTAGAGCCCTCTCACTTAATGCTTCTACCAGGAGATTTCAACCTTTCTGCAGAAATTAAATGCAACGGGATTCATGGAACAATAAGAAAGCATTTCAACTCCGGGGAGGAGAACAGATTAAACAAGTACTGAATGATCAATGGATCCCGAAAGAGCTCCCCGAAGAGGCAACTGATGCATTATTTAAATTTCTAGCATTACAACAAGAAAACAAAGGGGTGGGGGCGGGGGGGTGGTTAAAAAAAAAAGAAAAAGAATGCAAACACCATCCATTTTGATTTTTGACATGACAAGTTTACTCCCCCCAACACAAAGCTCTTGGGTATAAAGCATGCATAGGTCCCACAGGTGAAATGATGCACAATGGCCGAGTCCGGATCCCGGGGTTCCCGTGCACCGCAGGCATGCACTACCGAAATAAAGAGAATACCCTGACTTTTCCAGTTGCTCCACACACAGTCCATCTTGGTGGAATCGGCAGTGGCCTGCATCGTGCGGGTTTCGGAGGCTCGCCGTTGCTCTCCTCGGGGGCGCGGAGCTGGCACTCAGGGTCTGCGCCCCAGCTGCAGCGGCAGGGCTCACCGTGGCCGCGCGGCTGCAGACTGACTGAGGCTGCACCAGCCGGAGCGCGGCGAGGGGCGGGCGCGTCGCGGGCGCCGCAGTCTCCGCGGCAGCGAATCAGCGCGGCGCGGCCCCGGGGCCGCCTGCGCGCACAGGGATGCGGGCGCCGCTCGATGCGAGAGCGCGGGCTCGGCGTCCGTCCTGGGGGCCTGCCCTGGAGACGGCTGAGGCGGCTCTGACCCGGGAGGCACAAAAGCAGGCCAGGTGTGGGAGGCGTGGGAGAAGAGGAGGGGAAAAGGGCCAAGGGCGGGGATCAGAGTGCGGCACTCGGGCTGTTCCTGGGAGTTCCTGACACGGGGTGCATATTCTAGAAATGTCTTAGACACCCAAGAAACCTGTTGGGTAAGACGCAGTTGATGTCAGCACAGATGTCAGGCTTTCAGCATAATGCCCCCTAATTGTCCCCGTTGCTCATTCACCTCTCTCTTCCCCAATTCTTTACATTCCGGCCACGGTTTATTTTAATTGCCTGGCATCTTGCAAGCAATCGCCAGAGTTTTTCCTCTTTCTGGAATATTCCACGGCTATCCAAAACCTTTGTTGGCAAGCCACAATCAGTAAAGAAATCCTGCTGCTCAGTAGGTCTTGTGTATTTCTCCTGTTGCCCCTCTTCTCCAGCTCAGTTTGTGGTTTGAACGACTACATACCATTCGGAATGTGGTGCCTGTAGGCTCTGGTTCAAAGCCCTTGGACTTCCCCACATGGAGTTATTTGTCACTGCACTGATATTCCAAGAGAGGTCAGTTGTGGGGGCCCCAGACAGAAGCAAGGGAAGAAAAGGGCATTCTGCCTCAACAACATCATCTTTGGGCTTGAGTGTTGGGGGGAGATGGAGGTGGGCAGTGTGTATCATTTGGGAGATACAAAGTTGGTTTCCAATCCCAGTGAATCAAGATTCAAGTCCCCAGTCACAATGCAGATGCCAATGGGAGGTGTCCTACTATTTAAACCTTACCATGAAATACTTCATCAGATTAAACACCAAGGCTTTGAGAGAATGGACAGGGGATAGGTGCATTTTGATGAAGAAAAGAGAGATGGCATAGAGGAAGGCCTTGAATTTGGGCATTATCTGGGGAAAGACAGTCCTGGTGGAAGGAACCCTTGAGGAGGCAAAACATAACATGGGGACAGAGGGCACCTTGGGAACCATAGGGGCATACAGAAGGAAGAGTTCCCATTTTATTTGTTGTGGCATGGCATTATCCATGCCACAGGATTCCTCTCTCTCCCTTGGGGACAAATGGAGCCTTCACGATTCTTCCACAGCTCCCAGAGACGTTCCTTGCCAGACCCAAATCTACATTTGCACATCGTGTACCAGCGAGGACTTAAAGACAGGAGTCTCAAGGTTATGCTGTAGATATGATTTATCTTTCATTTTATGAAGATTATACACTTTAAAATGGGATCTTTGAGATGATGCGTATTCTTTTTAGGATGCGAGCTTCCAGAGAAACCGAGCCTCTCTCCGTATCTCTGTAACCTAACTGAAACTACTCATGAAGCTTAATAAGAATGAGATCGGGAGGATGATTTGGCACTCCTGGGCAGCTGAAGTCTCCTACAAGAGGAGGAGTGTCAGAGCTACCACGGAGCTTACAGGAAGGAAAAAAGTTATTACAAAGCACTTTTCAAATTGACCTGCTCCAGTGATAGTGGTGACTTTGTAATATTTCTATTTCCATGCCCCCTCCCAATTTTTTTTTTCAACATCACGGTCATGTTTGGGAATTCAGTCCGCAAAATACTGAAAAGACAGGTACTGGATGATTTGACCAGCAGTGAATGCTCACTGTATGAGGCAAGGCCGGACGAACTAAAAACAGGTGGGGGGACAAGACTCAGAGGAAGGAGAAGAAAGGGGTTGCCATTGTGGGCTGCTGCCACACTGGCCACTTTTCTGTTGGAACCCTTTGGAGCCTTGGCCACTAGGAGGCACTGCCAGTCCAATGATAGCCCCAGTCTTCAGACCTAAGTCCAGAAGGTGCCCCCCACCAGTTACCTTTAGTGGCGAGTATTAAGTGTCCACTGAGTTACCAGAGCCACTGTTCATTGGTAATCTGACAGTACGGTTCAGCAAGCTGAGGGCAGCAACATCCCTGGTGAGGGAAAGCAGGCAGAGGCTAGCTCTCCCTCAAGTGAAGGGGAGGGTGTCAGACTTCTTGGGCCATGGGTTTCCATTGGCTACAGAGTTGACCTTGGAATGTCAGCTTAGCTGAAAGACCACATTGTGTTTAGTCATGCTGAATCTGAAGACGGAAGCTTGATGACACCCAAAAAATCAAGATAGCAGTGTGACAGCTGAAGGCTGGGGTGAGGCATCTGATGCCACAGAGATACACACAAATGAAATAAATTAAGGGGCAGAGGTAGTAGGTGAAACAGGAATGAACTTATTAAAGAAAAGTAAGGCAGAAAAGTATGAAGAACTTGATTGAGAATTGGAGGATGTAGGCATTAGACCCACTTATGTTGCAAAAGTTAGTTATGTGGCCTTCGGCAAGGTATCACCTTTATCACTTTCCGACCTTCCTCTCATACAGATGAATTACAGCTTTAGATCTTTGTTTTTGTGAAATAATAATTTATTTCTTGCAGACACTGTAAGTGGGTACTTCCTTTGCACAAGTACCCACACAGTATGAATTGGAAGCTCTTGCCAAGATCAAAATGATAAAATGGGTAGAAACGATATGTAAATTTTCCTTGAGGGGTGAAAGAAAACAGAAAGCAAAATCAAGCTTGCTAAATGCGGGCAGGAACGGCCACTGTCTTTAAACCAGGAGAGAACAGACGGGCTTTGTACACAGCCAGCTCAGAACTTGGTTTAGGTGCCTGCCAGGAGAGGAAGTGATTTCTTTAGTGTTCAGGATGAAATCATGCTGTAGGCATTCAGTTCTAAGGAAAAGCAAAATAGTCAAGTTTTGAAATCGCATCCCAGATCAAGAGAAGTGTTGAAGACTACAATGCTCAGAATGGCTGCATGGTGTCTGTTTTTGTAGCCCTAGGATTTTACCGATGAGAATCAGTGGCACCTACGCTGATACATTTATTCGATAAATATTATTCAGCACCTATTGTATTCCAGACACTGTTCTAGGCATAAAGCAAACCTGCTACTTTTAAGAGGTTTATATGCTACTACGTGTGGGATGGGCAGCTAATAATAAAAGAGGTAAACATATATTTCACTTGTGGACAAGTGTACAGAGGGAAATAAAGCAGGTAAAGGGGATCGAGAATGGGAGTGGGGTAGAAGTTTTCTATTTTATGAGGAGAGTTAGCAAAGGCCTACCTCATAAGGTAAAATTAGAGCAGACACTAAATGAGAGAGAAGGAGAAAGCCGTTAAGCTATATGGGAGAGTAGCATTTATAAATGCACTGAGTTTTCAGGACAGAATGTAATAGCTGGTAAACTATATGAAGCTCATAGAACTCCTTGTATAGTGTGTGTGTGTGTGTGTGTGTGTGTGTGTGTGTGTGTGTGTGTTTAATGCTTTGAGAAGTATAGCAACTGGAAGGAAAGGCACAAAACCAAAAAAGTACTTCATTATGATCAAAGAACACTAAGAACTCTGCTTTATGCCATATGGAATAAGGAAATTTAAAGTAACAACCAATTTGGTACATAACCCACGGTACCAAAATAATGCATGAATTGCATTCAATTCAAACAACAGATTAGCACTTGTTATTTGCCAGGTGCTTTCTCATATGGTATATATTTAGTTGTTACAGGACCCCTAAGAGGTAGATAGTGTTTACATTCATTTTCTTGATTCATTCATTCATCCAATCTCCAAACATTTACACAGTTCATAATAAGTGCCTGTCATTGTAAATACAAAGAGAGCTACCCACTAGAAACTTAAGTTTAGTAGGGGGAGATTTACACATAAATGGGTAAATGCAATCAACTGATAGATGTATGAGCAGGAAAGAGTGGATACACAGTGACTGGGGGAAGAAGAGGTTTCAGGAAAAGCTTCAGAGAATAGATGATAATTAGGTTGAGTTATGAAAAAAAGAGGATCACCAGTTTGAGCAGACAGATATGGAAACTTAATCATGGACAGGTGCAAGGGACAGTGAGACAGACTCAAGGAATAATACTGTCAGAAAATGAAGGAAACATTGCAGAGTTTCAAGGGGAGGAATAACACCTTGGGAAGTTGAATAATTTATCCAAATTTGGCTTAAGATTTCCCAGAATTGATAAAAGCCACACATTATAGCACTGAGCAAGACAAGAAAAAATCGATATCCTGACCCACATCATAGTGAAACTGCAGGGCATCAAAGACAAGAGAAAATCCTAAAAGCAGGCATAGGTAAAAGATACATTGCCTCAGAGAAACTGTTGGGCCAGCTGCAGTCTGTTAATTAACTGAAGCCAGAAGACAACGGAATAATGTCCTCAAAGGAGTGGGGGGAAAATAACTGTCATCCAGAATTTTGTACCCAGCAAGACTACTACAGGCATTTTCAACTATGTAAGAAATGAATTTCCCAACTGCAAGCCCTGCAGAAAAAGCTACCAACGTTCATACTTCTGGAAGAAGAAAACTGAACTTAGAAGAAGCGAAATGCATGAAAGAATGCTACGTGTAAAAACTGGTAATGGCTAATTTGGGGGTTTATAAAAGAAAGGTGAAATTAAAGTAGTAGACAAAAAATAGAACATAAGGTAGGAAGGAGTGATGAAAGTGAAAGCATCCTAACTTTCTAGTACTGTTCAGGAGGACAGTAGAGATCTTTAATTTTCTTTGAGACCTTAATTTTAGACTATGAAAAGTCAAATTTGTGTGTTAAATATTTAAGGGTCACCACTAGAAATAACTAAAACATATAACTACTAAATGAGTAAAAGGTATAAACAAGGTAATCAATATATTAAATCACATTGAGGTCAGGAAAGGAAACCATGAGAAACAAAGAAGAACTGGTAAATAGAAAGCATAAAATGAAGTATTAGAAGGCATCTAAATATATCCAAATAATGCCAGCTAAAAAGATGGAAACTCTCAGATTAGATGAAAAAAATCTAGTTTAAGGATGTTTATAAAAAGAAAATCCTAAAACATACTGACACAGTAATGTAAAGAACTACATGAGGTTAATAAATTTTTGCATAGTGATTTTGCTAAACTTGTATTAATTCTAATTGTGTATTCTCTTGAATTTTCTATGTACATAATCATATTCTCTCTGAACAAATATGGTGTTATTTCTTCCCTTCCAATCTTTATACTTTTAACTCTTTACTTTGACTTACTGCACTGTCTAGGACTTTCACATACAATGTTATGTAGAAGTGGTAAAGGTTATATATTCTTTGTTTTACTCTTGAATTTAGGGGAAAAGTGTGCTCAGAATTTTACATTAAATATGATGTTGGCTGTGAATATTTTAGCTGTCTTTTATCAGATTAAGGCAAGTTCCTTCTATCCCTAGTTTTTTTTCAGTTTTTGTCTTGAACAGGTATTGAATCCTATCAAATGCTTCTACTGAAGTTACTGAAATGATCAGAGATTTTTGTCCTTAATTCAGCTAATACATAAATAAAACAGATAGCATTTTGAATGTTAAACCAACCTTGCCTTCCTAGGATATACCCCATATGGCTCTGATGTGACATTCTTTTTACATATTGCTACTCAATTTGGATTCAATTTTCTAATGACTTGTGTAGACTTTTCCTATATATATTCATGAGCTCTATCCTCTACCTTTCTTTTCTTGTAATATCCTTCTTGAGTTTTTGTAATATCCTTCTTATGCTGGCCTCACAAAAGAAGCTGAAGAGTGTTACTCCCTCCCATATTTTCTAAAAGAGTTTATGTAAGGTAGTATTATTTCTTTTTGGAATGTTTGGAAGAATTCACCAGTGGACCCATCTAGACCTGGAGGGTTTTTTTGTGAGATGCTTTTTAATTATAGATTTCCTCAGTAGATACTGGATTATTCTAATTTTTAACTTCTGCTTGTGTCATTTTTAGTAATTTTTATTTTCCTCAAATCAATTCATTCATTTAAAATATATTGTCAAATTTATTGGTATAAATTATTCATAACATCATAATGTTATGATTGTAATAATCTGAGAGGCTATAGCCATGTCTACTTTTTCATTTATGATATTGCTAAGTTTTATTTTTCTCTCATTTCTTGATCATCTTATTGGAGGTCGATCAATATTATGAATGAATTTCAAAGAATAATTTTTTCTTTTTTTTTCTTTTGTATATCTTTGCATATGCTATTTCATTGTATTCCTATTTTTATAATTATTATTTCCTTCTTTTACTTTTGTTTTTCTTTTCTTACCTCCACAAAATAGAGGCTTAGATTATTTTCAGCCTTTCTTCTTTGCTAATATATTCATATTCACTTAAAAGTATAAAATTCCCTCTAAGTACTGTTTTAGCTGCATCCTACAAGTTTTGAAACATTATATTCATCTTATTTGTCCAGTTCAAAATACTTTCTAACAGTCGTCTGTGACTTTTTTCCTTTGGTCCATTAATTATATAGAATTATAAACTTTCGATGATTGTAACTATCCTATTGTTTATTTTCAGTTCAATTCATCTGTAGTCAGACAACAAACTCTGTACAATTTTAATCCATTGAAAATTTCTTGAGACTTGCATTAGAGCCTGGAATATGATCTATTTTGATACATGTGTCAAGTGGACATGAATGTATATTCTGAAATGTTAAGAGTGTTCTATAAATGTCAGTTTGGTCATAGTGGTTAATAGCATTATTCAAATAATCTATCTTCCTACTAATTTTTTGGCTGTATGTCTGCCAGATATTGAAGTAAGTATATCACAACATCTAACTTTCATGTTGATTGATCTATTTTCCTTTCAATTCTCTCTCTATATATACATAACTTTACATAATAAATGCTATAAATAAATATATATAAATCTTTATATATATTGAGCACTTATAAATTTAGAATTATCATGTCTTACTGTTGAGTTAACCTGTTTATCACATTATGAAATGTTCCTCTTTATTTCTAGTAATACTCCTTGACTTCAAGTGTAGTTTGGCTGATATAGATATATACACAACAGCTTTCTTTTGGTTGGTGCTTGTATGATATGTCTTTTTCTGTCCTCCATTTTCAAACTATCTGTATCTTTTTATTTTCTTAAAGACAGTATATTCTTGGGCATTTTTTATTTTTTAATGTTTATTTATTTATTTGAGAGAGAAAGAGACAGACATTGAGCAGGGGAGGAGCAGAGAGAGGGGGGAAAAACAGAATCCCAAGCAGGCTCCAGGCTCTGAGCTGTTAGCACAGAGCCCCATGAGGGGCTCTAACTCATGATCCGCAAGATCATGACCTGAGGCAAAGTCAGACGCTTAGCCTAGCCGACTGAGCCACCCACGCACCCCTTGGGTCTTATTTTTAATTCAGGATAGTAATCTTTGTTTTTTTAAATTGAGTGTTAAGTCAATTTACATTTAATGTAATCATTGATATTGTTGGATTTAAGTCCATCAATCTGCTATTTATTTCTTATTTATCACGATCTTTTCCTTGCTCCTTTATTTCTCTTTTCTTGCCTTCTTTCAAAATAATCAAGCCTATTTTTTATTAATCCATTTATTTGCTACAATAATTTTCTAGTTATACTTTTTAAATACTTTGGTGACTAGCTTACAGTGATAATGTTCATCCTTAACTTACTGGAGTCTATCTTATATAGTACTTTTACAGTTTCCTATGCAATAAAATAATTTTACAAGTGTAAACTCCAATTACTGCCTGCCACTTTTAAGCTCGGGTTGTCATGTTATAAACACCAAACAATGTAATAATTTTTGTTGTTCTAAAAAAGTCAATAGTATTTTTACATCTTCTAACATATATACCTTTTTCAATGTTCTTCATCTCATCCTGCATTACTATATTTCCATCTGGGATCATTTTATTTCAGTCCAAAGAATTTTCTTTAGTATCTTTCAGTTCTGGTCATGGCAACCGATTCTCTCAGTTTTGTTTTTCTTACTTTATTTCACTTTCATTTTTGAATGTTAGTTTCACTGGTTAAAGAGCTCTAATTTGGCAGGTTTTTTTTTTTTCTTTCAATAATTTAAAGACTTAATCCTATTGACCATTGATCACTCCTAGTTTTAGTTGAAAAGTCAGCAGTTGATCTCCTTGTTTCTTTGAAAATAATGTTTCTCATTTTTATGGCTGTTCTTAAGATTTGTATCTTTAGCTTTGGTTTTATGCAATTTGATTATGATAAGTTCATATTTCCTATGGTGTCTACTGAACTTCTTAAATTTGTATACTGATTGATGCCTTTTACCAATTTTGAAAAAAAAATGTCAGCCATATTTCTTTAAGTATCCCTTCTGCCTCATTTTCTCTCTTCTTTCCTACAAATCCTATTATTCATAGGTTAGCCCTTCTGACAAGTTTCTTATACTCTCTTCTTTTCATATTTTTATTCAGTTTTTTCACCATTTTGGATTTTTCCTATTGAGCTATCTCTGAGTTCACTAATTTTATCTTCTTCTGTGTCCAAAGAGCTATTAAATGTATCTAAGTTTTAACTTCATAAATTTTATTTTTCAGTTCTTGAGAGTTCACTTGAATTTATTTTTATAAATACCCTTTCTCTGTTGAAATTCTCCATCTTTTTATCCATTTTCTTTCACATATTTATAATAGTTGTTTAAAAGATTTTATTTAATGTCAGTTTCCAGATCATCTATGGGTCAGCTTCTATTGTCTTCTGTCTTTTTAAATTCCAGCATAGCTAATACATATTGTTATATTCCTTTCAGGTGTACAATATAGTGATGCAACAATTCTATACAGTACTCTGTGCTCATCATGCTAAGTGTACTCTTAATCTCCTATATCTATATCAGCCATCCCCTTACCCACCTTCCCTCTGGTAACCATCAGTTTATTCTCTATAGTTAAGAGTCTGTTTTTTGGTTTATCTCTTTTTTTCTTTGCTCATTTGTTTGTTTCTTAAATTCCCCATATGCATGAAGTCACATGGTATTTGTCTTTCTCTGACTTATTTCATGTAGCATTATACTCTTTAGATCCATTCCCATTGTCTCTTTTTTATGTTTCTCAGTCACATGTTCTTGCCTCTTTTACATGTCTAGTAATTTTTTATAGCATAATAGGTATTGTGTATTCAAGAACTATAAAGACAGGCAGTTGATGCTATTTTCCCACAGAAAGGGCTCACCCCTTTGTCTGTTTAGTAGCTATGGTGAGAGGCTGATCACATCACTTCAATTATATGACAGACCATAAAACAAGACTCAATACATTTTAAAAGAATAGAAATCATACAAAACGTGTTCTTCAACCACTTAGAATAAAATTAACAATCAATAAGGAAATTTGTAAATTCACAAGTCTGTGAAATTTAATCAATACACTTGTAAATAAGCAATGGGTCAAAGAATAAATCACAAGGGAAATTTAAAAATGTTTCAAAATACATGAAAATGAAACAATCAGAGGGTACAGCCAAAGTAATACTTAGAGGGACATGTATAGCTGTAAACACTCAGGACAGAAAAAAAAGAAATCAATAACCTAAACTCCTGCCTTAAGAGAACAGAAAAGAAGCACAACTTAAACCCAAAGCAAGCAGATGGAAGAAGTAATAGAAATGAGAGTGGAAATTAATGAAATAGAAAAATTAAAGAAAATCAATGAAGCCAAAAGTTGGTTCTTTAAAAGGATCAACAAAGTTGACAAACCTTTAGCTAGAATGACTGAGAAAAACCAAAGACTCAAATTACTATAACCAGCAATGAAAGAGGGGACACTGCTGCCAACCTTATAGAATTAAAAAGATTCTAGGGAAATACTATGAATAACTACAGACAAACAAATTAGGTAACCTGGATGAAAATGAACAGATCTTTAGAAAAACATAAACTACCAAAACTGACTCAAGAAGAGATAGAAAATATGAATAGATTGAGATGAAAAGACATTGAATCAGTAGTATTAAAGCTTCCCATGAAGAAACGCCCAGGCCCAGATGGTTTCACTGGTGAGGATCTACCAAACATTTAAAGAATACTTAACACCAATCCTTCGCAACTCTTCCAAAAAGAAGAGGAATTGAGAAAACTTTCCATCACACTCTATGAGGTCACTATCACCCTGATACCAAAACCCAACAAGGGTATTATAAGAAAAGAGAATTACAGATCAATATTCCTTATGAATACAGATGCAAAATTCCTCAATAAAATACTGCCAAACTGAAACCAGCAATCTATAGAAAGGATACATCACAACTCAGTGAAATTTAAGCCAGTGTAATACACCAACCAATGTAATACATCATATTAATAGAATAAAGAACAAGACCCACGTGATCATCTCAATGCAGAAAAAACATTTGAGAAATTGATCACCTTTCATGATAAAAAACACCCAAGAAACTAGGAAAAGAAGGAAACTTCCTTAATCCGCTAAAAAGGAATCTCGAAAAAACTCATAGCTAACATGAAACTTAATGGCAAAAGATTGAAAGCTTTCCCCCTAAGATCTGGAACAAGACAAGGAAGTTTTCTCTGACAATTTCTATTCAGTATTGCACTGGAGATTCTAGAATATAACAAGGAAAAGAAAGAAAACTCATCCAGATTGGAAATGAAGTAAAACTATCTCCACAAGGAGAGCCCGGGTGGCTCAGTCGGTTAAGCATCTGATTTCAGCTCAGATCATGATCTCTCAGTTCATGGGTTCAAGCTCTGCATTGGGCTCTGTGCTGGCAGCTTGGAGCCTGCTTTGGACTCTCTGTCTCCCTCCTTTTCTCTGCCCCTCCCCTGCTTGGACTTTCTCTCTTTAAAAAATAAATAAATATTTACAAAGAAACTGCATTTCTACACACTAGCAGTGAGCAACAAAGATAAGGTTAAGAAAACAGTTACATTTACAATAGCATAAAAAATACTTAGGAATAATTTGAACAGAAGAAGTGTAAAGTTTATACTTGAAAACTATAAAACATTGTTGAATGAAATTAAAGAAGACTTAATTAAATGGAGAGACATTTTTGTTCATAGATCAAAAGGCTTAATATTGTTAAGATGGCAATATTCCCCAAATTAATCTACAGATTTAATATAAACTGTCAAAATCCAAGCTAAGTTTTTTTTTCTTTCAGAAATCAACAAATTGATCCTAAAATTCATATGGAAATGCAAGGAACCCATAACATACAACACAATCTTGAAATAGAACAGAGTTGTGGGTCTCACACATCCTGATTTCAAAACCTACTACAAAGCTACACTGATTACGACACTGTGGTACTGGCATAAGGCTAGACATGTAGGTCAATGAAATAAAATTGAAAGTCCAGAAATAAACCCTTATATATATAGTCAATTGATTAAGTGTGCCAAGACCATTCAATGGGGATAAGAACAATATTTTCAACAATAGCGCTGGGACAACTTGCTAAACAAAAGAACAAAGCTGGACCCCTAACTTACATCATATACAAAAATTAACTCATAATAGATTCAAGACTTAATGTAAGAGATAAAACTAGAAATCTCTTAGAAGAAAACAGGCATAAATTGTCACAACCTTGGATTGGGCAGAGGTTTTTAATGCCCAAAGAACAAAAGAAAACATAAATTCAAATTTTGAACAAGTTTTTTTGACTTAGAAAAAAACCACTTTTGTGCATCAAAGGATACTGTCAAGAGAGTGAAAAAACAGTATTACCTCATACCTGTTAGAATAGTTAAAATTAAAAAAAAAAACAACAAGAAACAGTGATGCTTGGCTGGCTTGGTCAGAAGAGCATGTGACTCGAGCCCCACATTGAGTGTAGAGATTACTTTAAAATAAATAAATAAAACTTTTAAAAAAACACACAAGAAACAACAAGTGTTGGCAAGGATGTGGAGAAAAAGGAACCCTTATGCACTGTTGGTGGAAATGCAAACTAGTGCAGCCACTGTGGAAAACAGTACGGATGGTCCTCTAAAAATAGAATTACCATATGATCCAGTAATTCCACTACTGGGTATTTACCCAGAGAATACAAAAACATTCACTCAAAAAGATGTATGTGCTCCTATGTTTATTGTAGCATTATTTATAAGGCCAAGATACGGAAGCAGCCCAAGTATGCACTGATAGATGAATGGATGGAGATGTGGTGTATACATATACAATGGAATATTATTCAGTCATAAAAAAGAATGAAATCTTGTCATTTGCAACAACAGGGATGGATCTAGAGAATATAATGCTCAGTGAAATAAGTTAATCAGAGAAAGACAAATACCACATGATTTCATTTATATATGTAATTTAAGAAACCAAACTAACAAGCAAAGAAAAAAAAGAGAAATCAAAAAAAGGACTCTTAACTACAGAGAACAAACTGATGGTGACTGGAAGGGAGGTGGCAGGATGGGTGAAATAGATGATGGGTACACTTAAAATAGATGAAGAGTACACTTAAAAATGAACTATTGGCCCTCACCAAGATAAAAAGCTTCTCCACAGTGAAGGAAATAATCAACAAAACTAAAAGGCAGCCAACAGAATGGGAGAAAATATCTGCAAATGACATATTGGATAAAGAATTAGGATCCAAAATCTATAAAGAATTTGTCAAACTCAACACCCAAAACCAAATAATCCAGTGGGCAGAAGACCACTGGGCAGAAATGGGCAGAAGACATGAATAGACACTTTTCCAAAGAAGACATCCAGCTGGCTAACAGACACATGAAAAGATACTCAACATCACTCCTCATCAGGGAAATACAAATCAAAACCACAATGAGATACCACCTCACACTTGTCAGAATGCCTAACATTAACAACTTAGGAAAAAAACAGATGTTGGCAAGGATGTGGAGAAAGGGGAACACTTTTGCACTGTTGGTGGGAATGCAAATTGGTGCAGGTACTCTGAAAAAAGGTATCGAGATTCCTCAAAAACTTAATAATAGAATTACCCTATGATCCAGCAATGGCACTACTAGATATCTATTCAAAGGATACCAAAATGCTGATTCGAAGGGGCACATGCAACCATATATACACAATGGAATATTACTTGGCAACCAAAAAGAATGAAATCTTGCCATTTGCAACAACATGGATGGAACTAGAGTGTATTACGCTAAGCAAAATAGTAAGAGAAAGACAAATATCATATGATTTCACTCATACATGGAATTTAAGAAACACAACAGATGAACATAGGGGAAGGGAAGGAAAAATAAGATAAAAACAGAGAGGGAGGCAAACCATAAGAGAATCTTAAATACAGAGAATGAGCTGAGGGTTGCTGGAGGGGAGGCTGATGGGAGGTGGGTTAAATGGGTGATGGGCATTAAAGAGAGCACTTGTGATGAGCACTGGGTGTTATATGCAAGTCATGAATCACTGGGTTCTACTCCTGAAACCAATACTATACTGTATGTTAACTTGAATTTAAACTTTAAAAAAAGAGTGTATTTGTCATGATGAGTATTGAGTAATGTATAGAATTGTTTAATCACTGTATTGTACACTTGAAGTTAATACAATACTGTATGTTAACGGTACTAGAATTTAAAAAAAGAGATTATATATGCTTTAAAAAAAAGATTCCTCCTCCAGATGGCTACGATGCTGCATCTCGGCATGAGGCCTGGTGAACAGAGTGTGAGCTGGAATCAAGCCTCATTTGCCATGTTGGCCAGGCATTCTTACAAAGGGCACAACCTGGCAACTTTGCATGGCAGCTTGGATTGCTACTCGGCCCACCCTCCAAGCCAGCCTTGTTCTGTCTCAGCCTCTACTGACAACACAACTCTGGCTCCAGCCAAAATCGCTGTCTGGAGTTCCTTGACAACCTGAGTTTATTGCTGTCCCTTTCCTGGTCCTCTCTTCCCATCACATGTCTTAGAATTTCTATTGTTGGACATAACTTGAATTGGTTTCTCCAATCTACACATTTCCACCAGACCTGGGGCATGACTGTATTTGCAGATTTTTTTTCTTTACTAGGGATTTGGTTGTTCAGATTTGCTTTTCGTACATCCCTGCCCTCTAACTATGGGTGGCTCCAGATTTTATTTTTCTTTTCTTGCTACCTGTTGGTCAGTGGCTAACTGTATATATAATAATGTTATCATGCATGGGAATGCAAGCTGGTGCAGCCACTCTAGAAAGCAGTATGGAGGTTCCTCAAGAAACCAAAAACAGAACTACCCTACGACCCAGCAATTGTACTACTAGGCATTTATCCAAGGGATACAGGTGTGCTGTTTTGAAGGGACACATGCACCCCCATGTTTATAGCAGCACTATCAACAATAGCCAAAGTATGGAAAAAGCCCAAATGTCCATCGATGGATGAATGGATAAAGAAGATGTGGTGTATATATACATACAATGGAGTATTACTCGGCAATCAAAAAGAATGAAATCTTGCCATTTGCAACTACGTGGATGGAACTGGAGGGTATTATGCTAAGTGAAATTAGTCAGTCAGAGAAAGACAAAAATCATATGACTTCACTCCTATGAGGACTTTAAGAGACAAAACAGATGAACATAAGGGAAGGGAAACAAACATAATCTAAAAACAGGGAGGGGGACAAAACAGAAGAGATTCATAAATATGGAGAACAAACTGAGGGTTACTGGAGGGGTTGTGGCAGGAGGGGATGGGCTAAATGGGGAAGGGGCACTAAGGAATCTACTCCTGAAACCATTGTTGCGCTATATGCTAACTAATTTGGATGTAAATTTAAAAAAAATAATAAAACAAGTTAAAACAATAATGTTATCATGCACACACACACAAAATAGCTTTTCCAGAATGCCTTGCACATAGTAGTGGCAACAAGGCCAGGTTTTAGCCGATAAGATATAAAGGAAAAATCTGCTGGAGGGCTTTTGGGAAAGATCGTTTTCCTCATTAAAAAGTAGGGAGAATTCTTTTCTCACTCTGGCTTCCCCCAGCTTTCTTTGAGGATGTGATGTTTGGAACTGCTGCAGCGATCTTGTGATCATGAGAAGGCCATAATAACTGTCAAGAGTATAGTGCCCTAATATTGTGGATGTGTTGTGCCATCAGTGTCTCTGGAATCTCCTACTTCTAAGCTTCTTAGTAAGTGCACACCCAGTGTCCTTATGGTTCACACTGATACTAATTTGGATTTTTCTGTCACTTGCAGCCAGAAGCATTCCTACTGACAAATCACTGACTGAGGTTCTATAAAAGGGTTACTTAACAGTGTTGTGGGTTTTTTTTCTTTACATATAGACTTTAGTATATGGACTCCTTGTTTCAGTGAGGAGGAACAAAACCTTCTCCATTTTCTGCACTTTCTCCAGTCTCTCCATTTTCTGCACTTTCCTCTCACCATGAATGAGTTAGCATTTTCAACTATGCTCTTTGAAGATCATCATGGACCAGTTTGACAGAAAGCTACAGCAAACAGAATAACTAAATAAATGGGTTGCTATTGCAAAAAATTTGCCTTGTACATCAATGTAAAATAAGTATTTTCAATTAACCATATGTCATAGAGGGAGATTCTGATGATTTTGCAAGAGTACCTTATTAGTATAAAGTCACCACACACACAAAGTTTCCCTCTGCTGAACATGCATTAATGAACAAAGACCAGAAACTAGATTAAAACAAGATCTAATTAAACATTTACAGCACAGCAGTAAGTTTTTGCAAACAGTTACAGTTTTTCAAACCACCCCTAACGTATCTAGAAGGGAAGTTTTAAAAATACTAGCCTAGGAAGCTGCTGGGGCAGCACTGAAAGTTTTTCTCAGCAAGAGGCAACCTGGATCCACAAAACCGGAGTCTCACTGCTTAAGGTTTGGAATTTCAGAGGAGGGCTCTGTGTTAGGGAAAAAATAGACAAAGCACAAGAATAATTGATTATTGTGGGGGTATTCCCACAATACCCCCTTTTTCTAGTGGTACTAGAAAAAAACCACTGCAAAGTTCTGTAGCACACAGCCATAGGAGCTCAAAGGAATAAAACCACGAAGACTGAAACAATATGCTTCCTAAAATGTGAACATCTCTTCTCCCTTAGCTAACCTAACAATCATGTAACCTCTCTTTTTTCTTCAACATGTTGGGTGGTATCTGTGTTCTAGTAAGTCTAGAAGTTTTAGGGACCAAAGAGGTATTCTTTCTTTCAGAATAGCCACAGCAGGTCCCGGGCAAAAAACTCATGTGAGGTGAATTTTAAAAGATGCTTATAATAGTGACTCTGTTGTTGTTGTTGACCTTTGCAGGAATGCTCCTGAAGTTGGTTAACTGAAGAGATACACAGATCTACTTCTCAAAGGTCTACTGATCTCAGAAATACACTTGGAGACACTTCATTCAGCTTCAGTGTTCTTAGCAAAGACTTACTGTTGTGGTATAAAATATAGAGCCGTGCTTCAATTATATTCTTATTTTTCCTTTAACCTAACTGATGATGGTTTTTAAGAGCCTTGAAGGTTAGAGATACTGACTTAAAAGTAATTCAGCAAAACTGACATCTGATGTAAAACTTGAAGTTAATAGAGATCGGGCATGTGTTGACCAATCTCCTTCAACCACATGTTTTAGCAGCTCCCTGGGAGGACAGTGGTCTTTCAGCCCATTCATGTGCTTGAGGATGAAAAATATGTGCTGGTGTAGGCTGAATAAGTGCGTGTACACTAAGTCATTATGCTCAAAGAAAGTAAATGACATCCAATGATCATAAATAATGTCTAGTGTATTTTTGCAATCTATTTTTTTAAGTTTATTTATTTATTTTTGAGAGAGAGAGAGAGAGAGAGAGAGAGAGAGAAATCACGAGTGGGAGAGGGACAGACAGAGAGGGAAAGAGAGAGAATCCCAATCAGGCTCCACACTATCAGCACAGAGCCTGATGAGGGGATTAAACCCACGAACTGTGAGATCATGACCCGAGCCGAAGTTGGACACTTAACTGTCTGAGCCACCCAGGTGCCCCTATTTGCAAGGTATTTTGAGCCATGTTAAAAGGTGTTGACTGTAATCAAGTAGTTTCCCTGGAATACTCCTAAATATCAATACGGTTATTAACCAAGTCTTCCTAAGTGATTGTCATTAAAATACAGGCCAGTTGGGCAAGTTATGCTTGCACAATATTCTTTATGTGGACTTTTCTGCCTAAGCCACCACAGAACCAGCAGCAGTGCTGGCACAGTGAATGCACACCCCTCCTCCTACCACGCCTGCAGCACTACATACTGACTCAGCCTGGGGTTGGTATGCGTGGAAGTGTACATGGGGTGGAGAGAAGGCTGCTATTTAAGTTTTTATTTTTTTTTTAATTTTTAGTTTTTTAAATGTAAATTTATATTTAAGAGAGAGACAGTGCATGAGCAGGGGAGGGGCAGAGAGGGAGGGGGACAGAATCTGAAGCAGGCTCCAGGCTCTGAGCTGTCAGCACCGAGCTCATCGTGGGGCTCAAACTCACAAGCCGGTGAGATCACGACCTGAGCTGAAGTCGGAAGCCTAACCAACTGGGCAACCCAGGCGCTCCTGTTATTAAAGTTTTTGAAGAGATGTTTGTCCTGCAAAGATACATGTCAAAGAGTCAAATTTGTGAAAAGAAAAGGAGACAATGCCCAACGTCAAAGTTGCCCCTCTTTGGACATCCTTCTTTATACAGTATACAGATTTGTGGAGGATTCTTATTTCCTATTTTTAACCATTGTTAAAGACAAACCATCAGGAGTTTGTGGGAAAAAAAGTCCTTCTTTTTCCTCCTTTTGCAACTGTCAGATAACACAGAATCAAGATTATACATAACTCATACATAAATCAAAGAGCAGAGAAACATTCCACTCCCAGAAGAATAAGAGTAATACAATGGGGCGCCTGGGTGGCTCAGTCGGTTAAGCGGCCGACTTCAGCTCAGGTCATGATCTCACATCCATGAGTTCGAGCCCCACATCGGGCTCTGTGCTGACAGCTCAGAGCCTGGAGCCTGTTTCAGATTCTGTGTCTCCCTCTCTCTGACCCTCTCCCGTTCATGCTCTGTCTCTCTCTGTCTCAAAAATAAACGTTAAAAAAAAAAAGAGTAATACCAATAATAGCACACATTCATTAACATATATACCAAGTGACAAACACTGGGCTAAATGTTTTACACGGGTGCTCTCATTTAATACAACAAACTTATAAGGAAGGGCTGCTAATACTTCCATTTATGGGGATGGAAGGTGCAGAGGGGAGAGGAATCTGAGGCTCAGATTAGGTTAGGTAACTTGATCCCACCCCCCAAAGTCCCTTAGAGGCAGAATCAGGTTCAGACCTAGGTTTCTCCTGCTTCAGAACTCCGGCTGTGATCCAGGGCACTTTACTGCCAACTGACATTTCCTAACAACCACCCACTGTCTGTACCAGAGAAGCCAGGGGCTGGGCAAACAAAGGGTCTAAAGCTTCTAAACCCAAAAAGGCCAATCCCAAGGTGGAGGACAGCTCCAAGCCTCTGTGGAGCTGGACTTGGGCTCCGAATTCAATGAAGGGAGAGGATATTGTGTGTTTTGCCTAGTCATTGGCTACTGCCCACAAAATGAAGACAGGAAAGCTCAGATATTATATTTCTGACCTCTAGTTCTTGCCTTTCTCTTTCTTGAAATGGACACCATACAACTTGATGCCATAGTGATTAGGAAGTGATCAGTTGGATATGCAAATGCTGGGAGTCTCCAAAGTCAGCCTTGCTTTCTCTCTGGACTTTGGGATGTGAGTCTAGTCTGGTTAAGATGCAGCAACGGCAGAAGAAAGATTTCTGGCTCAGCCATTCACTAGTCTCACTCCCTCAGATACAGTTTGACTTCCCTGTGCTTGGGTTTATCAGCAGGAAAAAGAAGAGAATGCTTACCACACACAGGTAACTAGGCCACATGTTGAGTACATAGCAGCTGGTGCCAGTTCAGAAGAGGGCAAAATTGGACAGTGCACCTCAACGTAAAAAGCCATTCCACAGTAGTAAGTAAAGCACTAGTAAGTTACCTCGGAACCTTGAAGGATGTCACTTTAATTTTTTTTTAGTGTTGATTTATTTTTAAGAGACAGAGACAGAACACGAGCAGGGGAGGGGCAGAGAGAGAGGGAGACAGAATCCAAAGCAGACTCCAGACTATGAGTTGTCAGCACAGAGCCCGACGCAGGGCTCGGACTCACGAACTGTGAGATCATGACCTGAGCCAAAGTCAGATGCTTAACCGACTGAGCCACCCAGGCACCCCTTGAAGGATGTTACTTTAAAACCCTATTATATTCCAAGGAGAATTACTATTTTTCTACCATGGTGTTTTGAGTTTCATATAATCCACACAAACGATATATCATGTGGCAAGTTATTTTCTAAATTAATATCAAGGGAGGTGTTACTTTTATAAAATAAATTATGTTTTGTTAGATAATGGCAGTTACTTAACAAATAATTTTGTGTTGAATGAATGAATACAAAGCATTCTTTTTTCGCCTTGACTTTTTTTTGCTCGACCAGGAAGTTCAAAGCCAAATGTAATATAAAATCAGAGGAACTACACTATCATTTATCATAGCACAATTACTCCATTCATTTTTCCTTATGGATTTAGTTTCCTATTTCTTTTTTACTTCCATTTAAAGTTTTTTCTTATTTATTTATTTTTAAGTAAGTTCTTGAACTTGTAGGACTTGAACTTAAAACCCAAGATCAAGAGTTGCATGCTCTGTTGACTGAGCCAGCCAGGCACCCCAACTTTCAGGGGTTTTTAAATGTTTATTTATTTTGAGAGAAAGAGAGAGAGAGAAAATACACAACCAGGGAAGGGGCAAAGAGAGCCGGGGACAGAGGATCCAAAGTGGGCTCCACTCCGACAGCAGAGAGCCTAATGTGGACTCGAACTCATGAATTATGAGATTACAACCTCAGCCAAAGTCAGACACTTAACTGACTGAGCTACCCAAGTGCCCCCAACTTTCAGTTTTTTTAACTGAAATTTTTATTAAGGCACTTGTAGATTCACTTTCAGTTTCAATAAATAACACAAAGAGACCCTGTACACTTTGTATAGTCTCCTCCAATGGTAACATTTTGCAAAACAACAATACGGTAAATACAGCAGCATAATCAGGGTGTGGACATTGATTCAATCCCCTGACTTTCTTCGGATTTCTTGTTTTACTTGTACTGGGGTGTGTGTGTGTGTGTGTGTGTGTGTGTGTGTGTGTGTGTTAAGTTCTCTACAAATATATCACTTGTTTAGGTATGTATATCCATCATCACAGTAGAGACACTGAACAGTTCCCATACCACAAAAAATCCCTCCCGATGCCCTTTTTTTAACCACACTCCCCCTGCACAATCCTCCCGCGTTTAATTCTGTTTTTAACAGGCCTATTTCCTACATGTCTTAGAAGTCCACAGGAGATAAGTAAGAATGAATAAATGTTTTGAAATCAAGGTTATACCTCATCACAGCCTTGTTGGCTACGTTGGCTAACTTGGCCAGAGAGCAAGGTGATGATGTCTCTATGTGTTACCCGTATGGCAGCTTTCCTGGCAGTGAGGAAACATACTTGGGGCAAGCACTCTTCCAGTTTTTAATTTAACAAGCAGTTGTTGATTGCCCAGTGTTTCAGGCATGTGCTGGGTGCTGGAGAAACAAAGATGGATAAAATACATGTGTTCATCAATAATTGGGAGGTGGAAATGTAAAGAGTAATTGCAATGCAGGCGATACCACAATTTCTTTCAAATATTTGGTTTCCAGTGCAGATTAAGCAATTCAGAGTTGGAGAAATAAAGAGCTATTTTAATGATAGCTAAAAATGACCAATTATTAAAAATGCTTTGAACAATGGTTTTACTTAAACGAGGGGGGGTTACTACTAAAGGAGCTATTTAACAAATGGCATTCCAAAACTAACCCAAACATAAAGAGTGTGTGTGTGTGTGTGTGTGTGTGTGTGTGGTATTCAACATACTTAAAGATCTTCATCTTTTATACTGAAAGAAGTTCTTTACAAATGGAAAGAAGTTTACAGGTTCATACTGTGAAAAGAAAGCAATGGAACATGAATAACTCTAAAATGAACCATGCAAACAACAGAACATACTTGGGCTGAAAGGCAGAAACAGCGAAAGAAGTAAATTAATACTTTAAAAATTGCAAATGGTAAAGAGTGAAAAGACAAGAGAGCTATAAAGAACTATAATGGGAAGCCAAATAAAGTAAATACTTTCTTCACCTGAAATTAGGGGGAAATTGATATAGTTATTCATTCATTCATTGAGAACCTACCACAGGCTGGGCTTCCTTCTCGGTGCTGGACATAAAAAGGTGAGCAAGTCACATATGAGGCCAGGGAGCCTGGCAGGCCACGCAGATGAGCACACACACAATTACACAGTGGGAGAGGCACCATTAAGGGTTAGGACAGTGAATCACAGGGCTCGTGAGAGGAATGGCTAACCAAGATATGATGAAGAGGGCCATTAAGGGTTTCCAGGAGGAAGCGGTGTCTAAGCAGAGTCTTGAAGGATGAGTAAACTAAGTCACACAAAGAATGTGTGCATACGGGCAAGAGGTGGGGCAGAGAGGAAAGAAAATATGGGAGTGCACATGCAAAGTTCTTGAGGTGGGCGGGGGGTGGGGAGAATTAGAGGCAAAAGTCAGAACGCACAGCAGGAAGCCAGAGTGCTGATTTGGGGGTCAAGAGACTAATTAAAGTACAAAATTTAATTACTTGAGGATGACAGCAGTTGGGGAGAGAAGAGCATTAAAATTTATTGAGCATTTACTATTCCAGACACTGCACTAGATGCTTTTCATGTGTCATTTCACGTTAATTTTCACAACAACCCTCTGATTTAGGGATGATTAATTCTGCTTTACAGATGAGAAGCCTAAGATTTGGAAAGGTTAAGTAACTTGTCCAAAGTCATACCATGTATAAGTGGTAGAGCTTGGATTCAAACTCAGGGGCCCTCAGTTAACTGTGTTATTTTTTATTATCTGTCCTCTACTGCAATTTTATAATTAATATATAAATTATAAGAAAATAAATCCTGGAATTTTATTTTCAATGAAACCAATCATCAAGGACATGATCTAGGGTCAACATATTCAGCCTCCATTCAGACGTTTGGTCCTACTTAACTTTCAGTCCTTCAAGGCACCTCCCTGAGAGCCCTGCCCCCTCTAATACTGGGTTAGATGCTTCCATGTATGTGCTCAAAATTCCCCTTGTCTTCTTGTCTGCTCCCCAAATAGACTATAAGCTTTCATGAGGGTAGGTTCATCACTGTGTCATTAGCACCTAGTACAGTGCCTGACATATGGCAGTTAGTTTTAAAATAAATATCCATTAAATGGGGCACCTGGGTGGCTCAGTCAGTTAAGCATCTGACTCTTGGTTTCAGCTCAGTCATGATCTCACAGTTTGTGAGTTCAAGCCCATGTCTTGAACTTGGGATTCTTGAGCTTGGGAACTTGAGTCTTGGGATTCTCTGTCTCCCTCTCTCTGCCCCTCCCCCACATGCTCTTGATCTCTCTTTCAAAATAAATAAATAGTCTAAGGCCATATCACCCTGAATGTGCCCGATTTCATCAAAATAAATAAATAAATGTTAAAAAAATAAAGCATCCATTAAATGAATTTTCTAAATCAAGATTAATAGGAAAAAAATAACATTGGAATGTACATTTATGACCAATTATCTTCAATTGGCAAGTGGGAAAAGTAACGTTAGCTAGTTTTTGCACAGAAATTGTGCAGATTAATGAGTCAATGCCTTCTGTACACAGGTTTCTCCCTCTATCTAAGGTTTGCTTTATGCCATTTTGCTTCTACGAAAGACCTACATTAATACCTGTTTTTGCCAGCTGAAAGAAATCCAAAGAGACTTTTCACTTTCACAAAATGTTAATTGCTTCTTCACTGTGCCATTTTAGCTCACGAAAGGTTTCATTAGAGCACTCTACTTTCAGATAGCAGGGGACACCTGTATACCGGGTCCTCAGAAGGTTCTGTGCATATAGCAAATGCTGTTTATTTTCTGTAGCATATAAATGACCTTGAGAATATCATCATCATTATTTGTAACTGCAGTGGCAGCAACCAGGGAACAGGTTCAATTAATACTGGTAGTTTTATGGCCTGAGAGAGAAGTCAGAGTTTGATGCAAAGAAAAATTAATGGAATTCTGTGAGAAGCCCCCAAGAGATAAGCTAAAGCTTAATGGGTACCTAGCTGACTAATGACTGGAAAGGACTTCCGAGGGCAAAGGGCACATACACAAACATGGTGTGGTGGAAGAATGCCAAAAAAGGAGGCAGGACAGTATGAAAGATGGAGGAAAAGGGAAGAAGACAGTAGGGCAGTGTAGCTCTGTTCTATCAGCTTTAAAAAATCACTTGGTATATTCATGAACAACAAAAATTTCTGTATCCACCCTCAAGTCACCAAACCAGAATCACTTGGGCTGAAGCCCTAGAATTTGCATTTTAACAGGATTTGGGGGTCATTATTAAGAACTGGAAAAAAAATGACCCACTAGTTCTTAAATCCATGAAGCACAATAAATAACCACAGCACAGGGAGCCTGTGGCTCAGTCGGTTAAGCAGCTGACTTCAACTCAGGTCCTGATCTCGTCGTGGTCTCTGAGTTTGAGCCCCGCGTCCGGCTCTGGGCTGACAGCTCAGAGCCTGGAGCTGCTTCGGATTCTGTGTCTCCCTCTCTCTCTGTCCCTCCCCTGCTCTCTGTCTCTCTCTCTCTCTCTCCCAAAAATAATAAACATTAAAAAAAATAATAACCACAACACAGAAAGCAATGAGGTCCAGATATGCTTATTCTGTAGGAGGCAAGATGAGCACCCCAAAGGGATTTCTTTTTTGAGAAAGGCCTTATGAATTCAGATGATGAGAACGGATTTGTCATAGTCACCACACCCTACTTAGGAAGCAGTTCTTACCACAACTCTACCTGTACACCCACTCTACTGCTCTCTGTTCAGGTCTCCCCAAATGTGAGGCACTGGCAGTCACCTCAGGGCTGTCTCTGGGGCTCCTTCTTCCTTCCAACGTGCCTTCTGAACCCCTTCCTCCATAATTCCAGTCTTTGGGGTCTTCTATAAAGAGCATACCCATAGGTGTTGATAGGTTGATTCAATGTATTCATGCATTCTGAATTTAAAAAACAACATCGGTTTGGTTTTTCTCCTATTTTGAGCTTCTAACAGGCAAAGGATCTCTCCATCTGATTTTTTAATGTTGTTGTTTTTTTTTTTTTAGTTCATTTTTGAGAGAAAGAGAGAGAGAGCACAAGCAGGGAAGGGGCTTGAGAAGGGGACAGAGGATCCAAAGCAGGCCTTGCACTGGCAGCAACAAGCCCCATGTGGGGCTTAAACTCACAAACTGTGAGATCATGACCTGAGCCAAAGTCAGACGCTCAATTGAGCCACTGAGGTGTCCCTTTCCATTTGATTTTCATTGTAGATTATTCAGGACATCTTTTTGCAAGGATGATGGTACCTCACTGCTCTGGTCAATGGGGTAACACTGGTTATTATCTTAAGACAAAAGCAATACATAAAGACACTAGAAAAGTCCTCCTTTTTTAGGAGGCACGAAGAGAGATTTATAATTTGATGGGTAGCCCAAGGGATCAAATACTGCATTAAATGGATAGAATATGATGTAATAGGAAATGAAACAAAAGACTGATATTAATGCTGGAGACTTTTAATCACCAAAACAATAGAACAAAAAAATCTGGCCCTGGGGAGGGAGATGATACAGGTGGTCATAATTACTCTGCCAAAGGAAGATGAGGACCTGGCTTCCACAGGTAGATGGAAATCAATGAAGCCTATGTTGGCTTTCTCTTAAGTCAATTCAAAGCATTTGGCCAGACTCGTGTATTCCTTTAGCTTTGAGAGGTGCCCCTAAGTCAGGAATCAGGACCTCATTTAAGAGAATGTGAGAAAGTGACTAACCACCCCACTCATATAAGGCAGTAACATGGATTTTATTTGCAAGGAAGTTTCCTAACAAACCATTTGGCCCGTTTCTGTCTTTTAATGTTAGAACAATCCCCTAAAATAGAATTTCTTACAAAAATAACATTCTTTTCCCACTCCCAGTATCTTGGCATCTAAATGCTATTCTAAGCATTTTAGAAAGATAAATTAGTCAAAGTTATTTACAACAATAACTACACTGTCGTGGCCAGAGATAGACAGCTTCACTTGGATTGCCAAGAAGGGAACAAAGGTGTCACATAAGCCTTGGAAAACAAGCCAAGGGGACAAGTCCTGCTTCAGGCTCTGAGAAGATTTGGAAGTCTGACAAAGCTTAGGCAGTGTGTGTGTGTGTATGTGTGTGTGTGTGTGTGTGTGTGTGTGTGTGTGTGTGTTGGGGGGGGGGTGCATGTGGGGAATAAGAAAAGGGCCTTTCTCCAAAGTTTTTTCTTAGGATTGCATGTTAACACTAAAGTGGCCCAGCTCAATTAGTTTAGCTACTCTGGCAAGGCCTTCCTATCAGCAAGAAAGAAGCCACCAATGAGTCACAAAACTTTTCATTTCTCTAAAAGGCTGGGGCCTAGTCTTTGTTTAATGTATGTTCTGGTTTCCACTATCTGGGGGAAAAAATTGCCTTGAACACTTACGTAACTACAGATAACTCTCACCGACTCAGATTGCGGATCACCATATTCCTGTTTTTGTTTCACCTTGTGCCTCTTTGTAAATACTGAAGGCTTGTTGTTTTTTCATGCACAGACAGATCCAGTCTGATCACAGCACATGCTGAGACCTCAGGGCAGAAGGATCCTTGCTGGGCCCCTAGGCAGAAAGGCACAGGCTTCCATTCTCCCTGGTACCACTTCCTCAAACTCCCCACTATCCCCACCATCCCCATGACCACAGGCATGGATGAGGCTGTAACAGACTGAAAAGCTGCCTCTCCGGTGTTTGAAAGTGAGACCCACAGACCACTTGCTTCAAAACCATCAGAAGAGTGCATTAAAATACGGCTTCATGGGCCTACCCCAGGCCTAATGAGTCAGAATGGAGAGTTGGGAATCTGTGTTTTTAACATGTTCCCAGGTAAGTCTTACACGCAAGTCAGTTTAAGAGTCAAGACTATAGTGGGGGCGCCTGGGTGGCTTAGTCTGTTAGGCATCAGACTTTGGATTTCGGCTCAGGTCATGATCTCACGGTTGGTGAGACTGAGCTCCAAGTCAGGCTCTGTGCTGACAGTGTGGAGCCTGCTTGGGATCCTCTCTCTCTTCCCTGATCTCTCGCTCTCTCTCTCTCTGCCCCTCCCCTGCTTGCTCTCTCTCTCTCTCAAAATGAATATAGATAGATATAGATACAGATGACACAGATAGATATAGATACAGATACAGATATAGATATAGATATAGATATAGATATTGATATAGATATATAGATATAGACAGAAAAGAATCACAACCGTAGGTGCAAAGTCTTAGTCTCTAATCTGCTTGGCTCTTGAGTTCAATAGTGAATTCAAAAGCAAGGGACAGTATCTGGGTCTTGTTTGTTCCTGGGGTTTAGAAAATGAGAGACTGGATTGTGAGGGATAATGGTATTTAGGAAGAAGTAGGCACAGGTAGAAACCTACTAAAAAAGACCAGCGTAATTGATGACTTATCCAGTATCATGTGTTAGTGTAACTGTTAGAGTAGCTTGGGTATCAATTCGGGAAGTAGTCTGCGTTTCCCTCTTTAGTGCTAAGAGTCACGGTGGTGCTCCCAAATTAAACAACAGCACAGCGTTCTCTGCTAAATTGCATTATCTATTAATCAGAGCCACGACGATAACCCCATATTTCCTATGACTTAGGTTTCATCTCTGCCATTGTATCAGTTTGTAAAATAAGGCTGGTGCTCAGGGCTTTCACTTTTATCGGTTCAAACTCCACCCATCTCAGCTGAGACTGCGAGGTCTTTATTTCTTCTTTATACCTTCATTTCCTCCATTATGGAATAGGCATGCTTATAGTACCAGTCATATGCACCTTTTAGGGTTGTTAAAGAGGGCTGACCAGTGAAAAAAGCAGGGCACAAAATCGGTATTAACACCAGTAACCACTGCTAATAATTTCACACAGTCACTAAAAATTAACAATGAGAAGAAGCTGATCTGTTTAACTAAAAGTCTGAGGATTACTTATGGATTTCAATTATTCACATTCTGCCTATCACCTACTGCAACACCTCAAAGTTCACAGTTCCTTGGAATACTATATAATTTTCTAGAGCTTCCACACAGACCTGCTTATTCTCTTAAAAGATGGCTGTGAGCCTTGCAAATCGCTCTCATTTCATTTTAGGTCTCATAGGTTAAGTTCGTTTTTCTTATTTTTTTTTATTTTTAAAGAAACTTTCTTTTTAATCTAGGTCAAACCTATCAAGAGAATCTAAATAAGCTTTGGTATGTTGTACAACCTCTACAACACAGCGATAACAAAATGTTTGCGGCAATTGCTGCCCTCATACTGAAAAGCATTTACAATACATCTGACAAAGTGTGTCTATTACCATGGTACCTATCACCATGGTAGCTGAGCAGCACTCCTGGAACAATCGGTAATATAGCCCTTAGCTACTGCCTCCTAAAAGCTTTGCTCCTGAATAAATAAATGGGACACTGTCTGTCTGTTTTCAAGAAGCCACAAAACCCCTCCAAAATTGTTGCTAAATACAGCTTAATTTTACTAAAAATAAAATAATAAATCCCTCTTCCTCTGGATACCAGTTAAAGAAACATTTCTTCTCTCTTTCATTTAGAGAAGCATTTCCAAGTTTCTTGACCATACAAAACATACAGAATGTACTGTGCTTTGAACTACACTTCAAAAAATTTGTTATTTATTTATTTTTGAGAGAGGGAGAGAGCACAGGTGGAGGAGGGGCAGAGAGAGAGAGGGCGACAGAATCTGAAGCAGGCTCTAGGCTCTGAGCTGTCAGCACAGAGCCCAATGTGGGGCTTGAACCCATGACCACACGTCCCTGACCTACATTTTTAAGACTGTTTTGCATAAAGGTTAGCTAACAAAAGAGTCAGCAGTGATTGTTTAAAATAAGACCACCTTTACACTAATTTGAACTGCTCAGTGTATTCATTAAGTCAATAAAGCACAAGGATAGTGCCAGTTCCCAATTTCCCAATGATCCCAAACACAGGCTTTATAATATGCTTCATGGCACTGCCATATAAAGCTGACTGAAGTGTAAACCAATCCTATCTTTTCCAAAAACAACTTGGCAAAAGTTGTTCATACCTTTTAGCTTATTCCTTTTGGGCTACTATTATAAAATATCACAGCCTCGGTAGCTTATAAATAACAGAAACTTACTTCTCATAGTTCTGGAGTTTGGAAACCCAAGATCAAGGCACCAGCATGGTCACATTCTGGTGAAGGCCTTCATACTGGTTCATAGCCTGTGCCTTCTTGCTGTGTTCTCACATGGTGAAAGGGGTGAAGATCTCTATGGGCTTAATTTATGAGAACATTAATCCCATTCATGAGGGCTCCACCCCCATGTAAGATCACCACATCCAGCAATAGGATTTCAATATATGAACTTGCTGGCGGTGGGGGGTGGGGGAGGTAGGGTGGGGTGCGGAGGGGTGGTGTCCAGGCACAAATATTCAGACCATAGCATCTTTTAATATGGTAATTCTATATTTTCCATTTTTGAGGAGCCCATGCATAGATATTATTTTAAATAGACACAAAGCTTTATAAAAAAGATGCTCATTGGAGTGGTATTTAAAATAGAAAAAAAAAACCAGATCATTAAATTCTATTCCTGAAAAAAAAATGCACTGTACCAACAGAAAAATAAATTAATTAATTAAATTAATAAAGTGTTGCTGAAATTTCATTCACTCTAAAAAAATAAAATAAATAAAATAGAAAAAACATTGGGGCGCCTGGGTGGCTCAGTCACTTAAGCATCTGACTCGATTTTGGCTCAGTCGTGATCTCACAGTTTGTGAGTTGGAGCCCTGCGTTAGGCTGGGCACTGATAGCTGGGAGCCTGCTTGGAATTCTCTCTCTGTTTCTCTTTCTCTCTCTCTCTCACAAAATACATACATTTAAAAATGAATAAATAAAATAGAAAAAACAAAAACCTATATGTTGAACAATAAAGAATGTGTAAGCAAATAACTAGATGACTGGTATCTTACGATGTCATTAAAAATCAAGTTTAAAGAAAGTTCTTAATTTAGGAAAATTATTACCATGTAAGTAAAAAAACACACAAGATTATACATATAGCACGATATATATAAAGTATGTACAATATGTAAAAAAAACCCTGGAAAATGTTGAAATTGGTGATGGTTACCTTCTGTGATTACATTGTGAATGAGAATTTTTTTTGTCCTCTATACATTACTGAACTAATAGTAATGGTATGTCTATCACCTGAAAAATGGTAATTTGATAATATCAAAATTTTCTCCATCCTACTTTCCTCCAACTGTTTTTTCTAGCTCCAATGCTGATTATAGACAATGAGAACCATATCAATTCCATCCTCAAATGGTGAACAGACATTGCAATAGGCACTGGGAAATAATGAACCTGGGCTATTCATTCTATATCCTCCCCCTGGACTATCTCAGTTACATTCATGGTTACCACCAGACATAGGTACCACCAAGTCTTTATCTCTAGCCTGGATCTTGCTTCTGAGTTCTAGACTCAGGTTACTAAACAGCTCTCCCTGAATGTCTCATAGGCATCTATGAACTCATCCTGCCTGCACTACCTTCTCCTTAGACTGTTCTGGGAACTAACACTCCAGTGCACAGTCAATCAAATGAGAACACAAAGATCACCTTAGATTCTTTGTTTTTTCCCACTGTCTCCTTCATGCCCACTTTCACACCTTCATTTCTACTTCCCAAATCTTTCTCAAATTCATCCCCTTATCTGCTACTGCTTTAGAGTGTATACTCTCATCACTCCTCACTGGATTTTTGTTATGATCGTCTAACAATCCTCTTGGTTGCCAATCTATTCTTCACATGGAGAAATCTTTCTAAATTGTAGATCTCCTTAGCATGCCCTATCTGATCTGGCTACTTCCCATCTGCCCTACTTCATCTGCCATGGCCTCACCACTGACATCCAACATCTCAAGCAAACAGAACCATCCTGGTTCCCTGAACCCACAAGCTATTTCCTTCTTTGGGGACAGATACTCTTCTCTTCAACTGGAATCCTCCCATCTGTCCCATCTCTTTTTTTCCAAGATTTATTAGTTCAAGGTTCAAATCCTCTTGTGTCCTTTTCCTTATGGCATTACTACTTCTTATAAATGTTCTCATGATATTTTATTCATTCAATCAAAATTTACTAAGGATTTAGTATTATGCCATGCACTGTGCTGGCTACTGGATGTACAGACATGTCGACTCCCACAGAGGGACTCACATTGCCTTTACTGCCCTTCCTAATTATACCTTTTCTCCCCTTAACTTCTAGAGGGCTGGGAGTAGATCATGATCATTCTTGTATACCCAGAACATAGCCAAAGTAGGTTCTTTTTTTAACAAAGTTTATCTATTTATTTTTTAAGTAATCTCTGCCCTCAACATGGGACTCAGACTTATGACCCCAAGATCAAGAATCACATGCTCTTCCGATTGAGCCAGCCAGGTGCTCCAGCAAAAATAGGTTCTTAATAAATGTGTGTTGAACAAACTGCAACTGCATTGTTTTGACTACAGCATCAGAATGATGACATTTTACAACTGTAAAACGAACTCATAATTTTCAGAGAGTAGTCTTTGATACTTCATAAGAGAGAAACACAACAATTCTATGTTTCCAGGGAGCAAAATGAACTGCATTTAGAAAGCACACGATTCAGGAGTCCTTAGCAATCAATGCTTTAGGATATGAGTGGATAATTTCTAAGCTCCCTCATAATCTTATGATTAAAATCGACTGAGAGTGAGAACTATATTTAGATCTACTGTAGTCCACTTCCAGAAATTGTGATTTCTAATACACACTGCACTGATTTGCCTGATAGAAATCTTACTTGTAGGATTATTCAAGCAGTTAAGGCTACAGGCAAGAGAAAGAAGTAGAAATCTGATTTGTAGCTAGGGAAGTGACATTTTGGTTCTTTCTTTGGGCTGGGGGAGTGGTTTCCACTGAGTTACATACATACATTTATTTATTTATTTATTTATTTATTTATTTATTTATATTAAGTTTTAAAATTTAATTCCAGTATTGTTAACATACAGTGTTATATTAGTGTCAGGTGTACAATACAGTGATTCAACGATTCTACACATTACTCAGTCTCATGATGATAAATGCACTCCTTAATCCCCATCATCTACTTCACCCATCCCCCACCCACTTCCCTTCTGGTAACCATAAGTTTGTTCTCTATAGTTAAGAGCCTATTTCTTGGTTTCTCTCTCTCTCTCTTCCCCTTTGTTCATTTGTTTTGTCTAAAATTCCACATGTGAGTGAAATCATATACTATTTGCCTTTATCTGACTGACTTATTTCATTTAGCTTTATATTCTCTATCTCTATCCTAGTTGTTGGAAATGGCAAAGTTTCATTCTTTTTTATGGCCGAATAATATTTCATTGTATATATACACCACTTCTTTATCCACTCATCTATCAATGGACACTTGGGCTGCTTCCATATCTTGGCTATTGTAAATAATGCTGCAATAAACATAGGGGAGCGTGTATCACTTTGAATTAATGTTTTTGTATTTTTTGGGTAAATACCCAGTAGTGCAATTAATACATTATAGGGTAGTTCTATTTTTAACTTTGTGAGGAACCTCCATACAGTTTTCCAGAGTGGCTGCACCAGCTTGCATTCCCACCAACGGTGCATCAGTGTTCCCTTTTCTCCACTTCCTTGCCAACACCTGTTGTTTCTTGTGTTGTTGATTTTGGCCATTCTGACAGGTGTGAGGTGATATCTCATTATAGTTTTGACTTGTATTTCACTGATGATGAGTGATGTTGAGCATCTTTTCATGTGTCTTTTGGCCATCTTTATGTCTTTGGAGAAATGTCTGTTTGTGTCTTCTGCCTATTATTAAATTGGATTTTTGGGAGTTTTTTTTGGTGTTGAGTTGTAATAGGTCTTTATATATTTTGGATACTAATCCTTTATTGAATATGCCATTTGCAAAAATCTTCTCTCATTCAGTAGGTTGTGACATTTTGGTTCCTGATTAACATTTTAAAAGTCTAATGACACAAAATATTTGATATTTATTCTGTGGTTGATATATGAATCTGTTAATGCCAGTCTCTCTTTCTAATGCATTCTTTTGGTTTTGCAGAGAGGTTTATTCCAAACTCAATTTCATGTTCTGTTTCTATTGGAAATCACTAATTGGCATCCACCTTTTGCTTTTTTTCACTGAACAAATACATTAATTAATCAGTTTAAAAATATATAGGGGTGCCTGTGGCTCAGTCAGTTAGGTTCAGTCAGTCAAAAAATTGCACTAACTGACTGAGCTGACTGACTTGAGCTCAGGTCATGATCTTATGGTTTGTGAGTTCGAGCCCTCTGTCAGGCTCCATGCTGACAGCTTGGAGCCTGGAGCCTGCTTTGGATTCTGTCTCCCCCTCTCTCTGCCCCTCCCCTGCTTGCACTCTCTCTCTCTCTCTCTCAAAAGTGAATAACATTAAAAAAATAAAATAATAAATAAAAATGTACAGAAGTGGTATTAATTTTCATGAATTCATACCACAACTTATTTATCTAAATATTTCCAAATCATTCTAGGATTGGGTAAGTAAAAAAAAATTGCACATTTGCAATACAGTTGAGATGGAAAATGTATTTTGCGTATTTGAAATGCTATGCATTTAATATAAATCTTTATCATCTTATGAAGCATTAAAGACTAGGATTTCTTTTTCTTTCTTTTTTTAAAAATTTATTTTAGAAAATTAAAAAAATCTTGGCGAGAGTATGTCTCTGGCCAGTCCTAGAACACTTTGCAGTACTTTCCTAAGATCCATTCATTGTAGGATTGAATGTCACAAATGATGGATTTTACCACAGCTTCTAAAAACTCTCTTTGTTCCTCAAACCAGGTGAGCCAAGTTACAAATCTGTTTATTCATTCTATTTCCTGAAAGATTAGATACTCTAGCTCAATAGCAAGTCCCTTGAAGGGCTCCTTTCTCTTGCTTTAGAATTACTCTTTATTTCCTCTTTGGTTTCAGGTAGTTGACCTTATTAGTCAGAAAAGTGTTTTTGGCTTTTGTCTGCCATGAAAGAAAACTGATGACCCATCTAATTTGGTCTTCTTTGGTTTTCTATTCTTGTCAAAGCCAACTCCTTTCACTGTGAATAGTACCCTAGTGTTTTGATGGTCTTTGTGTCATTCTTCTTATCAAGTACTGTGCTTTGAGTAAGTTTCTTAAAAGTAATTTTAGTGATTGACTTTCACAGGCTCAGAAAGCTACTGCATTTAAAGGTTTGTAATGAATCAAGCAAAACAGATAGAGTGCATATTTAGTTTGCAATGGTGTGATAACATAACTGCAAAAGATTCTGTGAATTTGAATTAGAACAGGCTTTTTTTTTAAAGTCTTCCTCAACTCCACCCCATTCTTCTTACTTAGTTTCTGTTTTTTATGTATACTAGTTACTATGATTTATTTAAATGAATCTATTTTGCAACCAGTTCTTGATTTATTAATTTTAGGCAATATCTACTATACAAAAATTTTTAACAAGCTCAGTAAACTTTCACTACCATTCATTTCCTTTCCTGTTACTAATTTTTCACTTTATTTTTAGTGCCAATGTTTACAAAATGTACATTCCTTTAAAGAGTTTTAAGTAGTACTTCTCTGCCTTGTCCAAGGAGGTGATTCTAAAACTTATGGTATTTATAGTTATAACAGTATAACTATTTAAATATTAATTACCACAGAAATAAATAGTGAGTTTAGACTCAAAAAGGGGGAATTAGTCATCTACCACCAAAGCTGCCACAGCTCAACAGAAAAAAAAGCCCTAAACATTGAGATCCAACACATTTTCTAGCAATTTCTTTCCACCTGTCTTTGCTCTCATAGGTCATATTCAGCTACTAGTCTTGCTCATATTTTACTCCATCCTTTCCTTGAATTTACTTGTATTTTGTTAGGGTTATCTCCTTGAGAATTTTATTTTCATAAGGGGTACCTGAGTGCAGAGAGAACCTTTCAGAGTCTGCAAGTCAGAAAATATCTTGATTTTGCTGTTTTATGTGAATAAGAGTTTGGGTGAGTATAGAAGTCTAGGTTCAAAATCATTTCTCCACACAAATCTTAAATCGTTGCTCCTCTGTCTTATGTGTGGTGCCGTTCAGAAATATAATACCTGACTGATTCCCATGCCCTCGACCTATATTCTTCTTTCACTCACCCTACTTGTTTGTGAGGTGTGCTCCCCAGTAGGAAAGATGGCTTTCTTTGGAAAGGGTTCTCTAGTTTTAGCCGAGGGGCTCAAGTCCCATTACCAGCCCCTAGTTAAGGAGGGTAGTGAACCCTGTTTCATATATACAGACTCATGCAGAGGGGTCCCCTAGCCCACTTGGCCATGGTATTTGTTAAGCTGGGTGCGTCTCTGGTTTTCCTGGGGTGAACTGCACCAGGAGCTGGTGTCTGGAGCTGATGTCAGTCCAATCCCATCTGCTTTCTGTTCTTCAGAAAAATCTTCAAAACTTCTTGTTCCCTAATTTCATTAGATCATATTTTCCAGTGCCTGTATATAAATTTACAATTTAAAAAAGTATTTTCTGTCATTTCAATGGGAAAATGGGAGGGAGGAGAAGTGGACACAACCACTTGTTTTGTCATCTTGAACCAAAAGATCCTCAGGCCATTCTAGACATCTTCTTGAGACTAGTCTGTTGACATATTTTGCTCTGGATATGTAATCATTGTTTTATTAATACACACCTGTTCCTGGATTTGCTATAAATCAATTATAATTATCGGGGAAGCCACTGAACATCTTTGTGTCAGTTTCCTTCATTTTTATTTTTATTTTTTTAACATAATTTATTGTCAAATTGGCTAACATACAGTGTGTAAAGTGTTCTCTTGGTTTTTGGGGTAGAATCCTACGGAGTTTCCCTCATTTTTAAGTGAAGCGGGCTAAGAAGGACTTCCTGAATTTCTTTCCGGCATTAATATTTAAGCATTCTAAACTTTTCTTTAGTATCACAGGATTCTGCCAATATTTGAAAAGCAGAGTGTCTGCACAAAATGTCTAATACCTCTTAAACGTGAAGTGTAGGTCCTGCATGTATTATATAACTAGAATCCTGATAGATCCCCGAGTTTAATTAGCTACCTCAGAGAGAAAACTAAAATACGATCATGTACAAGCAGCTAACTAACTGGTAGGTACTTTAGATTTAGTGGTCATGAGATGTTTCTCTGAGGAGGAATCATGCAGGTTGAGAACAGAATAACAAGCTAGATACAGCCAGAGAAAAATCAGAAAAGGAGAGAATGCTGGGCAAAGAGAATGGCTAGTGCAAATGCCCTGAGGCAGGAACAAACTTGGTGTGTTACAGAAATGTGAAGAAGGTAAGTGCATGAGAAGGAAAGTGGTGGGAAGTAAGGTCAGGGAGTGAGACAGGAATGAGATCTTTCAGGGCTTTTTAAGTCCCATTAAGGAGCTCAGTCCACACTGGGAAGACAATGAATGGTTCTTAACTAGTAGTTGACATCCTCTGAATCAAGCTTCTCGGGTTGCCATGTGGAGAACAGCCTGTATGGGGCCAGAGTGGAAGCAAAAGACCAGTAAGAAATAATGAGCAACCCTGAAGATCAATTTTTGCACAATTCATCTTTTGCAGCATTTCCTAGAATATTTAACTCTATAGTCCAATTCAACATGGATATCACTGTCCAAAGTTGTTTTCCTCTTTGTGCCTTACTTTCGCTTAGAACACGCTCAGACAATGCTAGTAGAGAAAAATGTATGCAGTCAGAGTCCCAGAGAATCCAAACAAAGGCTAGTCTATACTACAACAGGTACATGAGTTCAGCCAAAAAAGCAAGTTGGCCTATTCCATGGCAACACATCTAAAGGTGATTGCTACCAGACTCAACATGCTCAGAACCAGGATGACATTTTTCAGTTCCCTTTACACCTTTGTCCACACCTCGATTTGGTTTAAAGGAGGCGCATCTCATAGCAAATGGTCCACTTAGGTTCTGGAACCTTACTTTAATTCTAAATACCATCTTTCAGCATAAGGTCTTCAACGTGTTCACTGTCTTCAGCCAGGTGTTTTGTTACTCAGCTCTTACTCCTCCGTTGCAGTCATTATTTTGTTTTTTAAAATCAGGGCTTTTTAATTTCAATAAAGTATTGATCATAGTTCTCAATAAAAGTAATGCCAGCATGACAGTTAAATGCAGCAGATTATCTATCTAGAAACAAGCAGAGCCACAGTTCAGGACAAGTGGGAGGGAGGGAGTGAGTGGAAAATCACTCCCAATGGGCATAAATGATTGACAACACTACACGAATGGAAGGAAGATGTAACACGTGTGAATGTATGTGCACTCTTCCTCGTCAAAATATATTTCATAGGACAAGGATAATGAAATATCTTTTCAAAGAAATGCTAATTATAGGTTTCTGAAAATAATTCTGAAAATTTGCACGGTGCAAAAACATTAAGGTACATCAATTACAAAACTGAGAAAATGCCATATGGCGTCTCAGAACCTCAAAAATTCAGGTTGAAAAGAAAATTTCCCTTGTAACTTTAAACCTAATATGATATTCAAAACTGATTGGCAACCTCCCAACATTATGGATCAATTTGTAGTTAGGATATGCAAATTACTGGTTACACAACACAAAGTAGCCAGATAAGACTGGGGATTTACACCAGTTGCTTCTCCCTCCCTCTCCCCATTCCCAGTCTAACCCTGGAGATGCCACAGAAAGGAAAAAGAGGCTGACACATCTCAGAAACTCAGGCACAAATGGGGAAACTCTCAGGGGACAGTGGTGGCTGGGTTCCAGTGTGGACAGCAGACACAGTCCAGAGTGGGAGAGAGTAGGCACTCACAGAATTAAGAAGGGGATGGAGCTTCTTAGGGTTTTTTCCCCCCTTTTATTACTCTGGCCACTGGTCAGTGGAAGCAGAAAAACAGCAATGCTAGCTTCTCAGAGTGGCAGAGCATTCCCTCCTCCTCCCAGGGGAGGATAACAAAGAGGTTCCAGAAAGACAAGGTCTCTTGGTGGTGTTACATGTTGAGTGATGTGGGGTGGTAGGTAGTGAGGAGAGAGAGCAGGAGCAGGGGGAAGTCAAACCCAGATCATAACAGGAGAGGCTTTGTACTCTGAAGAACATTCCCTCTGCCATTCCCCAGGCTTACCATGTGGGACTCAGCTAGAGGCCCAAAATATATGAAGTATAACTGATCGAACTATGAGGCGAAAGACATTCATCACAAACTGAAAGTGTAACAAACCCTGCACAGAAATTCATAGATCAAGCACACAGACGTTGTCAAAGATATATAAGATTTAAATATCATAATTAATAAATTCAAATTAATAGAGAAGTTTACATCCAATAGAAAAGATGTATTTTGCTTTCTTACGAATATAAGAAATATTCACAAAAATCAACTACTTGCTAGGGAATGTTCAAAACCTTCATAAATCCTAGAAAATCAACATTAGAGACATTTAAACTAACCAAAATGTGATAAAATTAAAAGCCATACGAGAAGGGCTCCTGGGTGGCTCAGTCAGTTAAGCATCAGACTCTTGATTTCAGCTCAGGTCACGATCCCACAGTTAGTTCATGAGATCAAGCCCGCATCGGGCTCTAAACTGACAGCACAGTGCTTGCTTGGGACTGTCTCTCTCCCTCTCTCTGCCCCTTCTCCACTCCTGCTCACATGCACTCTCTCTTTCTCTCAAAAATAAATAAACATTTAAAAAAAGCCATGGAGGGGCGCCTGGGTGGCTCAGTTGGTTAAGCGTCTGACTTCGGCTCAGGTCATGATCTTGCAGTTTGTGAGTTCAAGCCCTGCGTCGGGCTCTGTGCTGACAGCTCGGAGCCTGGAGCCTGCTTCGGATTCTGTGTCTCCTTCTCCCTCTGCCACTCCCCTGCTCACGCTCTGACTCTCTCTTTGTTTCGATAATAAATAAACGTTAAAAAATAAATAAAATAAAATAAGCCATGGAGGAAATTTTAAAAATTTAGATCTGAATGACAGTGAAAATTCATGTCAAAATTTGTAAGTTTTAAATATATCAGTCAGAAAATAAGAAGGCAAAAGCAAACAAGCTATATTTTTGTCTCAAGTGTTAGTAAAGCAACAGAGTAAATCCAAAGACACAAGAATTAAGGAAATAATATCCGTATGAAAAGAAATCCATGAATGAGACAAGAAAACAATGAAAATGGAGATTAAAAAGAAAAAAAAATGCTGGGGCACTTGGCTGGCTCAGTCAATGCAGCATGCAATTCTCAATCTCAGGGTCATGAGTTCAAACCCCACATTGGGTGTGGAACCTACTTAAACATGAAACAGAAAAAAGGAAAAGAAAAGGCTGCTTCTTTGAAAAGATTAATGACAGACAGGACTGATCAAGAAAAAGAGAAAGGAGCAGCAAACGGAATGCAACATGACCAAGAAGAATTAGCTATAGACACAACAGAGATTGTAAAATAATATTGTGGACAACTCCACATCAGTAATTTGAAAACTGGAACAAAATGGATATGTTTTGGGAAAATTTTGTACAAATTAGTATAAAGAAAAATAGAAATCTTACACTAAACAATAATCTTCAAAGAAACTGAAATAGTAATCAAAGACTTCTTCCACAAAAGAAACCCATAGGTTCTAGATGATTCTACATTTCACTTCTACCACACTTTCAAAGACTCAATGATGCATATTTTATGCAAGTTGTTCCAGAAAGAGACAAAAAGGAAAAACTATCCACATAATTTTATGTTGCAAGTATAATCTTGATTCCAAAATGGGATGAGGGCAGTATGAGAAAAAATGATTGTAGGCTCCATTCATTTATAAGAGGCAGTAAAGCACAGTATGTAGAAATACAGATTCCAGAGCCAAATTCTCTGAGTTCAAGGTGCAGCTCCACCATTGACTAGCTGTGTGATCTTGGGAATGTTACTTTTTTGGTGCCCCAGCCTCCTCATCAGTAAAATGAGAATGACAAATATTAGTATACATGTCATAGATTGTTGGGAGGATTAAACAAGTTAATATATGTAAAGTCCTGGGTCAGTGTGTGGCATGGAGTAAATGTTCTCTGATTGTTAGTGATTATTAATATTGATATGAATATCCAAGTTGTAAATAAATATTAGCTAACCAACAGATATTAAAATGCTACATAAAATAGCAGTTAATCAAACCAGAGTTTATTTTAGGAATGTAAGACTATCTAGCTTTAGAAAGTCTACCAGTTTAGGGGCGCCTGGGTGGCGCAGTCGGTTAAGCGTCCAACTTCAGCCAGGTCACGATCTCGCGGTCCGTGAGTTTGAGCCCCGCGTCAGGCTCTGGGCTGATGGCTCGGAGCCTGGAGCCTGTTTCCGATTCTGTGTCTCCCCCTCTCTCTGCCCCTCCCCCGTTCATGCTCTGTGTCTCTCTGTCCCAAAAATAAATAAACGTTGAAAAAAAAAAATTAAAAAAAAAAAAGTCTACCAGTTTAATTCACCATATTGATTGACCAAGAGAGAAAAATCACATGATTATCATAATAAATTGTTTAAAGTTAAATTTCTATTTTAGGACTAAAAATATTAGAGAACTGGGAATGTAAAGAAACTTCCTTCATAAAGGCTATATGTCAAAATCAAATTATAGACATCATACTTAGTCGAGGAAGTTTAAATTCATTCCTTTAGGATCAGGCATAAGACAAGTATGATCATCTATATAGAAACTCCAGAGGTTCAGCAGACATGATATGGAACTAACACACAAGTTTGGCAAACTTGTCAGATATAAAATGTATATGTACATATGTATGCACACATGCAAGCACGCACACACACACACAGTATTCCTCTGTATTAGTAATAACCAACAAAAATATGTTGCCTTTACAATAGCAATGGAAACTATTGGAATTAACCTGAAAAGGTAAAAGAACTTTATGAGGAAAAAGTTTAAACTTTGTTAAATAATCATACAAATAAATGACTCTAGTAAGTGAAGGTATATACTGCTTGCATGAATGAAAAAGTTAACAAATGGTAATTTTCTCCTAGTTAAATATACAAATGCAATGCAATTCTAATAAAAATTCCAATATGATTTTTTGAGAATGCAAAAATTTTTTTCTAAAACTTACATGAAAGAATAAAAAAACAGGCCAAAAAGTCAATTTTGGAGAAAAGAGAGAGTAGATTCACCCTAGCAACTATTAAGACAGACAACTAAAGTATAATAGCAACAAAAACAAATGTGGCTCTGACACAAAAAGAGAAAATTAAAGCAATGGAAGAGAAACCAGAGCTCCGAAATAGAACCACAGAGATTGAGACTTGATATATGATAAAAGTGGTACCACAGTTCTGTGGGGAAAAGATAAATTATTCAATAAATTCTGTTGAGAAAATCAACTCTATAATTATATGAAGGAAAGATGCTAGCTTCCCAACTTACAAGTATATTCAAAAGTAAACGACAAATGGCTTAAGTATTTGTAGAGGCAAGTCTAGATATTAGAAGATAATGTAAGAAAATAAAACTTTTTACCTCAAAAATGTTTGTTGTTTTTATTTTTATTTATTTATTTTTATTTTGAGGTGGGGGCAGAGAGAGAGAGAGAGAGTGGGAAAGAGAGACAGAGAGAGAGAGAGAGAGAGAGAGAGAGAATCCCAAGCAGGCTCCACACCACCAGTGCAGAGCCCTACACAGGGCTTGAACCCAGAACCACGAGATCATGACCTGAACCAAAACCAAGAGCCAGGTGCTTAACTGGCTGAGCCACTCAAGTACCCCAAATGTTTGTTGTTTTTAAACCTGAACTAAAAAGCACAAACCACAAGGTAAAAATTTATGTATCTGACTACATCAAAATAAGGATTTCTGTTCAATAGCACAACAGTCAACAAATGGGTGACAAACTAGAAGTTCTAAACCAATAGGAGAATAAACAACAAAAAAAAGATGGAAGATCAACTATAATTAGTCAATTTACATATAAGAGGCCTCAATAGCTAACAAGTATTTGAAAAGATGCTCAACCACTCTGGCTGGTAGGTAAGTAAACTAAGAAATCTGGAAAAAAAATCTGGTAATATTTAGTTAAATAATGTATTCAAATACCTAATGAGGTAGCAACCCCACCATATGATGAGTAGACCATAGATATTCTGCCACAGGTTAATAAAATGACACATATAGGATTTTTATGACAGTTATGTATATGGATGGAAAGCCAGCTAGGAGTCCATCATTGGGGATTAGGGAATGGGTAAGTGAAATCTGATGGATGCATTCAATGAAATATTATGTAGTAGTTGGAAGCAATGAACTAAGTGCACATAGAACATATTTGAAGCAGAAAATATAAGAAACAAAATTAGAATTGTAGCACAATACCACTCTTTAAAATTAAAAATACACCAAACGTTTGGTTCATACATACAAATCCAAGGATGTAGATCAATCCCGTTAAAGTGGGTGATGGGAAGGAGAGAGGGGTGGGAATAAGCAGAAAGAAGGGCTAAAGGCAAATAACATAAAATGAGAGCTAGGACTTCAATGAAATACATTTCATTATAGTAAAGAGCACGATTAACTTATATCTCTGCATTTGAGAAATATCTTCCCTCCACTCACCGTGAATAAAAAACAACAGCCAACCATTTTATCTACGTGCCCAAGCAGAAACTGAGGTTTCAAGATTAAAAGATTTCACTTATTCACAGTCATAGGTATAATTAAATCCACTTTTTTATGTCTTTTTGCGGACCCTCAGGCTTAATCAACATTTAGCACTGTTGATTGGGAAGTGTCTCCTGTTCAAGACCTGGTCAGATTAATCTCCTCCAACTGGTCACTCTGACATAACAGCAGCATATTACAAATGTCTTAAATAATACAACATACTCTGATTGGCAATGTATTTTCTCAGAGTTTGAATTACCCTTCATTTGCAATGACTATATTATTGATGCATTTGTTCCAATGACTCGTAGCTGATTTCTCTGCAACATCAAAGTATAGTTTGAAAATGGGGTATTTCTGCATTTCATAAATAATATCCATCATGGTCAGAAAGATACTTCGATCAGTGCTGACTTCTATTAAATTTGTGAATTTTACGTTTCAAGAAAGGATTTAACCCTAATATCAACAATCGTCACTGCGATGTGGACATTATTTATAATGCTCAAAACACAAATGGTTTTTGGGTCATTTCCATTTGTACTCGTTTTGGGCAATGCTGACGTTTTCCAGCTTGGGTGTCTACTCAAACTGCCTATTACAACTTGGAATGGTTACCCCAGATTTCCCTAGAAGCCCATCAGAAGGGTTCTGCTTTGTTACAAAACAATCAACCCCAGTAATTGCGGAGGAACCTAAACACCCCAGAAGCTCTGCTGTGTGGATTAAAAGGATCTGATTACAGTAATGTCATGTTTTCAAGGTTCCAAGTACAGTACTATCTAAGTAAAGCCTCACAAATCTCCCCAATGTACACTGAACTAAAAGGCTTTTATTTTCAGTTAGATCATTTTCAATACGGGACATCACTTTTTATAGCAATGTAGCTGGATGCCAGGAAGTCCAACAAATATGACTACAATTCTAATGTTGATGTGCTACACTGTGTAATTATTTGTTCATATTATTTTCTCCCTCCTTTCTTTCAGCTTACTTACCCATCCATTGACTTTGAGCTTGGCTCTGTGGCATGCTTTGGCTAATGGGATGTGAGGGAACATGACATTTGCCATCTCTGAGCAGAAACTTAATGTGGCCATGTGGCTTGGTGGGGGCCCTCTTGCTCATCCTTGCACCAGAAGAAAGAACAACATGTCCTAGATAGAGGCTGCTCCTTTAGCCTGGCTTCCACAATTAAAACACAACAACAACAGCAGAGCCCAACAGAGTTTAGTGGAGTCAAATGCTGATACAATGTGTGGAGGAAAAACTATTTCTTGTTGTAAGTCACTGAGATCTGGGGCTTACTTGTTATAAAATAGTAAAAGATGAAAACTTACTGACTTAGCGGGTGACAAAAGGATTTCTCATCTGTTTTATCCATACAAATTAAAGATCATTCTTTATTTTTCCCTCTGAGGAATATTATCTGATTTTAATTATTGATCCCTAAAAACACCTTTGATTATTTCAGCACTATTTTGATATATCCTGATATTATCTACCTGTCTATCTATCTATCCATTCATCCATTCATCCATCCACCCATCCACCCATCAAACTATCTCAAAAAAATTCTAGCACCATACTGGTGGAGTCTATAGAAAAATACTCAAATAATATGTTTATTTGGCCCCAAATCTTACACTATATATATTGCCCATGCATCATAATGATGGGGGGGGAGGGATGGTAATCTCAAGCAGACTTTATGCAGAAGAGCCAAAGGTGGCAGACGAGTGGTAAACCAGAACCAACAAGTACCTGAAGGTATATGTCATCATGTATACCTCCTTCAAGCAAATCCTTCGAGTCACCCTGGTCAACCTTCTGGTTTGATATTCGCCAGTACATTATTCCCCCAGCCTTGTAGGGAACCACCAGAGGGAAATGCTGATGTGATTTTCATATTTTTATTTATTTTTTATTCTTTATTTTCATGTAGGGTCTAGTATGGGGCTTGCAAATAATAGGCAATTAATAATGTTTACTGGATGAGTGAAAGAAGAAATATATACATGATGGAATCCCCTATTGATGGTTTAAACTACAGGCAAAAAAGAGGCTGAGAGAAAACACGTGTGAGTTACATTCACTATTTCTCATCTTAGACACATGTCTGTAAGTGCTGCTTCTGCTTTTGCCTTTGACCAGAAGGAAAGAGATTGCCAAGGAAGATTCTTCTCTGGTACTCACTTTGCCTTAAGAACCTTCACCCAGTGGTACTATTCTTTAGAAATAGTGCAAAACCAATAAGGAAGCCAGGCTGAGAGCTTGAGAGGCAGAGGCAGGAGGACTAGTAATTGTCACTTGTCTTCCACTGAATTCTCAGTTGCTTCACATCAAAGAAGACTGTGCTAGGTAGTCAGCATTTCAGCAATGACAAAACACAATCCATGCCCTCCTGGAGCGTACACTCTAGTGGGAACACAATCATTAATGAATGAATACAGGGATAAATCTGTGTTTAAAAACCATGATAAAAGCTACAAAGAATAGCAAACTACCAGAAATTTAACGTAGTTTTGAAAGTTTTACTTTTTTAGGGCCCTTATATTATTCTTGGCTTCCCTGGAGATTTAGACAGATTTAGCAGGTAACTTTGTTGAAGTCAGAGCAACTATTCAACTAAGTTTCCAACAATTCAGCTAAGTTTTAAACTTCTCCACTTACCTTCTGTCAACACCAATTTAATGCCTGCATTTACCTGCCTGGCAGTGGACGAGGTCATGTGCCTTTACGCTGAGGCAGCAGGTAGAATGACTTTGCTTTTAAAAAATGCAGGATCATTGCTAAATGGCTTGGACACTTTGGACTAAATGAATGACTTGGCCTGCAGCAGAATTACCTTGGTCTTCAGCTGGCTTTCTGCCTGAGTCACTCATCATTCCCAGGGCCAAGACATCACTTAAAAGGTCAGCAGCTTAACTTAATAAAAGGACAAGTACTTTTTATATTCTCAAGTCTTGTTGTGAAAGAAGACAGACAGCTTTAATTTTGTTACAGTTTTTAAAGGAGAAAATCTCTTGTTAAATTTATTGTCCTTGTAGAGATACTAAATAAAAAATGTTATTCACTATAGCTGCACGAGCCGGTCCTGGCTTTTGGGCTCGCAGGCCTAGTGACAAATCCATTTATTGTCAGCAACAAATTTCTGAATTTCAATGAAGGTATGGAGTCCACTGTGAGTCTCAGGGGTCCCAAATACTTTGAAGAAGTTGGAAGATACTATAATCTAGCTGTTGGAGGATCTAATCTAGATAAGAGTTTTTCCTCCACAATGGATGAGTCTGTCACAAAGGAGAGACTTGGGACAATAAAGATAAGCTGTCAAGAAACAATTTTTCAGGATTTCCTATTCTTGGCTCATAGAGCCTAAATCTAAGGAACATTAATTAGTAAGAGCTTCCTAACCACCCACAAGAGACAAAAAACAGGAAAACACATAATCTAGAAAATCTCAAAATGGAATTTCCCATTTTGATAGAATGTAATTGCAATATCATTGTGAAGGAACCACTGGATACTCTGGAGTTTATAGGTTAGGTTGTCTATCATCGTCTATAGTGGTAGAGTCTCAACTTTTTGGTCTACTTGCTCTTCAACAGAAGAACTCTCAGGAAATTAACATTTTGTTTTCCTATGAATACATTAACGATTAACAAACGACAATCAGACTCTCCTTTTCTCTCACAAATACTTCCTCCTCTTTCAAGACTTGGCTCAAAGGGTACCTGGGTGGCTTAGTTGGTTAAGTGTCTGCCTCCTGGCTTCAGCTCAGGACATGATCTCATCATTTTGGGGTTTAAGCCCCACATCAGGCTCTGTGCTGACAGCTACGGGCCTGCTTGGGATTCTCTCCTTCCTTCTCTCTCTGCCCCTCCCCCACTTGCACTGTCTCTGTCTCTCTCAAAAATAAACTTAAAAAAAAAAAAAAAGACTAGGGGCACCTGGGTGGCTCAGTTGGTTAAGCATCTGACTTCACCTCAGGTCACATTCTTAGAGTTCGTGGGTTCAAGCCCCATGTTGGGCTCTGTGCTAACAGCTCAGAGCCTGGAGCCTGCTTTGGATTCTGTGTCTCCTCTCTCTGCTCCTCCCCTGCTCGCACTTTGTCTGTCTCTCTCCCAAAAATAAATAAACATTAAAAAAATTAAAAAAAAAATGACTTGGCTCAAATATCACTTGGTCTTGGTACACATCATTTACCTCCCTGGGTAATTATTGACCTCTCCTCTGCATTCCTTGTTCACATCTTTGTTACTGTGCTCCTTATTTTATACTATAGTTATTTGCTTGGATGTCTTCCTCTTTACATAGACTACTGATTTGGTTGCGACATCTTACCTTGTTCATCACTGAATTCCCAACTCTGACTATAGTTCATTACCAAGCACATGCTGAATAAATGTTTACGGAATTAAGTTTAAATCTGGAGAGAAGTTTCTAATAGCCAATCACAGGATTTGGGCTCTCAAACCTTTCATCAATGATACATAAAAAGCAAGTGATCATGCCCATAAATAATGTAAAAGTTAGCAGAGATAGCAAATGTATTGAGTAACAGAATCCTCTCAAATCTTGGCAGACTACAAAAATGGAATTAACCTAACAAGATTAAGTTTAACAGAGAGAAAATGCAAGGTCTCGTACTTCCTTCCAAAGTGCCAACTATAATAATGTGAGATAGAAGAAATGTAACTTATTGATAGCCCATATAGATAAAATCTTAAGAGTATTAGATGATGTAAACTCAACACAAGTCAATAGTGTGATAGAGCTGACAAACAGGTAATGTGCCCATTCTACCTGTGGTAGAAATTGGGTGTCCACAGCGAGAGAAGCCATGGTTTTGCTGTGGAATGTACTAACTTGCTCACACATTACTCAGAATGATGTTCTTCTTGGGGTATGATGCTCAGAAAAGGGGTTTGGAGGAACCAAAAGGCTACAAAAGACTTGAAACCAACCAACAAATGTTGGTTGATAGTAATGGAAATTTAGAGTATAGAAAAGCAAAAATGCAAGCTTATTATGACAGTTATCGTTTTATTTATGGCCCCATATGATACAATAGATTTAGTGGATATGTAGCATCAACATATGAGATAAACTTCAGAAGTGACCAAGGATGGAAAGTCAGTTTAATAGGCAGTGAGTTCCCTGTCACTGAGAATGTTTATAAGGTCTTTTGTACAGGTTCCTTCCAACCCAGAAGTTCTCGAATTCTGAGCTCTTTGATCAGTCAGGTTTTTGGTTTTTTGTTTTTGTTTTTTTTTTTTTTTTAAGAAGTTCCCTGATTTCCAGAAAAAGATAATATTATCTCAACATCTCTTTCTTTCTTTTTTAATATTTATTTATTTATTTTGAGAAAGAGACAGACTGTGTGAGCAGAGGAGAGACAGAGAGGGAGACACAGAATCTGAAGCAGGCTCCAGGCTCTGAGCTGTCAGCACAGAGCCCAATGCAGGGCTCGAACCCACAAACCACGAGATCATGACTTGAGCCAAAGTCAGACACTCAACCAACTGAGCCACCCAGGCACCCCAACACTTGGTCATTTCTAATATTATGCCCCACTGGAAAGAATGAGTAGTCATAATAGCCTGCTGTTTTATTAAAAGATTACAACAGCTATTTTTTTTTTTTTGTAAAGCATTAAGAATCAAGGCAAAAAAAATATGGTGACTGAGAGAGGCCTTTCTGTAAGCACTAGATTTCGGATAACCATAGGGTTACACTTCTAAAGGCTTTTGAAACTTTCAGTTGTGACTGGAAGTCTGACTTTTATGTGTACAACTGGAGTTGTTGAGGAACATTTTAATCCGTTTTGGTATAGTCAACATTCTTCTGGCGTAGATTCAAAAAAGGAGCAAGAGGAAACCCATTTGAATATATTCCAGCTGGAAGTCTGTTGTCATCTATACTGACAAAATAGATACTCCAGAGAAATGCTTTTGGTGGCTGAAACTGCTATGTGTTCCATTTCATCAGATCTAATGTAAATACGTCCTATATGTTTATGGGCCAAACCAGAACATCATTACTAAGAAACGGAGGTAACATCTTTTCTGTAAGGGGACAGCAAAACCAAGCAAAACTTATTCCAATATCACCTAATATTGAGTAACCAACATATTTTTTAGCACTTAAATTTTTGTGGAAAAGAAGCAAACGGTATAAATAATTAAGAAAGGCACATCTAGCAAGCTGATGTTAAGAATTTAGTGTGGCAGGGGGTACATGGGTGCTCAGTTGTCAAGCATATGACTTCAGCTCAGATCATGATCTCATGGTTCATGAGTTTGAGTCCCACATCGGGTGAGCATGAGCCCCGCATTGGGTGAGCACGAGCCCTACTTCAGATAAGCCCTGCTTCTCTCTTTCTCTGTCCTGCTCCCCTGCCTCTTGTGGATTCTCTTCCTCTCTCTCTCTCTCTCTCTCTCTGCCCCTCATTCACTTGTACCCTCTCTCTCTCTCAAAAAAAGAAAAAAAAAAAGAAAAAAAAAAAAGAAAAAAAAAAGAATTTAGTGTGGGAAGTAGGGAAGGAGCAACTTTTAAATTATATCTCCCAGAGACTTAACTTCTAAGCTGTGGAAATGAAAATGGACAAAAAGGTAGAAGCTCTGGAATTCTGGGCTGAGTTCTGGGCCCAGTTATTGACAGTGGCTCTTAGATATGACTTTAGCAAGTCACTTTCTTCCCTCATAAGAAAAGGATACTAAAATTTCAAGGAACAGGAACAGAATATCAGAGAGATCCAATGGAAAAAGTGATAGTCTAGGATTTGAACCTATGTCTCGCTAACCCCAAAACTCACCCTATCCAACATTATTTGTATTTCTCATCATCAAATAAATGATTCTGATTCCTCTTCCATCTTACCCCACAGAATTTCTGAGGGAGAAAAAGAAGAGAATCAGCACTGTCTGAGAATACATTATGTTGATTAGCAAACTGTTTCTGTGAAGTGCCAGACAGCAAATACTTTATGCTTTGTGGGCCATATAGTCTCAGTTGCAACTACTCAACTATGTCCTTGCAATACAAAAGCCAAAGACGATGTCTAAGCAAATAAGTGTGGCTGTGTTCCAATAAAATTGTCTTTTAAAAATCAGGTGGTGGTACAATATTATCATAGAGAATAAACTAATTAGGAATAAATTTAATAAAAGAAGGACAAGACTTGTACAATGATAACTACAAAACATTGTTGAAAGAAATGAAATATGACCTAAATAAATGGAAAGATCTGCCATGATCATGGATTTGAAAACATAATATTGTTAAGATGGCAATATTCTGCGATTACAGATTCAGTGCAATCCCTAACAATGGATCTCTACCAAGGTCTAAGCAATCCCTATCAACTTCTGTTTTTCAGAAACTGACAAGTTGATTCTAAAATTCATATGGAAGTGCAAGGGACCCAGAATAGCCAAAATAATATTGAAAAAGAGAACAAGTTTGGAGGACTTATACTTCCAGATTTCCCTTACTACAGAGCTGCACAATCAAAATACTGTGGTACTAACATAAGGCTAGACATACTGACCAATGGAATAGAACTAAGAGTATAGAAATAAGTCCTAACACTTGGTCGATTGTTGTTTGAGCAGGATGACAAGATGCTTCAATGGGAAATAAACAATCTTTTTAATAAATGATTCTAGGACAACTATATATCCACATACTAAAGAATGAAGTTGGATTCCTATCTCATGCTAAATGTAGCAATTAACTCAAAAGAAACCAAAGACCTAAGTATAAGAGTTAACCTATAAAACTCAGAAGAAAACATAGGAGTGTATCTTTGTGACCTTGGGTTGGGCAATGGTTTCTTAAGCACCTCCCAAAGACCCCACCTCTTAATACCATCATCTTTGGGGATTAAGATTTCAACATATGAATTTGGTGGGGGGGATACAACTTTCACACCACAGGAGGGGTCCAGCATAAGAATCTCTGAATTCTAATCCCTTTAGGAATCCCCTTAAAATAGTTAAATCTCTGTCAGCTTCAAAGATCTACTTAGAAAATTATTTGGCATTGCTCAGAAATCCCATCCAATATTTAACAATGTTCCCTCTTAGCAAACTACTCCTTATGTCTTTGTGAGGATAGAATGAAAGAGCAGTGAGTACAATATGGTCTGCCATCAGGAAAAGGAGAAACAGAAATAGAGCTTTGAAAATCTGCTGGCACTTAAAGAGTCAGCTTTCAGAGTTCCAAAGGCAGGGAGTCACTAGAATCTACACGCTAGTCCTTGTTTGCAATGACAGGGTGTCCCTGCGATGGAATAAAGTGATGGCTGGGTTCTTCTGTTTTGAATGCAGCATTGTCCTGTGCAGACAGTACGGAAGTAAAGGAATATGGAGAAATAATCAAGCTGCCAGCTACTGAAAGAGAGGAGAGAAGATATAGAAATGACAATAAAACCGTCTGGGGAGAGCCCTTGTTGGTCCTGGAGTTTGACTTGCTGCTGCCTCCACTGATTTTCCCCAACGCTGTGATCAGGAGGGAAATCCATCTCTCCCAAAGGCTGTGCCAGAGACCAGAGAGATGTCATTTTGATGCCAACCAAGCATATTGGATTGGGGAAAAGGAGGAGAAGTGGGTAACCAGAGGGCTGGATCATCGATATAAACACTCAGCAAAAAGCCATATTTACAGCTTTTAGTTAGCCCAGCAAATATATTCCTGGCCTTGAAAAGCGGTACTCAACTGATGGAAATTTTATATACAGTAAGGGTAATATGGCAGACTTAAATCTCTCCTTTATGCCCAGAAAAATCACACTAAAAGTACTCCAGAGAGTAGGAAATAAATAAGACACTTAACAGCCTCCTCCTATTCCCAAACTCAGTTTTACTCTTGCTTCCACACAGGCTACCGCTGGCTCCCAGGCACATGGCAGGAGAGACTGCATACTTAGGAGGGAGTACATACAGCACCCGCGCCTCTCAATTTGCAGCTACCCTGCCATCAGCCTCTACTGAGGTGGGCATTTACATTTAACAGTACAGAGGGCTAATGAGCCTCTAAAGTTAGCCAGTAACTCCATGTACATTGTATAAAGAGGAAAACAGGGAGACAAAACATTCTCACCATTCGCTTCTCTTCCACTGATGTGCTAGCACTTTAGCATCTGATAATGGTACTCCAGCTAATAAAAAACGATTCTAAGAGCACCTGGGTGGCTCAGTCAGTGAAGCATTCAGCTCTTGATTTTGGCTTAGGTCATGATCTCACAGTTCATGAGACTGAGCCCCGTGCTGGGCTCTGTGCTGACAGCACGGAGCCTGTTTGGGATTCTCATTCTCTCTCTCTCTCTCTCTCTCTCTCTCTCTCTCTCTCTCTCTCTCTCTCCCTCTCTCCCTTCTCCCTCTCTCTCTCTCTGTCTCCGTCCCTCCCCCACAATCTCTCAAAATAAATAAATAAACTATTTTTAAAAACTGATTTTATTTATATGGCTTATTTTTCAGTAAACTAAAACAAATACTCTCACCTCTTTGGAACAATTCAACCTTCCTCCTTAAGGTAAGAAACGGATAGGAATCATTCTGCTAACACTTCTCTCTGCCCCAGATTTTTTAAGAAATGAGAAAAGAGGCACAGAAAGGTCAGAATACTCATATAGCATCTCAGCCAATGCAGCATAAATCAATAACACAGACAGGGCTAGGACAAGTATAGCTTCGTTGCTCCTGTAACTCTTTATTGCACTAATTTATCTGTATCCTTGTCCCTACAAATATCGGTAGGCATTATTTATCTTAGCTCCCTCAGCCACAGCCCAGTCACTCACATGTAATAAGGTGTCTGAGACTTGATTCCTGAATGAATGAATGCCCATGTGAGTGCACGCACACACACACGCACATACAGAGAAATCCAATTGGTTGCTCAAGGTTCTAATGACCTCAGAATCTCCTTTGTTTCTAATTACAGAAACATTAGAAATTTCCATGGGGCTCAATGTTCAGCTCAAACTGACATTTAAAGAGGGTAGGTGAAGAGAGATGCATGGGACATTTTAACACTTCTCTCTTCTCTGAAGTCCAACATGATTGCACTTAAGATTGGTAGCATTTCTAGAGAGAGTTAATTTTAACAGTGCCTGGAATTTTTACTTCAATGTTCCATATGCATTTATTCTATCCCCTGGATAGGTTGAGCGTTGCTGAAGTATTCAGTGAAAAGCAACTGCTGGAGAGCAGGTCCTGGCTTAAAACCCCCCACGGTCCCCCATGGAACCCAGCAAAGAACTAGACAACATATAGAAGCCATAATTGTACGCTGAATTAAAGAATTGTCAACCTGAGGCAAGTCCAAGGTTTACCTAGTTCCATCGCAATAGCAGAATCTGACAGCTTTCAAAGAATAGATTTGTTTTTCATCTGTGCAATGTCGCTGGTTAATGTTCAAAAATAATTGACTAACAATAAGTATCTGTCTTTAATAAGAGCCTCAAGGCACAGGCTTGGAGGACACATCTGTTGTCCTTGTTAGCAACCGTAATACATTAGAGATGTCCATTGCAATATTTTAATCTTATCATCCATCTTTAACCATCCTATTTAAAGTAGCTTTGCCGCCTTCATTTTTTAATTCACAGCCCTTACCACTGCATGACACTGTAATATGTGTGTTCACTTGGATACTGCTAGTCTCCCCTGTAACGGAACTCCATGGTCCATGCAAGCAGGGCGTCTGCTTTGTTCTCTCCTCCCACCACCCACCCTGCCTCGGAAAAGAGCCTAGCACATGATAGGTTCTCCAGAATTATTTATTTAGTGATGTTGCTGAATTTACAAATGTTCACTCATGAAGAGTCAGGCATTCGTTTGAGATAAAGCAGAGAGGTCTAGGAATGTGTTAACTGCTTGGTAATTATCACACGCGTGCTTGCGTACAGCCACTAGGCTGAAGCAGAAGTCGTCAGGAAATGGATACCTAGAGCCAAGGGAATATATTTCTCTGACAGAAGCCTCATCCAGTGACCAGTAGGAAGAAACAGGGCCAATCAGTATAAAACATTTGGAAGGAGATTTGCTGCGTTCTACTAAGACTAAAAAAGAAAGTGGCGGCGGGAGGTGGTGGTGGGGATTGCTGCAAATAAGCCAGATGGGGTAGAATGCCATGAAACTTACAGCAGATGGCACTAAAATATTAAACTAGCATTTCCTTATGCTCCAAGCTGAGCTCTATGTTAACGCTGATTAGGAGAGTCAGTCTATTTTAAAACATTCAAATGAAAAAACGAATCCTGTACTGTTAAATCACTCTGCTAAAAACAACTCCAAGCATTAGCATCTAATGTGCTTTCACACAAGTGATATGTTAATATTATTCAGGCAAGGTTACGTCTAACAAAACCACCCAGAATAGGAGAGAGAAAAAAAGCCCACAGTCTCATGAATCTGTTCAAAAACAAGCTCAGTGTGGTAAAGCCATGAAAATCTGCTTCTCTGATCTCCATAGCAACAGTAGCAACCCTCAGACAGACGCTTTAGAAACCAGATTTGTTTTTCTCTTTTCCAAGTACCTTTGCATGATATTTTTGGATAATGTTGAAATACAACTGACATTGCATAAGGTGTAAACACACTGCCTGTTCCAATTGCTCCAGTATTAGGGTGGCTTGTCATTTTTCTCACTTAACCCACAATGGTGGTGCCACTGTCACAGTGCAGCACCTGGCTCTCCGGGGATACCCCAGAAAAGTACTGTCAACTGAAAGTCAGGCTTAATAATATTTACAGGCTGCCAGTTGGAGAAGAAGATACTCTCAAGATTTATAAACCGTGCAAAGTAATAAGTACACTATCTATCTGCTTTGCAAATATTATTTAAAGCTTCTACCTAAAAAGAAGCCGTAGAATATTCACTGTCTAACTGAATCCAAGGTATGGACACTATCCAGTCTCAGTCACCTCAGCAAGTCAGAGAAGGAATTAAAAATAGTACCATGTAAACAGAGGTGCACTGAAGAACTCTTTCAACTATTCCATATGCTTGAAAATTTTTATAATAAAATATTGGGAAGAAAGGAAATACATCTGATCATCATATAACATACAACCCAAAGGAACTCTCCATTGTTCCATGTTATTACAGGCAACGTAGTGGAAAAATAAAAGCTGAGAGATATTTGCTCATTGGCTAATTAAAAGTGACCAACTGAAGGGGTGCCTGGCTGGCTCAGTCAGTAAAGCATGTGACTCTTGATCTTGGGGTCATGGGTTTGAGCCTCATATTGGGGGTAGAGATGACTTAAAAAATAAAATCTTTTAAAAAAAGTGACCAACTGAAAAAACAATTGGAGGAATCTTGAGAGAATCTGAATATGAACTGGGCATTAGATAACGGAAGGTATTTGTTTTATTAGATGTAACAATGGTCCCATGGTTACCTAACTAAAAATTCCTATTTTTAGAGATGTACACTAAAGTATATAGAGGTAAAATATCTTGATGGCTGTAACTTCATTTTAAAATGCTCCCCTCAAAAGCAATTGAAACAAGTGTGCAAAAATGGTAATGACTGTTAAATTTTGTTTATCTTTAT